>NW_021604791.1:557849-651448 GCF_004785775.1 Grammomys surdaster | reverse complement strand
TGTGTGTGTGTGTGTGTGTGTGTGTGTGTCTGTGTGTGTGTGTGTGTGTATGTGTGTGTATTCCATAACACCCTAAATTGCTGGGGACTTAATATTTGATGTTGAGAAGAAAAATATAATTTAACTAAATTACTCATATATTTATATGTATTAGTTAAATGTGTTTGATATTCCTTCTCTTTAAACCTGGGTCATCTTTGATCTTCTGCCTCCTCACATTGCTACATGCTGAAAGAAACTAAAAAAATAATGTGGAGAGGCATTTGTTATTAGATGTCTTTAAATATTTTATGAAATCTAGCAAACAGTTCATCTTATTTTTTTATTTTTTCCCTTCTCCCAACCCTCCTGCCTATCTTATCACTTAGCTTCATGACCATTCTCTCAGACAAAAAAAAGTAAAATTAAAATATAAATCCCATGTTTTAGCCAAGTCATTTGACTCAGGGTATCCAGTTGTGTTTGTCCACATAAAATCCAGGCTGTATGTTCTAGGAGTCTAGCGTCCAGGTCCTCTGAAACCATCTTGGGCTAACTGTTAGAGGCTTTGGGCATTCTGTTGGCCATAAACTTAAAATATACTGTTAGCAAACTTCTGACAAGATTGAGAGCCATACCTCTTTCTAATTTTTCTTTTTAATTAAACCAAAACGTGGGAATGTTAGTAATCTGTTAAACTCCACCTCCACAGTCACCTGGCAACAGCCAGGTATGCTCCTTCCCAGAGTTACCTGGCAACAGGCAGGTAGCCCTGCCCACTATAAAAGCAGCTGCTTGGCCCCTCCTCTCTCCCTTGCCTCCTCAACCCCACACCTGCAGGTTGTTGTCCTCTCTACTCTTCTCTCTCTCTTCCTGCTCTCCCACTCTCTTAACAGACCTCTCCTCGTGGAAAAAAAAATATAAACCCTTATGAGCCAAAAGCAAAACAATATGATAAAAACAAATGAAATAAAAAGCCTATCAAAATCATAAAGTCAGTTTTGTATTGGCCACCTACTCATTGTCAGTGGACCTGCCTTAGATTTAGATGATATATCCCTTAACACTTCCTCAGAGGAAGCTGATTTTGCCTTTCCAAATAGCTATCAGTTGCAGATAGCCTCTGTGTAAGACCTCACTTCTCAGTGCTTCAATTTTATGAGGTTTTAACCTATGCAGGCCTTGTGTGTGCTGCCACAGTCTTTGTGACTTCATTAGTCCATGTGTATCAATCACTCCTGTTGTGTCCGAAAGGGATTATTTCTAAAAGAAACAATTTTAAAACATATCTGCACATAAATCAAAAGAAATTTACACATTTAGTACAAAATTGAAATTCTTATGTAAACATGCTGGGAGCAAGATAATCAGGGAAAAAGAAATTTCATGGAGTTTTACCTGTGACTTTTCACTATAGTGATGTATACCTTTAATCCACCTTTAAATTCTAATGCATCACTAGGGAAATATATTTCAATATGTTTCCTTGAACTAGACAAAATATATATTTGGATTTGGAATTATTTATAGAACAATAAATGTGTGATCACTGAATTTTTAATGTATGTAAACTTTTATTTTTGAGTTAATACTTAGTTTTAATTTACCAAGATTTAATCCAAGGGTGCAAAACACCTGTAATGTTTGTTTGAATATTATATAATATAGGTTTTGACAAAAAGATATGATGTTAATCAATTATAAAAAAGAGATAAAACATATCTTTAGGGGTTTCTTTGTCCATATTTTAGGATGGACCATATCCTATGTTGCAGATGTTGAAGAAAGAATGCACATACAAATGACCTGGAAAATAAAGAGAAGTAGGAACTCTTAGGCACACACTAATTCCATATTGTGTTCCTGGACTGCTGATATTGAGGGTAGGGGTTTCATGGAGGAGAATATTGTACACTATTTTGTTAGATGTCTGGTTCAGACTTTGACAAAACTAGGGTATTAAGGGTAGAATGGAGAAGTTGTAGGCAGAACGGCTATCACACAAAGAAAGTGAACCATAGAAAAATCACAAGGGTGAACCTATGAATATCTACTGTTTCATTCCAGTCCTTCAAATCACCAAGTTCTTTTTACTCAACCTGCATTTACAATGGAAACATCTAGAAATAAGAAATATGGGAACCAAATTGCCACCCTGAAGTGACATTAACAGGTATCCTACAAAAACCCAGGTTCTCAATCAAAAATCCTTAAATTATTTGTTTATTAACCTCAAAATTCTTCTAGAGTGTTTTAAATATTAAATTGACATGTAAATACAATTTTAGTTATTCTGCATTGTATGTAAAAATGGTGCATTGTTAAATATAACCACCCCAACATTTGTTTAAAAGAATAAAAAGCAGCAAATAAATGTTTAGATAAACATATAAAATACTAATGGTATGCACTGAATAAAGGGAGGAAGAAGAAAAATACCTCTTTTTGGTACAAAGAACAACTTTAGGCAACAGCATCCAAAAACCTGAAGTTAATACAGCAGAAGCTTTGTTATTTGTATGTTAAATGATCTGTAAAATAAACTCTAAACTGTGTTGCTCTTTAAAATCATAATGTTCTCATTCATAAGTTTCATAACTAATCACCTGTCCTTTTTTTTTTCAAAAAATAAAACATAGCACTTATAGTATTTTTCATAGTCTTGTCTTCATTTTGGTAGCTTAAGCTGTCAAGAAGGGAATATTTATTATTAATGTCTGATTCGTTGTGTATAATGTATCAAGAGATAGCTTAGAAAGTCACAAAGAAAATGGAAATTTACCAGGGCCCACCTTTGTGTGACTGTGCATCTTTAAATATATTTATTGATGGTACTGTGCTTTTTCTCTTTACACTACCTGTTTGGTTTTAAAATTATACTGGTTACAAATTATATTTTGTTATTTTTGCTGACCAGATCATAATAATGACTACTGAAATATGTTTTTGTTGAAAATGAATGATGTCCTTTCCAGTGATGGATAACTTTAAGAATAATGGCATTAGTACATAAACATGCCAGTAGATAGCTCCAAGATTAATTACCATGGATAATCCCCCAATGGATAACTAAGAGTTATCAAAGAGAGTAAAGTATGAGTTCAGAAATACCCTTGGCTCCTGCTGAGTACGTGCTGGCCTCAATTGATGCTATTTTTGCCTCTGCTCCTCTTCCCTGGCCTCCACTGACCTGGCCATGCTGTCAACACCCTCAGCTCACTGCTCAGAACTTTGAATCACTCAAGGTAAAGATATCCTCTCCTGACCTCTCTACAAGAAACATGGATCCCATTTTCTCTTCTCCACAAGGGCCAATAAAGCCAGAAAACACATTTTAATCCCTTACAGTAATTCCTATAAAGCATTTAACACCATTCATGAATGCTAACACAAGTGGATCAGAGAATGGGCCAATAGAATGTGGAAATGGCAACCTAGCTGTTGATTACTTCAAAAGAAAATATTAATAAAAGCATAAATTTAAATGTCATGGATTTAAGTACCTTGTTTTGGTAGTTTATTGGGAATGTGATATTTTAAAATCTTTATTAATTAATATCATTACTACAATCCTGTAATGATAAGAACAATAATATAGCCAGTAATATTCATAAAGTAAATTCAATGTGTTTAAAGATGTTCAAAATTATATTACCATATTCTTGGTATTTAGAAAAAAATTGGAATGCTGAGAGAGTTAAGTCAAATTTGCCAGCAATAAGCTAGCTTCAAAATGCACGAACTGTAATATAATTCTACCAAACTAAGCAATACATTTTGTAGATTCCACTCCTTTATCAACTGTCTTCTATTAAATATATTAAAATTGAACATATTTAAATTATAGGAAAATGTATTGTTTAGCAGGATGGGATATTGGAAGAGTGTAAGGCTTATTAAATTCAATACAGAACGTAATAAGAGTCTTATTATGTTCAATACAGAGTTAATTTCTTAATATTCTTTAAGGAATACAAAACCACTTTCAGTATTGGAAAGTGAGAGGTCTTTGTGATAACAGTCTCATGCTAAGGATAGAATCCTCTACTGTTTCATAAAATTTATGAAGAAAAAATACTTCAACTATTGCTAAAAGTGGATTATTCATACGGTAAACTTCAAAAACAGTAGAGAATCTCCAAGAGAGGAGTAATTCCCCACCACTGTTCACAATGAAAAATAGAATAAAGTTGAGTGATGCCTACTATCCTTCCATTAGTAGAGCCTTCATTGTAAGCATGCAGTGAAGTCCTAGTATACAAATTCTAACTCAGATGTATATGATGTTAACAGACAGTTGGGGAACTAATAAGGAATCATCACTACTAAAAAAGAAACATATGAGAGTAGAATAGATGCAGAGTTGATGGTAAACTGCTCTACCCAGAACTCAGTATTTCATGAAGCATTTATGAGGATGCTGTACTATTTACATATATACATGTGCATATATAATTATTTATATGTTTATAGATGTACATATATATGCATATATATGTACATATAATAATATAAATATTAATAATATTATTAATATATAATACATAATATATATAATATATATATATATATATGGATTCTTTAGGAAATCAGAAGCAGTAAAAAAGAATGGATAGAAAGCTTAAAGAAAGTACTTGTAGAAGTATTGGCTTGCATGATTGTGGGTGCCATAGATACTGTATAGGGCAGACCCACAACCTAGGAATCATGAGAATACAGGATGATGCAATCTCAATGAAAAAGTAACTGACAACAAGAAATTCCTCTTTTCCTTCACTGTTTTCCTATCTCTGGCCCTGTTCAGTCTCCAACAGATTATATAAAGCACATGTACAATATGGAAGACAATCTGCTTCATACATGGCCACAATTTAAATGTTAATGTTTGTTAAAATCATGCCCTCGCAGAAGCATCCTGAATAATGTTGGACTAAATATTGGAACATAGAAAGCTGACATATAAAACCAACTGTCATACATTCTATATAGTACTGTAAATTTAATTTTATGTCATTAGACATTTGAATAGTAATTATTCAAATTCATATAATAATTTCTATATGAAAGATACCCAGACTGTTCCATATTAGGCATTATTTATTGAACCTTCACCGACATTTTAAGAGAGTATAAAGATTACGTTCCAATTACTAATTATTTGGAATTTTTTAGATGATTTATTACTATTATTATTATTATCATCATCATTATCATTAGGGACTAGAAAAGGCACAATAGGAAATAACTAATACATCTGTCCATGGTGGACTTTTAAATTATTTAGTTTGTTTAGGTCATATACAGGTAATCACAACTTCTATGAGTTCATGTGTGCAGCACCCATGTCATATATAGAATACAGATTTTTTTAACATGTTTCTTCATATTCTGACTCATATTCTTTCCTCTTCACTGATGTTTTCTGAGTTTTAGGGTGTGGGGCTTTGATATAGGTATCTCTTCCACTCTATGGCTGAATACTCACAGTTACTCAGTCCAGTGCTAAAAGTTCTCTATATTAACCATTACATATTCCAAAGGTAGTTTGATCAGTATTGAGAGCAGCTCTAGTCTGTCAATATAGACATAGTCATTTGAAGTGTACCTTGACAAAATCACCATCTAGCAAAACAAGGACAGTATGTTTGCCATCACTGAGCATGACCACTTTGATGATGTTTTTTTGACCAAGCATGTTATATCTTTAATAATCTATCAATATGTCTCACTAGTTTCTTTTTCTACATTAAAGCAAATTCTAAGAGTTAATTTTGATGAAACTCATGTACTTTGAAGCCTACTAGATCACAGGTATAGCAATGATATCCATATTTAGGGTTTCAGCTTTTTCTTAACCTAATATGACAGGTGATTCTTCTTACTATGGTATTCTAAAGAAAAGGTACTCGATTTCATTTTCTCCCATTGGTGACATTAGGGATTCAATGTTTGGAGTCACATAGAGATTAAGGTTCATTTAGCGTATATCACAATTTCAAAACTTAAGAAATTTTATCCTTAAAGGAAACTTAATCTGTTTTAAAGCCTAATATCCTCTTAGCAATATTTTATTAATATAAGTGTGAAGATAAAGGGTTGTATAGAGTATGTATAGTCTTGTTGCTTTGTTAGATAGCCATGTTGCCAACATACTTTCTAAATGATTAGGTCTATAGCCATAGACTAGAACCAGTCTCAGCACTGACCAGAGAGACTATGAATATTCAGTCATAATGTAGATAGAACACCTATATAAAAACCTCTCACTACAAAACTCAGCAAACACCACAGAACGGAAAATAAAGAATATAACAGCCAGACTATAAAGAAAAATGTTGTAAAATTAAATGCTATGAAGAGGACAGTAAAACACTATGTTCAACTAAGTGCACAGAATTCATTAATGGAAACTTCACCACCGATTATTTTTGCATTCATTGGTCCATTTTTCATTACAGTAAAGATATACCCAAGATAAGTTAATTTTATAAAGAAAAGAGGCTTATAATCCAGACAGTACTAAAGGCTGACAACTCGAAGACCACAGCAATGACTCTGTGGGCTTCTAGGAGACTACAGTAAGTTTCAGGGAATTTTAGAACTTGCATGTGCAAAAGAGACCACTTCTTGAAACAAGAAACCAGACAAAGAAAGGGGACCTGCAGTCCCTGCAGTCAGCAATTCCCTTCTTGACCAAAGTATCCCTCTCCTTCTTTAGGACCCAGTAACATTTAATGCCAGTATTGTGGAAGCACAGTTTCCAGACCATTAATTCTCCACAAATACACTAAGCCCTTCCACATAAAATCTATCGATTTCTATAAATTTGGGTAACTTCATTGATGACAATTTAAAAATTAGAGCATTAATAGTAACATAAGCCAGCATTTAAATTTAAGTAATTTATATATGCCACATACACAGACACAAACATACACATACATACATATACACATACACAAATATTTCTGTCATTTAAAAAACACTTTAAATACTTAATTTCACTTTTATGAGCATCAAGCATCAGGTGAGATAGCTAAGTATCCTACTTTTTTACTACTTTCTTCAAACAGAAATAATGTTTCTTATCTTAAAATTGGCCAGATACATGTGTTTGAAATGAAAAAAAGAAATCCTGTGTGTAAACAAATGTGTAAAAGTAACTTTTATTCCTCGGATGTATATGTGATCTCTGAGGCGTATTGTCTCAGTCTCCTAACTTAGGCTGAGTTCTGGAAGGAAGCTTCTACACTCCGTACAATCTTATCTAGACCTAGAATGTTTTTTGTCTCTAAGATGTACTGATGAATAAGCTCACCTTTTTTGCCACTCAATTAGACATCATTTTTAAACATGTATGCTTCCTTCTAGAAACAAACCTCTTTCATTGTTTGGGATTAAAGGTGTCACTAAGATGAGTCTGTATTCCAGAAAGAGTGTTTAAAGGCATGTGCCCCTTTAATTAAGGGATGTAATTGAGAGGGAAAATGGCTGAGCACACCACAACAGGAAACCTGGCTTTTTTTGTACTAAATAACACAATCTCGGGGTTCAGAGTATGATCAAATATCCTACAGCTAAAATAAATTTCCATTTCAATGTCCCTCATTTTATTAAAAATTATACAGAATATGTACTAGGGATTTTGTAAGTGTCATATAAATATAAACCTTGTATACATTAGTTAATAACCTTTTATCGAGTAATTACTTTTCTGATTTCAATTTATCACTGCTTTATCCAAGGATGTATACAGGTTAACAAATTACCAAGGGCTCATTATCAAAAGACAAAACTGTTTCTTGAACAAAATCAAATTTAGATGTAACCTCATTTTCATAGTGATTATTCTTTATTTTCTCTGAGTATTAACACCCCAAACTGATTTAATAAATCATGAACCTTAACCATAGCTATGTAATATACTTAATAAGTTACCAATTTGCAATTAAGAAATACAAGAATATAATCATTAATTTGGTTTCAAGATAGATAAGTCTTATTGCTTGTATTGCAAACTGTCTTGCTAATAGCAGTACAGATTCCCTTAAGATTCAGAAATTCCTTGTGGCCTGGTCAGTGTTCAGTCATAGAAAGCTTCCTAGTCCTATGTTCTGAGAATTGTCAAATCTGAATTGGGCTTAGTATCAGGATATTTGTTCGGAAAGAACACTTAGCCATCTGTTTATACAAAGGAAATGATGTAAGAAAGCTTAAACAGACTTAACCAATGCCTGACAAGTTTGGCAATAGCTCTCAGTGCAGGAAAAAATAGGTGTTATCAGTTCCAGACTTAATCTGTTTGTCAACCTCCATCATTCTTCACTAAGGCCTAATCAACATGGGCATATCTGTGAGCAAGCTGTTGTTTGTCATCAAAAAACAGCATAGCAGCCAGCCCAATGTATTCTAACTTGAAAGAATTCTAGGTTACAGATCAGTTTTGGAAATACAAACTAACCTTGTTATAATTGCAAGCTATATTTTATAAACTATATTTTTTAACCTTTGTTCCTAGTTCAAATGATGTATGTATTATATTTCACAAAATTATATTATAGAACATTATGTATCTACTATATTGTGATCTGCTGCTATATTATATATGTATATATATTATGTTTATATGCTATTATATATTATATATTATGTTTATATACTGTATAGTAACATTTTTTCTATTTATCTCCTATGTTTTGCTGATTCATATTTATATATACACACAATGAACATATCATATATTCATAAATATATTATATAATATAAATATATTCATATTCATATATAATTATTTATATAATATAAATAATATTTATATAAATATAAATATATATTTATAAATATATAATATAGATAATATAATATTTTAAAATAATATATTATATATTCATATTCATACATAATATGATAATAATTCATATTCATATATAATTATTTATATAATATAAGTAATATTTATATAAATATATAAATATATACTCATAAATATATATAATATAAATAATATAATATTTATATGTAATATATTCATATTTAATATATTCCTATTATATAATATATTTATGAATATATGATATGTTCATTATGTATATATAAATATGAATCAGCAAAACATAGGAGATAAATAGAAAAAATGTTAATATAAATAGTATAGGTTATACACATACGTATGACTGAAAAACATTGACAAAGATCATATATATATATAGCTTTTAAAGTTACATAATTTCCATGAGTTTCAAAATATGATACTGGGTTTTCAGTAATTAGTATTTTCAGACAGATTTTCCCATCTGCCCACAGCAGCTGCATACAATAGAAGGTTGTTCTGACCATTGGAGCCTGTCTGTCTAATTCACCATCATTAAAATAACATGGGTTTTCTCTATAAAAAAAGATTTCCCCTTCGTCTCTCTAACAGTTAAAACAGAATTCAATTAGAACAGAGAATGAGAATCTGAAGTTCAAACAAAAGGCTGTATTGTTATGAAGTTTAAAGGTGAGTTTATACAAATATCAAAAACTAATTAAGGAGAATAGGTGATATTTAACTACTTTGAAACTTCAAAAAAGGAAAATTGATTTTTGTCTCATTGGATTAAATTACATTTTCATATTGATTGACACAGAGAGCTTCTGTTACTTCTCCTCCAGAGAAGGTAAATATGCCAGCTGCTACTTATTCATGAAAGCCTGTCTCTCACAATTTCAGGGAATGTTATTTTAGCATTTTATTATTGAGTAAATATTTTGACAGGTGATGATATTTCAGAAGATAAACAGAAAAAAAATTCATTGAACCACTTTTACTCTGTAATTTAAACCTAGGAAAGAAGGCATAGATGTGGTAGGATATATTCCCGAGTCAATTTTCTCTGTGTATAGTCCAGATCATGATCAATGGAATCAATAAAACTTAATTAAAACTTTGGCCATTAATATTTTTTGACAGCCTCCAAATGAAAGTTTTGAGCAAAGTGTTGCACTTTTTGAGTAATCAGTTTTGTTCATTAACTTCTTTGATATTATAGAATGACAAAGAATAAGGAGACATGAGCCTAACAGACTATTAAGAAATGAGAAAGTAAAAACATGTTTCTTAGGCAAATGGAGTGAGGTATTAATACGTAAATATAGTAAAAAATCAAATACACCGACTACAAAACACCTCCTTCTCCGCTCTCTAAATGAAACCAAAAGTTTAAAATAGTTTGACATTTTTCTCTGGAAATAAATGGAGAGATAAAAAGTTTGGAAGGAGAAGGGAAGACTGTGTAATAACCAACAACTAATTTTGAAAACAATATATTGTTCTGGTCACAGATCTACCTACTGTTGTTTTGGTGGTAAATATATGCTTATGATAGTATGAGATTTCAAGGGGTTTTCGAAGGGATGTGTAGAACTTGGAGAATAAGCCAAGAGGAAAGCAGGACATACAGAAAACTAACAAAAGAAAACAAAAGCCCCCACTGAAATAATAGATCTATCTTAGGAGGAAGATTATTTATTATTTATTATGCATTCTCTTGTCATTCTTTAAATTATAATTTCAAATGGTTACCTACTCACACTCGACTTCAAGAAATTTAATATACTCCAGAGACCAGAAAAGATTTTACCATTGACATTTTTTTTCTGAATTCATTTCCTACCTATCTCCATAATGATGCATTTTATTGTAATGAGAATGGAATCATCAAAATTCAGAGAACTCCAGACCCTGAAATTGCTAGGACCTATATCTATATACAGATACACACACTGTTTTGTCTGTCATGTCTCTTAACTCTAAGCTCAAATAATGATACATTTGTCTTATTTGCATATGTAAGTGCCTAGGTATCTAAGAGCCTGAATGATGAACTTGAGGGAGTTTGATTGTGGTCCTGGCATTAAGCTAAATTCATTTCTTCTGGAGGTATATGCCTTGTTGAATCATCTTACTAGCCCTCATTCAAATATTAAAGAAGATTTCTTGATAGAAATTCATGGAATTTCACTATCGTTTCAATGCTCTCAGATATTTTATGTGTTTGTGTTTTCATATCTGTCAATCTTTTGCAACATATCTCTATTGGTTGCCCTTTAGGTCTATGGTTTTTATTCGTCTATAAATCCTACTATTTCCATGAGAAAAGAGAAGCTGGTTTGCTTGGTTTTTTTTCCCCCTTTTACCATGATATGCAAGGACTTGAAGAAGTTCAGTAAATATTTTTTTTTGAACAAAGCAATTTGCTTTTCTTAGGAAACAATAATCTTTATATCTTTGTGTTAAGAAGTTGAACGGTCTTGCTATTAGAATGCTGTTTCAGAGGAGCTCCAAGTTGAAGATGAGTTCATGGCACTGTCTTAAGGAGTCCATAGGGTTGTCATTCATGGGAGACTTTAGGAATGGAAAGAAGCTAAATGAGATGGTTCACGTCTTTGTGTAGATGGTCATGGCCATATTGGCAAACTTCTAATTTCAAAAACTATTTACATAACATTCATATCAATGAGAAATTATTGTTATGATTCAGTAACAAAAATTACTTTATAGTTGGAGGTAACTATAACATTAGGAATTGTATTTAATTGTTGATGCTTTACATAGGTTGAGAAGCACTGTGCTAGATAGAAAGATATTCAGAAAAAATTTGAGAAAATCTAATCATCATACATTACTTATTTAAATGATGGCTATATCCTATTGAGTGTCACAATTTTTCAATAATTTTAGTTCCTGTACATTTTAAATATTATGCAATGATTATTTCGATAAATTCTTAATATTTGTTACTGCTTGGAATGAATCTATAGTTTACTTTTATACTGATTTAATGGGATAAATGGATAAAAATAAGCAAACCAGATGACATAGCACTAAGATAATCTTCACCAGTGACATCTTTGTCCCCAGTGAAGTTTTATGTCACAGAGCAGCTAAATGAAAATTTAATGTGCAAGAGTAAGTAGAACCCCTTACATGTTAAAAAACATTCAACTTTAGCTTATCTATCTTTAAAAAACAATGAAAACCAAGACATATTCTTGACTACTTTTCAATAGTTTTCAAGCCTGTGAAAACTAATTCTCTCTCTTGTCTCACTATTTTCTTCCTTTCATTCTTTCTTTGTAATTCTTTCTTTCTGTTTCTTTACAGAAAAACAATCAATCTAGCATTAATATTTTTCAGCTGTGGTAAGGCACCTATTCTGCTAGAAATAGTGAAGACATTTGGTGAATTAGATACCCATATACTTGAGATATAATCAACAGAGTATCTCTTGAACACAATACAGAATACAGAATCTAAATGTCACAAGTGAGTTAGCTAAATTTGCCCTTGAATTAATAGTTTTATTTTAATCAAGGCCACACAAAGCAAGGACGACTGACAAGAAGGGTTCCTACTTCTTCTTCTGCTCCCACTTCTATGATAGGAATAGAGTATTTTGACTTGAATATTATACTTTTAAAATATTATTTAATTCAAGAAATTCTATAGTATTTCATTATGCCACCTAATTTTAATATAAGCGCTGCTGAAGTTGAAATGCTCACTTTTCTCATAGATAATGCCTGTCATAAAACATCATTAAGACAAGGCGCTCATGAATCTTTGACTTTGCTAATGGATTGGCTGAAAAAATGGGGAGAAAAGATATGAAAATACACTTCTTTTAAGAAGTTACTACAATAATGAGTTAGGTGGTCATCATAGTTTGTTTTCAAATTTAAGCTACCTATCAAATCAAGTTAAAGAACTCACTCACTACATTTTGCCCTATTAAATTTCTGTTTACAAATTGATTTAAGAGCTTTCGTCAAAACTGTAAACACTTTTAATATTATCTACTAGATAGGCCTTTGTAAATGGTATCTATTAGACTTCTAGACTATATATATTTTTTTATTATTTTATTTTGTACAGTCAAGTACATATTCCCCTCCTGATCTGCCCTCCAACAATTTCTCATCCCATTCCTCTTCCCCACACTCCTATCTCTAAGAGGACATTCCCACCTCTGCCCACCCCATCAGACCTCAACACTGCCTGAGGTCTCAGGTTTCTCGAGAGTGAGGTGCATCATCTCTCACTGAGGCCAGATCAGACCTCTGGGGGGGGGGAAATATATATATATATATATATATATATATATATATATATATATATATACATATATATATCCTCATATCAGCTAGTGTATGCTGCCTGATTGGTGGCTTAGTGTCTGAGGGGTCCAGGTTAGTTGAAACTACTGGTCTTCTTATGGAGATGCCCTCCTCCTCAGATTTTTCCAGTCTTTCCCTAATGCAATCACAGGGGGCAGCAGCTTCTGTCCATTGGTTGGGTGCAAACATCTGCATCTGACACTTGTAGATAGCTACTTGTTCACCTCTGAGCGGGCAGCTATGCTAAGCTTCTGTCTGTAAGCCCACCATAGTATCTATTAGTAACAGTATCAGGCCTTGGAACCTCCTCTTGAGCAGATCTCAATTTGGGCCTGTCACTGGACCTCCTTTATCTCAGTGTCTTTTCCATTTTTGTTCCTGCAGTTCCTTCACACAGGAAGAATTCTGGGTCAGAATTTTTGACCGTGGGATGGCAACCCCATCCCTCCACTTGATGCCCTGTTGTTTACTGAAGATGGACTCTATGAGTTCCCTCTCCACACTGTACAGCCCTTCATCCAAGATCCCTTCCTTAGAGTCCTGAGAGTCTCCGATATCCCAGGTCTCTGGTACATTCTAGAGGTGCCCCCACCTCCTACATCCTGAGGTTGCCTGTTTCCGTTCTCTCTTCTGGTCCTTGGGGCTTCACTCTTGTTTGCACATACCAAAAAATGGGGACAGTAATAGATCATTTCCTTTAGGGAATTAATGCATCATGAAATAATATAATGAAAAGCGAGTTTTTAAAAAGGAATGAAAAATGTGACAGAAGTCTACTGTCAGTAAAATTCAAGCCTAGTCTAAATCTGTCATCATGAAACATGAATACAGTAGGAAACATGGTGTGTGGTTTTTGTTGTTGTTTTTATTTTTATGTCTTATAAATCATCAGAGGAGATTGCAAGAATGTCTGACTTGAGGCATTGCTCTTACTTAAGGGAACAGCATATCACACCGATTCTTTTGATTGAGCCATTTGACAGGCTAGATGTCAGGTCACAGCTGAAGAGACAGCTGGTGTTAGGCATTACCCATCACTCACATGCCAAAAAATGCTATGAGCTCCTCTTTGACATGCTCAGTGCGTGCTGATCAGATCCAGTATCTCACATTGTAGGAGAAATTAGAGCAGACTGTTTTCAAGGAGCAAAGTACCTCATGTCCATGTCCCATAAGGAATCCTCCAGGTTATGTTTTTAAAACTAAGTTTTTCTTAGCAGATTGGCAAGTACTGACAAAAAGGTGAATAATTCAGATACTGTTTAATATGAATGACTAGAGAATATTGAGGGATCACATTTAATTGTTTTAATTAGCACAGTAACTGTCAACTTCCAACCACAGTGCATATCTGTATGCAATTATAACTCTGGAAGTACCATATCTGGATTATGACTGATTCCTTATATTAAAAAGAACAGATAGGTTGGCATGAGATACATTTTAGTTCCTAAAATGTAATTTTAGAAATAGCAAGGAAGCATGGTGAGTAATAACAACAAGGTAATATAATGTATTTTATTTTAAACTCATATAATCACTTTTTAACATATTTTATCTAGAGTTTTGATTAATTCCTTTTGCTAATTAACTTTTAACTATTTCTTTAAAGAAGGGCTATTTAGAGTAAATCCAAAATAGAGTAAATCCAAAATATATGCTATTTAATAGTTTCATGATTTTGAACATAAAGATTAATATTTTTACATTTGTCAAAATAAGTATATCTATAAGAATAAACCAGTAAAAGTCATTTACTACAATTTAATTTCTGTCAATGATTATCTTCAGTTTCCAGCAAAAGCAAAGAAAGAAATAATGAATTTATTGTTATGTGAGTTTACATATGGATAATTAAATAAATAAAAAGCTGCCATACATTTTCATACATTTTCAATGCTAGGGCATTGAAAAAATTGCTTTTAATTCTGGGTTTACAGAAACAATTTTAAATTCATATGAAAATAATTGAACATAAAATAATTTAGCAGAAAATAATAAACATTCTTATCCTTCTATCGGCATCCCGTACTGGACCTGATGAATCATTCAAAACAAAGAGAAGACATGAATTTGGGAGGATAGAGGAGAAGGTACACCTTGTGGGAGATGAGGTAGAGTTTGAGTTGAACAGGACCGACATGTATTGTAGGCATCCATGACATTTTCAATTTTTTAAAGAATATAATAAAAATATTAAAAAAATTGTTATATAGAAGAACTTGATTCCAATTATAACTGATATTTTCTACAACAAACTAACATTCATTTTCTATATCCATTATTAGATATAAGGTCTTGAAATCCATACATTTTTGCAAGTGAATTGTATCTCTAAACTTATTATACACATATTATAGAATATATATGTATATATGTATATATATATACATATATATATGTGTGTGTGTGTGCGTATACTATGTATCTAAGTCTATATCTATTCATAGATATATCTTACATATGTAATAGAATGAAAAATAAGCTAAAATTAGTAGGGAAATGATGGCGTAATTTCTCTTTCCTATAACATATGAGTGCACATAAAAATATGAATTTTCTGAAGCTTGTTAATTATGAGACTGTTAAAGTAATAGACTATTTTTATAGTCAAAACCCAAAATAATCTGGAATTCGTACTACTTACAACAGTTTTTATGTTTTCTTTCCTTCTATAGTTTTAGTGTTTTCAACTAGATTATGTAATTTACATGTGAATGGAAACAAACTTTCCCAGAAACGATACTGTCAGGGAGTCATTTTTGAAATGTTTAGAATAAATGTCAATGTTAATTTGATCTGAAGTGTGCACAGCCTTCATTAATAACATTCTGGCTATTTTCAGTGTGATGTGTTTCCTCCAGGCAAGCTTCACATGGGAAAGGAAATTTCAACATCCTTAGAGACAGCCATCTAATTCCCTGAATTCCATTCTTGATATTGCAAGCTATTTATATTTCTTGCCCACTTGAATAGCATAGAGAGACATGGGGACCCCAAATAAATAACAAATGTGACTTGAACATGAAAGTATTTATCTCATATATTAGTATTAATAGTTTACTTCAAGTTTTACCTATTATTTTAGATAATGATGATGCTATCATTATTGGTGCAGAGGCTGTATATTTTATGCTATACAGTAATACTAAATAATCCTTAGAAGATTCAAACTCAGGACACTTAGATGGCAAATGAATAAATAGTTGTGTTTTAAAATATCAAAACAATATTAAAGTAGATTAAAGCTGAAAAGAACATGCAAAGCACATCTTATAGATTTCATTCGTTGGTATTTGCCAATTTCAAACAGCTTAGCACATTTTGTCTATTAATTGATAGTACATACATATATGAAAATACACACACACACACACACACACACACACACATATATATATATATATATATATATATATATATATGTTAAATAAAATTGAGATGGAGAAAAACTAAATGAAACATAATCCAACACATAAATGCATATTTCTTAAAATAAAGTTTTACTTACCTAATAAACATATTGAATTAAAAATTTTAATTTAATATGATACAATGTAAAGGTTCAATCGTCTATTTTAATTAAACTTTAAACAATTCTCCCTCTGCCTCAAAAATACTTAAAAGTTTCTGACCAAAAATGAACATAAGGTTGTACATTATACTTATTTTTCATAGACTTTTGCCTAATTTACTATGCAATATTTATTAACAAGCTATTCTTTTTATTGCTCATTAGACTGCTGTAAATTTATCACAAAATGCTCTCAACCTCTGAAGTGTTCTTTCTAAATGCATTTGTTCAAGCAACCGTGATCTGAACCTTCCAACTGATGAGACAGATTAATCATTTCTCCCAATACATTTTTTGGATATTTTATTTATTTACATTTCAGATGAGATCCCCTCTCCCCATTTCCCAAAACCCCTATTCCATCCCCACTCCTCCTTTTTGCTTTTATACCATTTTAATTACATGCAAGTCTTAAGGTCAGTTCTAGGTTGAGGAACTAGAAATACAATAGATGCAAATAGTCAAGGAACAAACAAGACAATAAAAAAAGTCCCATGATCACTTCCATGATTACTGTTTCTAAAAGCTTATCAGAATGACCAAAATATCTGAGCCTACTTCTCTGTCCTAGCCAAAAGTCATCTTCTAGTCTGAAGCCTACTTCCTTGTTCTAGCCTAAAGTTTAGATTCCTGCCAGAAATTACTATTTTCTTCTAGCCCAATGTCAGATTCCTGCCTGAAGCCCACTTCCTTGTCCTTACACAATCTCATATTCCCGCCAATTTCCTTCCCCTTGGGCCATGTCAGATTCTTGACAAGCAGCCCCAGAGGCTCAAAGCCTCTCCCCCCCCTTTTTTTTAATCTCATAAACAAGACTGAGTCTGTCTTAGGTCGTTCTGATATGAATACCTTCCTTGCCCTTCTTGGAATATGCATTATCAAAAGAAATAAACTTCTGTCTTAGATTGGTAATGCTCTGTGCAGAATCTTACCCATCCTTGGCTTGCCAGACAGTTAAATTAATAACTCTGTCTGGGGGGTCCATTTTTAGTTTCATGCCATGTACTTTGGCTGCCAACATGTTGATGTTGTTAACGACAAGCTTTAACATGATGGACAGGAATAAATCATACTCTTTTTATTTTATTTTTTAAAATTTGGATGCCAAGGAACTTTCTTCTGAGTGTCTATGCCACTCTTCAACTAGGGATACTTATTCATAGGTGAAAGAGAAGGATCCATTTACTGGCATAAGGCATGATCCCAGTCAGGTATTTAATATGAGGAAGAGGGCATGTTTGTGTTTTTTCTTCAGGATGCTGAAGGAGCATGGAGGCTGCCAGAGTAAGACATGCTTATGCCAGGACAAAGAATGATGCTGACCTGTGAGCTTGCTGGGTGCCCTGACAATGGTGTCTGGGAAGCTGTATTGGACATAAGTTCCTGACCCACTTTTGCTTTCCTATACCCCTGATGGGACAAGCTGCCTTACCTCAAGTTTTTAGACCTTGTGGAACACAGTATCAAAAAGAGAAGTTTTAATATCTCTTATAGTTTTCTTAAATGTGACCAGTTATTCGGGCTCAATCATGTACTGGTCTAGAAATAATCCTATATTGGAAATAACAGACTTCATTTGGAAGGCTGGTTCTGGACATTTTCAGAGACATATTTGGAAGTTAGCTTCAGTTCTCTATGACGTTATGTTAGCAAGAGATAAAGTTGGGACAGGATCTGGCTTTCAATCAAGTATTAGTACATGTGTTGAGACTCTTTTAATTGTCAAGTTAAAAATACTTTTGTTTCTTCTACTTTATTTAAAGTAAGTTGCATTGATTGTACACTTTCTAATTGTGTTATTGTGTGGAAATCTGGAATGTTTGTTATGGAGGTCTATCAACTAGCTTTTATTTTATTGCCCTGAGTGTCACAGAATCCTGGTCTTCTGAAAAAAAGCTTGCAAGTACTAGAAGAAGTGAGTTAGGCTTTTAGCAGAAGCAAGAGGGTAGGTGGCTTGATTATTGCTGATATAACAGCAATTGCTAGCACCACTGCTACTCCAATTGCTTTGACACAAGTAGGTAGGACAGCTACTTTTTGTTAATCATTTAGCAAAAAAATGTTTCTAATGTGTTGAATATACAAGAGGATTTCATTAGGCATTTGGAACAACGGACTGATGTTCTTTATCCTATTCAAATTAATGGAAGGAGGTTCAGAGTTTAAGAGTAAGCAGCTATCTTGAGTCAAATACCATTGGTATTTGGCAGCTATCTCATGCCAAATACCATTGGGTTTATGTTAGTTATAAAATTTACATTGCTAGTCATTAGAATTAGGAAAAGTTTAAAGACACTTGCAGTGTATTTGGCATAATTCTAACTCCTCTCTAGATGTTTTAACTTTGCATAGTGAGCTTATGAATTTAAAGAATGCTGCTCTGCTAAGTGTCGATGCAGCAGATACTGCTGATAAAATTACCCATGGCCTGAGTTCAGCATTTCTATTTTGGTCAAGCTTTAAGAATGGCATATATAGCTTGATCATGCTAGCCCTTTTTGTCCTGGGAATACTTTTATTCCTGCCCATTGTGTTAAAGTTTGTCTTTAACAACATCAACAGGTTCTCCCAATTTTTATGATCGATTATCTCTCATAGTGTTGAGAATAGATGACAATACAGAAAATTGGTCTTAAAGAAGTAATATGTTGTTATGACTACATGTGATCATAGGGTGATTAAGCATTTGAAAAAATTTTTTAGTGCAAATTTGGAAGATTGTAGAAGCAGGTTAGTAGAAGTTCATGATCCACCGAGTACAATATAGTGTATAATTCTGGTAAATGTTCAGAAATCCAGAATATAACTAGAATAGAGCATTGTAAACCTGGTCCTCCCAATGTTTATAATGAGTTCTGTATGAAGGATTAGAGTTGCACCCAATCAATTACATGCTGGAACAGTCTATCTACATATTATCCATGTCTTGAAATTTAGCATTAGACTAATGTTAAAATAGACTACTTCTGGAGACAGTGGCACAGGTATTTATTGCTGCATTATTAAGTATAAATAAGATATGTATAACCTCATTATCCATCACAAAGAGGAATACAAAGATGTGATACACATAAGCTATGAAATGATATTAAACTATAAAAACAAAATCATGACATTTGTGACCTAGGACTCAAACTAGAATTCATTAACTTTAGCAAAATAGGTCAAACATCAATTTCTCTCTCTCTCTCTCTCTCTCTCTCTCTCTCTCTCTCTCTCTCTCTCTCTCTGTGTGTGTGTGTGTGTGTGTGTGTGTGTGTGTAATTAAACTGCAAAGGGCAATTTGAAATGGAAAAGGGTCTGTAGGGAGGATAGAGTTGGTAATAAATATATGTGACATGAGCGCACAAAGGATCTATGAGTTGAACAAACTCAAGAAAAGCAAAGTCACATTGTGAGAGGATGACGGGGAAAAAAATAAGTATGTATAAAAATGCCATGATGAGATAAATCAATCTATTTGCTGACTATAAAAATTAGCTTTAAAATTGATGTTACAATGAACTTTACAAAAGAAATGGAAAGATATCAATGTATTTTTGTTGTGCCATGATGCTGAGTCTAGCCTCATGTAAGTAGGATTATTGTTGTGGTTGTCTTTAATTAAACATGGAAATGGTGGTTGTCAAAATAAGTACAAGTACCCACAGAAGCCAGGAGATGACCTAGCACACCTTTGAGCTAGGGTTAAAAATAGTTGTAAGCCTCCTCACATGAGTATTAACAATAGAAATTGTGTGTTCTGGAAGAGCAGTGCAGGCTCTTAAATATCTCTTAAGCCCTATATGTAGAATCTTGAGTAAGGGCAGAGAAGTTTGTAGACCAGTAGTTATAAAGAAGGGTTAGAATTATAAAGCAGTGTTAGCAAGTGGCTAGTGACGTTAATACCATCACAAGGAAATTAAGCACTTTGCAACTAATAAGATGTCTTGAGAACAGTTCACGAATTGTTTGTTCAGAGACTGAAGAATGTTCCAGTGATTTAGAGTACTTGCTGTCCGCCCTAAAGGAGCTGAATTAGGTTTCTAGCATCCAGTTTGAAAATTTCAACTCTAAAAGATTTGACTCCAAGGAAACAAATAAGAATATTAAAGTCATATTATCCCTATATGCAGATGATATGATTTTATACAAGTGAGATCTCAAATATTATGTCAGAAATTTTCTGAAAATAACCAACAATTTCAGCAAAGTGACAGGATCAAAAATAATGTACAATAATAAATTGCATTTCAACACATAAGTAACAAGAAATACTGAGAAGATAATCAGGGAAGCAAACCTATTCACAACAGTTTAAAAAATCCAAGCCAAACATAAATAGACAAATTAAATTCAAAAGAACTCTAACCAAAAATTATGAGAGACCACTGTACTTAAAGCATTAAACCTCTATTTCTGTCAAAGAATAGAAAAGAGAGAAAGATCTCACACTTATGGATTATTAGAATCAGTATTTTAAAAATTAACTCCCTATGTAAATCAATTTACATAATCAATTCAATTGTCATGAACCAAGTCGAGAGCATTCTACTACTGAATTACCACCCAACACACATGCTGTATTTTCAGTATGAATTTTGTTTTTATAGGACAATGTGCCAAAATATATGATTCTCTCCCGGTACACTTTAGTATGTGGTAGAATCTTTTATATGTGAATAGTAGATTGATGACTGAAATGACTAAGCTCAGGCTAAGCTGACTCCATGACAGGCTGTAACTTAGTAATTCAGGAGAGTAGGACTAAGTTTATGTTTCCCAGAAATGGGAATCCAGATCCAGGAAAACCCACAAGTCTTTGATCAATGAACCACAACCACAGACAGCCAATTGGAGGATGCCTTGTCATCTGTTCTAAAGCAAAATTGGTAGTGAGAATGAGTCACAACCACCCTGGAAAGGCCCCAGAACTCTAACCAAGCATAGAATCATTCATAGCCATAGAGACTGAGCTAGCCAATAAAGGTGAAGAGGACATACCCATCCCTGGATTACCCTGAACTGACAATAAAAACAGGGCCTGCGAGTTTGTGTCTACATTTCTGAATGGGGAGACCTCTGCATGCAGGAAATTCTGCTGAATAAATGCTTTTTGCTTTTGCATAATATTTGAGGCTGAGGTAGCATTATCTGGCAATTTTCTGACTCTAACAGGACATGAATCAGAAAGATATGACTTTGACAGTTCCTGTTCTCCTCTTCTCTTCCCTTCCAGGCTAAAATAAATTCAATACTTTTCTCAATATATACTTCTACAGACTTCTATATGAATTATGTTCTGTCCATAAATATGACACCAAGCAACCATAAACAGAATCATCTGAAAGTTATCAACCAAAATAAATTCTTTTCCTTCATTTGATTTCATCAGGGACCCGATTCTACTTTTTAGAACATTGGTAACACATGTTTAGAGCATAAAGCCCATAGTTCTACGGTAGTATATGGGTGAGCAGCTGTAGCAATCTTCATATACAAATTCTTGGCCTGGAGAAAAAACTGGAAACATTTGTGGAAAGGATATAAGTGGCCTCACTATCAAATGCTTATAATGAAACAGATATGAATTCATTATTTTGAGTAATATATTGGGGCAAGTTTACTTGTAAAAGTTACTTACAAAGATACCTTTTATTTGCCAGATATAATCGTCTTTTTAGATGTTTCCTGATGAATAATCTCTAGTTCACTCTCTCTAGTTCTTTCTGAACTCTGGCTGGCTGTTTCAACTCAGCTCTTCAGGGCTGAATTCTTCTCCAAGATGACTGATTCAATCTGGCTTTTTTTTTTTTTTTTTTTTTTTTTTTGCTTCTCACCGAATTTCTCTGGCTTCTCACAGAATTTCTCTGCTTGGATTCAGATTAACTCAATCAGTTCGACTTTTATGGCTCCTTCTGATTCTATCTAGCCTGTTCTATCTTCACCTGTGTCCAACTTGTCTCTGTAAAATTATCCTGGAAAAACTGCCACACACCACTCATTTTCTCTCCATTCTTCTGCTCTTAAAACTTTTTTCCCTGTTCTGTTCTTGTGAGAGTTGGGCATATCCTATCTCTGACTCATTCTCTAAAATCTTTCTCTGATTGATCACTTTGTCCTCGTTTAGAAGTTATTTTCAAGCATGATGTTTTTCTACATATTAACCTTAACTACATTGTTCCGGATTAAAGGTATGTAGCAGGGGTGTGTCTATATTAGAGCTAGACCAGCCATGATGAAGGATCAGAATTTCTCTACAGTTACTACAGGTAAAATGATTTATAATAGCATACTCATAAAAGCATGAAATCTAAGATTTCAAAAGGCAATCTTTTCAATCAGAAATCCATTCAAATGCAAATTTAATACCAATTTATTTATTCAACTCCTCTTTAACTCACTGGGTCATTGTTACTCAATATTTTCTTTAATAATTCGTACATAAGGACTACATAGTTTTGTAGTCCTACAAAATATGAAAATTTGATTTTTTTTACCAGTTTATTCAGGTTTATCCATATTTTTACAATACTTTTCCCAAATAACTATTAATAGCCAACACATACTACCAAAACCTTATTTTCTGACTGCTCTCTAGGGCTATTTGACTGGCAAGTTCACTTTTCTCCCTTCTACAATATTGTAGAAAACAGTTCTAACAAATGTTTGCCACTGTATAACATGAATCACAAAGTTTAAATCTTTGATGACAGTTTTCCCAAGACGTTTGCTGTCTAACTATAAAATATGGCTAAAATTTAGTTCGTGACCAAAATATCACCTTTTTCTGATAAAAATGTTCCTATTTAATACCATAAATTATGTTATAATAAAATATAACCCCATATTCTTTGATGTTTAAACTCAATGATTTCATTGCTCACTAATTACAGTTTCCAAATGCATGTCAGATTCTCCTCACACTACCCCAGACATTCTTTTTAAAACAACTAACATGGAGATCCAGTACTTAAATTCACTTATCAAGATATAGCACTTCTTTATTATTCACTTATCAAGATATAGCACTTCTTTATTACTTCCTTTCATTGTGACTAAAAGAGAGTATAAAGAAAAGGAAGAATAAACTGGGAATAGATCCACCTCAGGACACAACTATACCTCTTTTAAGCATATACCCAAAAGATGCTCGACTATACAGACAGGACATGTTCTCTACTATGTTCATTGCAGCTTTATTCATAATAGCCAGAAACTGGTAACAACCTAGATGCCCCTCAACGAGAATGGATAAAGAAAATATGGTATATCTACACAATGGAATATTATTCAGCTATTATAAATGAAGATATCATGAATTTTGCAGGCAAATGAGAATATCTTCTTGAGTGAGGAAACCCATATCCAAAAGGACATGCATGCATGGTATGTACTCTATTATAAGTGGATATTGTCCATAAAATACAGGATACCCATGCTACACTCCACAGACCCAAAGAAGCTAAACAAGAAAGGACCAAGAAAAGATGCTTGACTTTCACTTAGAAGGGAGAACGTAATAGTCATAGGAGGCAGATGGACAGAGGGAATTGTGTGAGAGAGGAGATGGGGAGGGAAATGTGTGGGATGTAGAATCAGGTGTGGGAAGGAACAGGAGAGATGGCCAAATGGCCATGAGAATGAATGGAAATCTCCAACTGAAGGAAGTGAGGAAGTGGGGGGGGGCACCTCACCGGCATAATAGAGACCTAAGAGAGAGGAGGCTCCCAAGAATCAATAAGGGTAACCGTATCTGTGACTCATAACATTGGGGATATAGAAACTGAGGAGGCCACCTCCTATAGCATGACAATGACCCCAATGGAGTTATAGAGACACCAACCTACCCACAAAACTTTCAACCCAAAATTTATTCTTTCTACAAGAAATGCAGAGACATGGAATGGAGCAGAGACTGGGGGAATGACCAACCAATAATTGGCCCAACTTGAGACCATGGGCAGGCATCAATCTCTGACACTATTAATGATACTCTGTTATGCTTGCAGACAGGAATCTAGCATGGCTGTCCTCTGAGAGGCTTCACCCAGCAGTTGACTCAGACAAATGTAGAGACCCACTGGCAAACAGGGAATAGAGCTTGTAGAAAAGTTGGGGGAAGGATTGTAAGCCCCAAAGGGGATAGAAACTTCTCAAGAAGATCAATACACGCAACCAACCTGGAGCTTTAGGGCTTTCAGAGGCTGAATCACCAACCAAAGAATATATACACGGGCTGGACCTAAGCTCCCCCTGCATATTTGTACCAAATGTGCAGCTTGGTTTTCATGTGGATCCCAAACAACTGGTGTGGGGTCTATCCCAAAAGCTGTTGCATGTTTGTGAAATATTTTCTTCTACCTTGACTGTCTTATCTGGCCTCAGCTGGAGATGTGTCTAGCTAGCCCCACAGAGACTTAATATACCAGGGTGGGGGAGGATATTCCGGAATGGCCTCTACCCTCTTAGAGGAAAAGCAGAAGTGGGAGTGGAGAAAGGATTGTAGGCAGGGGTGACCAGGAGAAGGGGCAGTCAGCTAGATGTAAATAAATAAATAATAAATAAATAAATAAGAAAAGAAGAAAATTTCAAGGATCATCTAGATGCCATGGATCTTTGACAGACTTTCTTTTGTCATATCATTGAGAAAACTTCACATACTATTCCTCATGAATCAAGAAAATTACAGAATACACTGTTTTTAAAAAATGAAAATATCCAATATGACTATGAAATTTTAAAAAATATTCTTTAAAATGAATAATAAAATTATTAATAAAATAAATTAGAGACAATTTGCTTTAAAATAAAATATAAATGTAGCAATTAATATACTGTAGATTGTATGAGAACATATAATTTAAACTACTATATATGTGTATTTATAGTTAGACTCATGTTAATTACAGTTTTTGCTGTTAGGTAAGTAGTTAATAGTATGATTTCTTAAGCATTTTTAGAAATGTGTACTCTTATTTTGTCTTCCTCTCCTTATGTATTCATGTCCCTCCTGCTTTCTACTTAGAGACCTATTATTTTCTTATTCCTCTGAACAGATCATTAGTTCCATGATTAATACTTTGTTCTTGGTTTTGTTGGAGTAACTGTTTATACTAAAGTAATAACTAAAACCAAAAATATGTATCTAACAAACTCATAGATTAAAACAATGAAATGCCTGAATGAGAATTTGAGTCATTCAAAAGATTTGCAAGATGGGCTAAGTAGCTGTGCATCAATTAGATGAACACTGCTCATTTTTCTAATAACTTCACTATAGAAAAATGTTTTAAAATCAAGGAATTAAGATTAAAATAAGAAGAGTTCTATCAATTTTTATTAACAGTTTTTCTACTTACTTAAGGTACACAATGAAAGTAAAACAAGCAAGTAGTTAAAATATGGTTGCAAATAAATAAAAAGTATAGCTATCTGATATTCTAATTAACAGTTGAGACAGGTGATGGATAAGGAATGCATTATTTCTTTATATTTGAACAAATGTATCTGCTACAGCAAACTTAAATAAATTTTATTATTCGGTATTAGTGATTGTGAAATAATAATATTCTTAAAATTCTAAATGGATCTCTCTGATTGCTGCTTCTTTGCTAAATTTATAGATTATAAAATCGATTTAAAGATCACATTATACACTATGCTACTGTCTCACATATTCTAAGGGTATAAAATGCTTCCAAAAGTGCATGATAGATGCTCATGGGGAATGATCATAGTTTTTTTTTTTCCCTATGTAGTGTAAAAGCTATCTAAAGACAACTGGTGGAAACAGTAGATAACTTTGTGATTCTATTCGAATGAAAATTTTCTTTTAAATTTTATGTCCTAGAAATTCTCTTCACTGATCATTGAACATTTAGTGAGATTCAAGAAAACTGACTTACTCTTTCTAAAAGATAATCAAGCACTTTCAGTAATCTTTAGGATAATACCTAAAGTCTCAATCCACCATGTTTCTATTTTGGCCTCTGTAATGGGAATGTCACGGACACTTTATAACTTATCAGAGTAAAGAAGAGGAAGACACCTTCACTATCAAATTAGTACTGTGTTCTAAATGGACATCAAGATGAAGTATCTCACACTGCATTTCTGGGCTTTGTCTGAATATGCAAGGGTGGATTTAGCAGGGAGAAAATCTGTTCTTGGCAGGCCATTGAACATTTAAAAAATAATTAAATATATGCTATTATAGAAATACTTTAAGAAAATAATATACATTGAAATTGTATCAAAAATACGGTATGAATTTTTTTTCATGAAGACGAAAGCTAGCCTGATTTTAGATATGTATCCATCAACACAATTTCCATAAAATTATTTCAACATTTTAAAATTATGACATATAACATGGTTAACTTATAGATCTCAAAATTTTATAAACAGTCTTTATTTATAAAATTATCTATTAAGAATGTCTTTGTGCTTTGCATATCAATTACTATGTATAAGCAAGGTACTTCCAATAAGCAGCTTACATGTATGGAAGCAGAATACCATCACTCTACTAAAAAAACTAAGCCTAATTAACTCGAAACTAACAAGTTTCTCTTGAGTCTCTGGCAGAAGGGAGAACATGGAGCACAGATATGCCCTGTAATGAGGAGCGAGATGAACCGATGAAGGAGGGAGTCCAGTCTTATTCCTACAAGACTCAAAAGCTACATGAACTGCTGGGGGAAAGGAGTCCAGGTCACCACTCATTTAAGCCTCAATTATAATAAAAGAACTATAAAATTCTTCCCCCACACTCTCAGCATCATAACACCAAAGACCTGTTTACCTAGTGCTTCCTATCTCGCTATAAGAAAATATCAGGATTCCTAAAAGACAAAACAAGTAAGCAAACAAGCATGTCAAGAAATTGAGCATAGGTCACAATAAGAAATGGTGCAGATACCGAAATTATCAGAGAGCTGAAATCAACAGTGATTAATGTGCTAATAATTCTAAAAAATAAAGCAGGCTGCAATAAGGAACATATGAGTAAAATTAGTATAGGATAAAAATCCTAAGGAAAAAACCAAGGATTGAGAAAATGACGGACTCTAGACTGTTCACAGAAGAGGCAAGGGTCTTTGATCTTAAACAAGTATCTATAGCAACCATCCACATTGAAGTAAGTATTTCAACAAAGGAGAATGGGTTATCCACATCATATGGGGCACTGTCACAGATGCTACTTATGAGTCAAAGAAAGTAAGAAATATAAGAGAAGTATTTAAAACAAATTGACTGATATTTTTTCCAAAGTAGCAAAGAAGCTACGTACAGTTCCAGGAATAGCAGAAAAAGTCACAAGGGATAAAGGACAGAAATAAAGGTCTTAAGTACACAATCAAAATAAGAACAAAGGTAAAAACAAAGTTTAATTGTCTCTAACCATACTCTCCTCTCGTCCCCTTCATCATTCCCCCTCTCCATTTGGTACTCCTTTCTCTGTCCCACACTTGTCTATCCATTAGTAATTACCAGTTCTAATTCCCCTTCTTATCCATTCCTATTTCCTGAGTCCTTATTCTCTGTCTAACTTACGTTTCACACAAACTATAGCTTGCTTATTTAAAACTAACTCCTAGCATCTACTTTTAAGTGAATCCACATCATATTTATAATTATGGGGCCGAGTTACCTCACTTGGAATGATTTTTTTCTAGCTGCATCCATTTACCTGTGAATTCTATTTATAATTTCAGTTTTTAATATCCGAGTAATAACCTATTGTGTAGCATTGTATGACACTGTCTTTACCCATTAATCTGTAGGGAGACAGCTGGGCTACTTTTAATTTCTGATTTCTATGAATAGAGCAACAAGGATCACAGTTGAGCAAGTGTAGCTGCAGTAGGAGAAACTGTTCTTCTGGTATGTGCCCACGTGGTATGGATGGATTTTTATTTAGATCTGTTCCCAGGTTCCTGAGTGATAGACCTTGGAATCTTCAGCCCTTAATAAAATGTTTCCAACAAATCCTTTCCTTCAAGACACAGGAAGCCACAAAGAAGAGGAGACAGAAAGAGTATAAAAGCATGAAAACACGGAGGACACCAAAGAAGCAATGGTTCTTACACACAGCAGGATATATGTTTGCATATTTAATTGTAAGAAAAACCCTTACAAAAAGAAGCTTAATATGAAAAGAGCTCTCTCTCTCTCTCTCTCTCTCTCTCTCTCTCTCTGTATGTGTGTTTGTGTGTGTGATTGTGTGTGTCTCTGTGTCTCTCTCTGTCTGTGTGTCCATGTGTGTGTCTGTGTGTCTGTGTGTGTGTGTCTCTGTGTGTGTGTGATCATGCATGTGAAGACTGCCAATGTTTTCAGTATTTGGTGCTGGAGTGATTAGTTATTCCTATGACAACAAATGGATTAAGAAGCAGGCTGCTATTTCCTCAGCAATTAATTCAGAAAGTATAATAGACAAAAATGCAAATTATAATAGTCCAAATTTTACGAAAGATACAAAAGAAAATCTAACACCAAGCTTATTTTTTTAATCACAGGAGCAAACAATCAGCTCCTTAAAACTATTTACCAAAGAAATTTGAAATCTCTTATCTAAAAAAGTACAATGGGTGTTTATAGTAACTAAAAGATGAGATATAAAAACTTAGATTTGATCACTGCTCATATTAAATCGTTAGTTTTACATCTTTCATTCTAAGGGTTTCATTCTTGAGATAAACACCAAGATTAAAAGCAACTCTGGTAGGAAATCATTTACTTTGTTTATTCTTCCATGTACTAACTAGGGTGGTACCCACCATAATGAGCTAGACTCTCCCAAAAAAACCGTCAACAAAGAACTGTTCTTTAACAATCTGTGAAATTCTCTCTTCTTAAATAACTCTAACAGTGCCAAGTTGAAAAAAAAGAAAGATAAAAGAAAAAATAAAGAAAATAGATCCTTTGTGAAGCTGACACATGTATACTTTAATATCAAATCTTATTTTTCTTCTGTTTATCTCTAAGATCTCATAGTCAATATAAAAATATGAAGCATAAAACACTTTAAAGTTTCACAATCTAAAATTTCAGCCACTCAAATTTAATATTTTGTTTTATTTAAAATATCAAATCTCTTCCAAAGTCCAAAATTCTATTCTTTACAAAACATCAAAAATATGTGTAAAATATGCATTTTTTCTCAAAACAAATCAAACAAACAAATAAGAAAAAAAAAGCTAATACTTCCTTATTTGCTAGGGAAGAATCAAGCCATAGCCACAACTAAATATTTTAAAAAAGAAAAAGTCAGCTGTGTAAGTATTCAACATTTCAAGGCCAGAACTCATAAAACTTTTCCTGCAAGCTTCCAAGACAGATGCATTTCTTTGGCTTTGTTATAGAAGCAACACTAAGTTGACCCAATGGGCTGTATATAGAGAAGATATCATGAATTTTAAAGCCAGTATGAGAGCAAGGTAAGAACTAGAGAGGTTAGAGAGAGAGGTAGACATTATGTGATGCAATACTTATATAAAAGGTCTCAAGAAATAAAACATGCATCTTAAAAAGCAAAGAGAAAATCATAATTTCAAGTAGTCACTAATCCATTTATCCCTTCCAGGTGATGTGGACATTTTTTCTTTTCATAGACAGTCGCTACTTTTTATTTGATCATTTATTAGATAATTCTTCAAATTATAAATTTAATGATCACTTGATTTGCCCTTGGTTTTGCTTTGAATTTGTAGTTCTGCTGTGGATGAACCTGTAGAAGTTTCATGTACTTATATGCTTTCATTTCTCTTCACTATGTCCCTAACTGCTAATATCACCTCATATTCAGATTTTTCATAGATGTCAGAGATTATATGACTTAGTGAATAACTACCGCAACTTCATCTACACATTCCTCATACTTCCTAGGGACTAGAGGAAAATTCTATGAGTGACAAGGTGTACAAATATTCAAAGAATGATCCAGAAAGTACTTTAGGTAACATCTCTCAAGGCTTGGTAAATTATGAGCAGAATAGTAACTGAATATTATATTTGTTTGTTTGCATCTCTCTTTTAATTTTTTTTGGTATATTTCTTCTTATAAATACCACACCATTTGATGAGGAAAAATGTATAAAATCTATACTGAGAGTTGGAAAAAATTCTTGGCAGATATTTGCTTTTGCTTGTTTGTAGAAAATGTTTGTGTAGTGAGAAGCCTTTTATTAAAATTAGCTTCCTTAAGACAATTCACTTAAGTTTTCCATAAAATCCTAGTGAAGTCTTAAAGACAACCTGAAAAGGGGTAATTTATTAAATTCAAGTGTGAAATCCAATCCTGAAATAACTTGGTCAAAACTAAGTTACAATTTTTTAGTGTACTAGAAGAAGAACATTTATAAAGGTTCTGTGTCTGGCTTATATTGGTTTGACTATGTAAGTGGATTTACATAAATTACCTTCAATAATTTGCACGTTATTTAAATAGTTGATTTCCCCCCTCAGATACCAAACCTTTTTTTGATAGAATAGTCACACTCAGATACATCTGGATTCATTAAGTGAAACTGACAAAATACCAGGTCACATGTTTATATGTAAATTTCAACAATGACAAAATAAAATAGCTGAGGAACTAGGAAAAAAAAATCCTTTCTATCCATGAATAAGTAGCTTGATATTCATCAGTTTTATAGATTTTTCTTAGAAGCATAATGTATTTGCTATTACTAGTTTGGATCATAAGCAACAGAAATATAACGCCAGCTTAAATCTAAGTATTCACTGCTTGTAGGGTTAAAATTCACTCTCTTAGATTCAGCAAAGGTATTGGCTCTTAGGTTCAGAGTCTCAAATACCATTAGAATTCTATCATTTTATTTTACTATTTCAAAGAAAATCACTTTGTTCTAATTAACTCATACGTAGTAACACACTTGATTTAAAGAGGCCACACATTTATTTAACCACAAATTCTGAGATATCTCAGTGAACTTCTCTATAGGCAGAATTCCGTCTTCCATCTTCATTTCAAAGAAATGGAGTGTTTTAAAAGAGAAGTTTAGGATCTGGTTTTACAATTTATGCTATCACTCCCAATACATATTTCCTTAATTAAACAAATTGGCCACCTGAGCTGATATTCATTTCTTCACTGGAGCCTTTTGATGCGATGAATCCATCTGCAAGTCTGCATTATTTTAGCACCTAACGGGACACTTATAGACACTAATGTAATGTTGGTGACACTGCCCAAACTATTACATCTCAGGAAAATGAGGACAGGAGGTCTTTCCTGGGCATTTACAGGGCTCACCAAGGCTCCTGTGGTGTTAGACTTTCTGTTCTCTGATATATCACTGCACAGCAGTGTCTCCTGATGGCATGTCTTTGTGTGAATCACAGACACACCAGCAGCTGTAGTTGCCATCCAGGGCACCAAACTGGGTTTTCAGGAACAGTATCAGGTCTTGAGGCCACAGCTGAGCTTGAGGTGTCATACTTTGGAATACATCTATGCTTAAGTCTCCTGAAAGCTTGTCAAAGAGCAATGTGTGAAATGCAGTGTCCCTGCCCCATGAAGAAACATGGAGCTCAGCGATAAGCACACTCGTAGTTTTTCATGAACATTTGAGCAGTTTTACTCTGTTGTAGCTTGTTAGTATTGACAAGGATGTATGCCGTAAAATGTGCAATGTTGCTGAGACAAAGCATACGGCCATAGAAGGTGAACATATATAGTCCTATAGCTAAGTTCTTAAAACTGAAAGTGTTATTTTTCTAGTACATATTTCAAAATAATAATGAAAATAGACAATTAGTTCACACCCTTTGTTGTTTGACGTTAGGACAACCCCTGATGAAAACAGAAAAAGTTGCCTTAACTTGGCTTGGATACGTCAAAGAATTTTACTACATCAAAAAGATTAAGGGATCTCATGTAGAAATAGCATGCCTATTTTGAACTATAAATAGATGAAGAAGAGGAAATAAAGAAACATGTGCAGAAAAGTGAGACGCTAGCCATCGTTCTGAGGCTAGGATAGATTACTGTCAATTAAAATAGGAAATACACAGAATATAAAAGACTGTTCATTATAAGTGAAGACAAATTTGGAAATCAATGCACATAGAGTCACATAGAAAAATATAGGTAAATACATAAGTGAGGACAGGGGGGTAAGGGAGAAGTCTTAAGGGAGGGAGGGAGCAGGTAAGAAAAATAGAACAAATACCATAATAATCAGAATTCATCCTCACAAATATTAGCTACATTTATGATAATATGTAGCATATATATGTAGCATATATATGTTATATATATATTATATATTATATATATATATGTGTGTGTGTGTGTGTGTGTGTGTGTGTTTCATGGACAGCATTTCATAGACATCTTAAAATACAAAATGATATTATTTGCTTGAAAGAGTAATTGCTTCTCTCATGTTTGAGAGATTTCTCTAGTTATGATCTATTTAAATGACATAAAAGGCCAAGAGAATGTTCATACCTGCATTTAATTTGAAGTTTCTAAATCTATTTGAAAATACTAATTGACTAGACTTTGCACAGCAGTTTTGGAAGGTAAAAGATAACTGTATTTCTTTTTACACCTGGATGATCCAGAAGTTGAAAGCATAAGTGCTTTTGTGAAAAAAATATACATATATTCAGTCATGTGTAGAAGCAGCCGTTGATAGTAAAGGATGGGCACTCTGCCTGCTTACTTTGCTGTCCAGCTAACTGACATTCCTTTACTAGAAAGCTAAGAACCCACACCCTCCATTCCTTGGCATTTAATTACCTGAAATCAGAGTGGACTCTGACAAAAATTTCCTACTGAATTTATTTTTAGAAGCTTATATTTCAAACATTTCAAAAAATCTGATTCTAGTATATGAAATTTCTGTGATGTATTTGGTATATGGTTATTCTATTCAAAGAAAATAATCTACTGAGGGAAAGATAAATTAAATGTTGGGATGTGAAAATATCTGGAAAGGGATTTTACCAGTGAAGTAAACTTTTCCCTTGGGAAGGAAAAAAAAGGCATATAAAAATGGTATGAAAGTACCTAATTAAAAGTAGCATTAAAGGGGAAATTCCATGATGCAACAATTACAAGAGCTAATCTTAAATCAGAATAGGACTAAACAAGTGTTACAAACGAATGTACCAATGAGAAAATGTAAGTCCTTTACAGACCTTCTTGAGATCTTAGAAAGTGAAACAAGATAAGACAGTGAACTGAAAACTCCAGAGAAAGCAGTGACACACAACCGCACTGGAAATGTTGGCATGATTGAAACAATTGATTTTTAAAACTCACTCATATACTCAAAGCTGGAGAAATATATTCAATGTATATTCCATTATTTTTGCTCCTTGATCTTAAACCATGTATTCTATCTTCTTGGGATAGTAACTAATTATTTGGTCATCATGTTACCAAACGGAGCTTCAAATTTTAACTATTGTTGAATACCTGAGATGAAGGCAATCACATCTGAAAGCAAAAAGATGTAGAACTAAATTCACTTGGATTTAATATGAACACTAACTTTTGTTTTCATATTGGTTAAAATGTGTTAACTTTGAACTTTCCCATACTCAAATCTTACAATTTTTAGGCAGTTGAATGAATGATCTGTTCTGGGTTGTTGTTTAAACATAAAATGTAAAATATGTTCTATAAATATTATGAATATGAGCAAAGGAAATACCCGTGAAGGGCAACCATTATCATTCCATTTAGTGGGCATTCATTCCACTAAGTTTTAGTTCTCACAATAAAATAAAATTCTCTCATTTCCAGCAAATGCATACAACCTTATTTCAACAAATTTCTACAATGTGGTGCACATGAACTCGGACAGGCAAATTTGAAAATACATAATATACAATACATATGTGTACACTGTACAAATTATACATTTGTTAATTCTCATCAATAATATTCCTTAGAACTGGGAACATGGACTTTTTTTTTTAATTACTTTTACTTTCAAAGAACTGGCAACACAAGGAAGTGTCCTCAGTCAGTCTATTGGGCTCTATTGTGATTGCAGTATCTTATCTAGAGGTATATTTAAAAAATCATTCCTGAACTCTTACTGTAAAATAAAGAATACCCAAAACAACACTCACAGAAGATTTAATTTCGTTATAATAATTGCAGAAGAAATTGGTTTGACTTTAGTTTTATTGTAAAAGCTTAATAGATCATGAAAAACAAATGTTAACAGAAAATAATCTTAAAATATGACCATAGATTCAGAGATTCAAAATGATGTCACTCTTATTTTAAGAATGCTTCATTATTTTAGGAAATCATTCATTACTTTAAGAAAATATCTAAAGAATCTAAAGTGACATTAGGACTGATATTCATTCCATTATATGCATCATTATATTATATCTCTATCTCTATCTCTATCTCTTTCTTTATCTCTTTCTCTATCTCTATCTCTATATATCTCTATCATCTCCCCTTAAGAGTGAGGGTAAAATTGTTCACTAGACACTTCAAGATTTAATGAGAATTTTTCCTAGTTTTAATGATGTCTAAAAAACGGGCTTAGGAAACTCTAAAACAAATATTTGTAAAAGATTGTTTAATATAAGTCAGGATATATAATATTGTCAAAAATTCAAGCTTTAATTTGAGAAACATCAGAGTGATCATGTCTTGTTCATTACTAGAAAAAAATTGATATTATTTAAAGTCCACCCAATTATTTAATATAAGTCAGGACATATAATATTGTCAAAAATTCAAGTTTTAATTTGAGAAACATCAGAGAGAACATGTCATGTTGATTACTAGAAAAAAATTGATGTCATTTTAAGTCCACCCAATTAAATCGATGAGTTTGTGAATTGTCATTAAGTGGTTTTCTGAAAGTTGCACTATAACATGATATAAAAGGTCAGAATCCATCTGTGGTTTATATCCATTTATTGATGATGCATAGAAGACACTTCATTTTCAAAGCAATGTCATTTAAGAAGAAAGACAGTGATTAAATACAAAAGAAAAATACTTATATAATAACCAAAATTATTTAAAGGAAAGTTAAATTTTTAGTATACCTAGATAAATGCTAGATTAAACAGTGTTGGTAACTTATGAATGTCTGCTTCATAGTCAATAGAATTCAGTGTTGCCTGATCTGATTGGAACCAACTGTATTATTAAAAGATATTTTTAATTTATAGAACTGCCTTTGTTTAAAGCCTAAGTAAACTTTAAGAAATTTCAGTGAGTTCATTTAAACAATATAACTTTCCCTAATATAATGATTATTTGTGAAGAATACCAATTTATAAATTACTCCTTCTTATTGAGCATGGAGTTATGAGAGATTATGAAGTAAAAAAATGATGAAAACAAAAATTCACAAGAAAGTAGTGTATTTTTAATCTTTATTAATTAAATTTCTTTTTATTTTAACAATTTCTTCATGGATATTAATTGTTCATGATAATATGAAGACAAATGTAAATATTTCAAACAATTATAGTTATATTATGAGTAGTGTACCTCCAAGTATTAAATTAATACTAATATTATCCCATGATGACAATACTTTTTATGTAGCCACAACAATTAGTTATTTTATAGACTCAAAGCACATATTGGAACAGAATCAAAATAAGTAACACAACACAAAAAGGAAAATATTTAATAACAGTTTTATCATATATATTATATAGAGAAAATAAAGGTGTAAAGTTGGAGATTATGTGGAAGAGGACATTCCTAGTCAAGAAACTGATATTTTTTAAATTCCTTATCTTATATATATCTACATCCCTTATCTATATCTATTCTGTAAAAGTAAAAATATTTCTCCTTCCCTCCTCACCAAATATATAAAAATTTCCCATGCCTTTCCTTATGTTTCCTCCTAAGTTTGTTTAGGACAAAACTAGGCAGTCTGGGCCCCTCTCAAGAGCATCTTCTCTGAGGTCTAACCTCATAAAACCAGTGCATCTTCCATGAGAGAATCTGGATAATTGGAGGGGGGCTCTTTAGAATTGCTGTCCCTTAGCTAGGAGAAAAAAAGATCAGTTAAAGACCCTAGTCCTTCATATCACTTCCTTTTCCCTTTGCTTCTATAGCAAAATTTCCACACAGCTCTCTTCTGAGTCTTCCTTCCGTCTTAGTCTCAGAATTTATTGTTGCTGTTAGTCAGATAGAAGTTGCCTTCTACCCTTCTTTTATTCCAACTGAAATGAGAAGCCATAGAGGAGAGCAGAGAGTTGACATGATGTGACATTTTACTTAACAGCATTACTTAGATGTTTGCTTTTAGGAGACAGAAAGAAACACTGGTAGAAGTAGGAAGATTATTGGGCTCTTACAGTAATTTAAGCTATGAAAAGTACTGACTTGAACCAGCATGATAGCTGTTTGGGAAATGAGAAGTGATTGGAGATAGAAAACATGTTCAGTGCCTTACTACCAAAATCTGCTGACAGTGTAAAATGAGAAAGAGAAGGGTTGGTTCAATATGATTTTTAGCTGAGGATGAAGTTCCCACAATTGGCCTGAGTAATACTAAAGCCAAGGTAAATATGAGGTGGTAGATAGGTTCACATTAATTTTAAATATGTTTGATGTGCTACATCTATAACACTTTACTGTAAGTGAGCTGTCAGAAGCATAGAAACATATGGTCCCTTTTAAAAGGTCAGGGTTTATTGAACAATAATAAATTCTGAGTGACATCAGTTTCATTGATTATAAATAACCATTGTTTATCTTGTATTTTTGAAATTATAACCTTATCCATCATTCCCATTTTCCCTTTCTTCCCTCAGAAAACATCCATATAACTTTCCTTGCTCTCTTCCAAATTCATATGTGTGTTTGTATTCATAAATATAAACTGGTAGGTATGTATATTACTATGACCCATTGGTGGGTACTTCTTTATCATATTAAGTCACTGTTGACTTACGTTGTGCCATTTAGAGCAGGCATGAGGCTGGCATGCTTGAAGAGCTCATGTCTGCCTTCCCTCTCATCATTTTAAGACATGCAATATGTCCATGCAGTCCTATTTTCAGTTGAGAACTTTGTTGATAAAAAACAGTTTGTTTACACAGTTTAGCTACATATCAGTCAGCAGGCAAAGGTTTGTATTAGAAATATTGTAATTGTTTATTTGCAAAATTAAGGTATGAAATCATCCTGCCTTAGCGTTTGCACTACAAATGGAGAAAACAAACTTGTTTTGCAGAAAAGTGCCACTGAAAGCGAAACAGTTTGAAAGCTAATAGCCTACATCCTACAGAGTAACGTAGAGCAGGACATGGTTGATGTCTACAATGAAGCAACACAGATATTTGGACAATCATCTGCTGTTCAGGAGAGGGGTTCAGACTTAGGGAAAATTTGAGATTAATAATCAAAGACATTGAATTCTTGATCCACCCAGCTGCCCTCCATACTCACACAAAGTTTAAGAAAAAGAACTATAACATTATTTTGAAGATAAATCAGAAAAGAGGTTCAAAATAAAGGCGGCCAGTGACTTAAGAAGAAAAGAGGAGAGAAGAGTAAATAGATAATGTTTATGAGGTGCAGCTGGCACAAGTGTGAATTTGCAGACATGACTACCAGACTTAATAAATATAAGTCATCAGTGTATATGACAGAAGAGCTCTACAGTGTGGTGCAGACAAAAAGCCTAAGGCAAAAGGTTAAAAGGATGAGAGAAAATCAATTTGAGGCAGTGAATATCAGCACTTCCTTTAAGGACTTTTGCCCCAAAGCTAGAGTTCCTAAGATGTAAACAGTTATGCACTTAGGAAGGTCTCTTCCTCTCATCTCAAAGGGGAAATGTTAGAAAATAACATTTTAGAGGATTTTAACAATATACCATGATGCATTATTTGATGATGAAGTCAGAGTTGGATTAAAGCTGCCCTTGACAGATTTTCAACAAAGGGAACCCAATGTTTTGTTTCATACAACTAAATGCTTTGAACACTGGGATAATGCAAGGACTAAGTAGCATTACACTACGTACGGCTAATAAATTTAAGTGATGAAATAGCTAAAGAAGTCCGTGTTTTCCTTCAGATAACACAAGTTTCATGTACGGGAATGCTTAGTAGTTGAAAGACTGGGTTAAGTCAGGATTGTCTGTTTTCAAGCATTACTAATCTTCTTTCATGAAATATTCATATAACACCTACCATGTGCCAGCAACTCTTCTAAACACAGAGAATACTTTGTAAATAAAGTGACACATTTCCTGTTCTTGAAAAGATTATGGAGTATCTGGGGAGAAGAGCAATCAAACGACAAATTTCAAGTGTAGAAGTAATACAGAAAGGTAGTTTTTCCTCTACCTGATAAACACAAATTTTACTAAGATTTTAGTGGAGGTCTACTTATTGATGAATGGGGGGAGGGTGAGGGGGAGAATGAGAGGGGTAAGGAGAGAAGGGAGGAGAAAGAGAAAGAAAGGGAGAGAGAGAGAGAAAAAGAGAGAGAGAGAGACAGAGACAGAGAGAGAGACAGAGACAGAAGACAGAGAGACAGAGAGAGACAGAGACACTTCTGTCTGACCTAATTGCTGACTTGGCCAGGAGTCATTTCTGTGGGATTATTATTGGGTGCAGGAAGACCTAGCTCCCCATGAGTAACCCATCTCTAGGCAGATGGTCCTGAGCTGTAGAGGAATGTATACCCTTGTGAGCAAACCAGTAGTAATTTGCATTTCTTTATGACTTGTGCACATGTCCTTGAGTTCCCTGGTTGGAAGTAATATTGAATGGAATAGCAAGCCTTCATGACTTCAGTTTTCTACTTTGAAATTCGGTCCTGAATTCCTGAAATGTTGGACTGGGAGCTGGAAGTCTAAGATGAAGCAAATTCTTTCGTGCCCTCATTTGCTTTCCTTCAGAAGGATTTCAGGTATCACAAGTATATAAAGGAAACCGGAACAGATAGGCAGAGGATGACAAATATACTTCAGCGTTTTGTGATTTCCTTCTTTAAGTTACAAATCATCTTTACAGAATCAAGCATTAAATTTGAAATATGCTTTCTTTTGTTTTGATATCATGATATCATTTGGCCTTTCTTTTCCTCCCTTCACACCTATATATAACTTTTCTTCCTCTCTTTCAAATTCAGGGATTTTTATTTCGTTCGCTTTTTTAGTCTTACAATATGATAGAGTATTCACTTGGAGTGCTGGCTGTGCTCACAACACATCAACATACTATGAAGGTCCAGTGGCTCAACTTGTTCTTCACTGCATTACAACCTGGAACTCATGGAAACATCTCGGTAGCACATTAAAGAATCAGATTTATTATTTCCACTAATTAGTCCAAGTTCCAGAGCCAAGAGGGCAAAGCACATGCTGACTGCGCTTCCTACCACTAAGCCACACCCCGCTGCCCTTGGTATTCATTTATCTTTCACATCTCACTGTACCTCATACTGCTCTACTTTCCACAACTATCCTGGAAGTTGATGAATCTAATTTTGATAGCTGATTTTCTCAGGGATTATTCAGCCATCCCTTTTATGTCAAAATGTTTTATTTTTGTTCTCAGCATGCAGCATTTATGTTTGAGTGTATTTCTGAGATGGTCGAATGTCTGTTGCTTTGGATTTCCTGTGGTTCATAACATCTTGATGTTAATTCCTGTGACTTTTGCACTGCGTTTTTCTTGACTATTCTAACATCTGCATCAGCATCAGCAACTTGTCCATGATTTACACACACACACACACACACACACACACACACACACTTTTGTGTAGATGCTGGGAGAAAGAAACCAGTAATCCAGGATTCAATTTAATGTGTTGACTATATTTCTCGTTTTCTTCTATTGGTTACAAATGGCTAAACACATACACACACATACATACATACACACACACACATGCACACACATGCACACACAGATATACAGATAGACACACACATTAAAAACAATGTTGTGTTTAAACTATTCCAAATATCTAAATACGATATTTCGGAGGTCCAAATCTTATAGCCAGAAGGAAACTTTTAAATTTTTAGATCTTCCAAGACAGCAGAAACGAACTACCCTTTTAATAACCCAAAGAGAGCTATAGAAAATTATTTGAAAGTAACACAGATGATTGATGATGGATGCAAAAATGTAACAGTTAACTACTATAAAATATGTTGTTACTGACCATGCATACAACAGTGGTTACATAAAAAAGATTTAAGATATGCTTACTTTATGTCTGGTGGTTTTGTCTATGTCTTGATATAATATGTGATATGAATGTTTGCTTTGCAGCTTTATGCAAATATAGTTGGTGCAGTAATGTTGAGTCAGCAGAAATAATAAAAGTAATAACATCAGTAAGAAATTTTACATATTTGCAGATTAAAATAATCAGTAGAACATAAGATCCTGTTACCTAAAGCCAGAAATTAAATATCATCTCTGCCAATGGCTTTGTGTTGCATAATCTGGACTCAAGCCATTTATTGTGACCCTGAATTTTTCTGAGTAGATTAAAAGCCTTGATAATTCCCCAAATGTATTACTTTCTCTTAGAAAATAATTTATTTACAATTAACAAATTCTTGATCTCTTCAAATACTTGAGGCTTCCCCTAATATGCTTATATATTATTTCTTACTCAAATAGTTCTCAGTTTAAAATAAACATTAGAAGACACAAATATTAGTGTTTACATAAACACAATTGAAAGACATAACCTATTGAGAACAAGGGATTTGAAGAATAAGTAAAAGAAGTCAGAGAAGAAAAGGATACAAAATAAAAATGAAGCACAATTGAGGGAAAAAAATAAAATGGACCAAGTTAGAATCAGAACCATCCAAAAGGTAATATAGTGAAGATGGTATATAAAGATATATAAAGAAATGCCCTGCTCTCTATAATGCATTTGACCTTCTGGCTACACAACTTTCTTCTCATCTCTGTCACTTGTTTCAAATTACTTTAGAACAATGGAAAAACCTAACTGGAAAATTACACTTTAGGCCAAAATTTTTCTAAGGGCCATTACAAAGCCTCTTCACGGGGTCTGGCTATACAACTAGCTCCTGTCTCCTCCGTCCTCAGAACACTACTGCCTTTGCAACTGCACAGCAGTTCTATAGGTCTCACGTAATTTCTTACAATACTTTATACTCGCTGATCTCCTTCAGGTCCAGTTGTTCTAATCTCATTTTAAACATTTCTTTATTTTCACTGAGTGAGAGGAGGTATTTAAAGGAGATCTGCAAATGAAACTGCAAAACTTACAAATCTTTATGCGTTAGCTCCATTGCTGTCAGTGATTGTTGTCTGTCTGTGAAATCCTCAGTCATTCGGAGTAATATGTGAATGGTGGTCAGGGCCGCAATGGTTTCTGGGATGTAATCTTAGGTCTTCCTTAGGACACCCTGGTAGACCAGGACAACTGGGTGAACGCTTACTTCCTCTTAAGAAATAGGAGATACATAATTCGTTATCAATCATGATACTCTTTGAGCTTCACCTTATCAAATGTAGAAAAGCGTGAGATATTCTTTCTGATACTTTAGAGAAAGTGACAGGATTGGTATTTAGAATACTTTTTGGAGAAATTACATTTTAAAATTTATCTATGAGGATTTTATTCTGAATATGATGATAAGCTGATGACTCAAGTTAATAGCGTTCACATTTTAAAAATAAAAGCATACAATTTAAAGCTGTTCTTATCAATTAATCAGGTAAGTATCCACAGGTAAATTTCTACTGGAAATCACACTAGCTGGAGAGCTGAAATAGATATCAATGGTATTTTGCATTTAGAGCCAGCATTACGAGCAGCTAGAGTATCAGCGCCACCTAATGGAAGAATTGCAGAATTCGTAAAATGACTAATTTTATCTATGCCACCCCTGTTCCCTAGAAGGCTACAATTTACTTTTAAATTTCACAAGAATTTGGCATTAGTGGGAGAGGTTGAACCTAACTGAAGAGGCTTTATGCGCCAGGGTTGGGCAATACTCAGGGGGGGACCCCACCCTTTCAGAGGAGAAGGGAAGTGAAGTATTTTTTGAGTGGGGAACTATGAGGAGGACAGCTATTGGGATTTTTTAAATGCAATAAAATAAATGATTTTTTTAAATTAAAAGGTGATGAATAAATCTAAGAAAACAGGGTGTTCAGACACAATAAAGCGGATACACATATGAACACAGAGAGGCTGGTAGCATGAACAAGATTGACACAGCCAAACAGTGGACAAGCACTGAGAAAGGGATGTGGGGGGGGGTTCCCAATCAAACGCTAATTATAGTTGATACCCAGTGGCTAAGGGAATATCAGTGTTCTCCACTGGAGTGTCACTGGATGTGTGAAGCACAGTCCCAGGCAGGCCCGAAAGCCTGAATTGGCCAACCCAAAATGAACTCCATATTTTTGTGCTTGCTTTCAGACTTTTGAATTGTCTTGTTTTTTTGTTTGTTTGTTGTTTGTTTTTCTGTGTTTTGTTGTCTCATTTGTTTTTTGCTTGTTTGTTTTGATTTTCAGTTTTGTGGTTGTGTGAGTTATGTTTTGTTTTGTGTTGTCTTTCGTTTTTAGAGAGGCAGCTTCCTAGGTGGATGGGTAGGGAGGTAGGGAAGTGAGAGAGTTGGGGTATTTAAAAGAAGAGGATCAAACATTGCATAAAAAAATAATTAAACACACTATGTATGATATACATCAGCACATCAAGTGATATGTCTTTTTTAGTGTATAGAATTGTGTGCAAACCATGGGACACGAGGACCGTGATTTCTCATCAAGACTAAAAATTCAAAGTGTTATGTCACATACCAATTTGTCAAGTAATAAGTAAATTCTAAAATATCTTTATTTTTGCTCTTGGCATTTTCTTCCTTTCTTGACCTTTGGAATCATTTTAAGGGTCTCAAAAAGAGCAAGTCCAAGGAAGACATTGAAGTACCTCAACCTGTCACCATGTCTAAGCCATTAACAATCCTTACTTACGTTCTAGCAGCAGTTTTGCTAAAGAATAAATGTTGTGTTCGGATTCCTAAACTAGATGTGCAAAGTACTGAGCCACAGTGATAGTTTGTATATGCTTGGCCCATGGAGTGGCACTATTAGGTGGTGTGGCCTTGTTGGAGTAGATGTGGCCTCGTGGGTGTGGCTGAAAACCCTCATCCTAGCTGCCTGAAAGAGTCTTCCACTAGCTGCCTTCACATGAAGATGCTGAACTCTCAGCTCCTCCTGTACCATGCCTGCCTGGATGCTGCCATGCTCCTACCTGCATGATAATGGACTGAACCTCAGAACCTGTAAGCCAGCTCCAATTAAATGTTGTCCTTGTAAGACTTGCCTTGGTCATGGTGTCTGTTCACAGCAGTAAAGCCCTAACTGAGACAGCTAAATGCCAGGCAGCATACACATGCTGGTATGAATCCATGACACATATATAGCTCCATGATTTCCTGGTCTCAGAGACAGGGTGGGGGAGGCATGGGATGAGGATGGGAGGGGAGCCAGGAGGTGAGGCAATGGATGAATTGTAAAAATTAAAAAAAGAAAAAAAGTTTCATAAAGTACTTGTATCATAGCAGCTGTATATTCTATACTACATATCTTACATGCAGTTATGTACGGTCAAAATGATACAACGGATACATAAAATGATGTACTCTGATTATTTCACAAACCATACTTTTCTATGATTTGTCTAATGTTAACTATGAATCTCATTATTTCTTAGTTCTGATATATTTGTAAGATAGATATAAATCACAGGAATTACAGATATCATTAACTAACTACTAATTATGTGAAAACCTTTGGTATTTCTTGATTGCTAATCTACCTGCAGATTTTTATTATATTATTATCGTATTTGTTATGTTAAACTTTGGCAGTATTGTCAATATTATGGTCCCAGGAGTTTTGATCGATGTGTGGTAAATCTTTCCTTTTCAGTTAGAACTGATTTTTTTTGGACTTGGATGTTTTTATTTTTGCTCAGGTTCTAGATAATAGGCACACCACACACCTATATGTGTGCATACACACACATATACACACAAACACACATGCACATGAACACACACACACATGCACACACTTGGACAACTTAATATTTTCAAACACAATTATTCCCACACTGCTCACTTCGCAATGAGGGTCTTCACCTTTGTTCTTTAATGCATGATTAATTCCTTTGTCTAGGACCAAATTCTGAATTTCCTTAGGTCTCGCCTCTCCTTTGTGAATTCATAATTTGTGTTCCCATCCTCAGCTTCAAGCTTATGTTACTTATGTGATATCCATTCTCAGATCAAATTATCTTCAAAGTACTGACTTTTTAACAATTTAAACAACTTTTTGAGAATTTCATACATAGGTAATGTGTTTTCATAATTTCAGCCCATGCTGCACTCTCCTTTTCAACTCCAGTCCCTCTCAGCTTTCTGACAACTTCTTCAATTATTATTTTTACATAAATGTATATGTATAAATAAATAAACAACACAGTCCATTTGGTGTTGCATATATATATATGTGTGTGTGTGTGTGTGTGTGTGTGTGTGTGTGTGTGTATGTGTGTGTGTGTACATACATGCATATATGTATGTATGTATTAATGACTATCTGGGACTAGCTAACCTAGCAAAAGGCTCATTTCTGAGATGAGAGGCTCACTCTTATCTCAAAGCAATACAGACTATTGCTGCTGCCGTTTGTTGCCTTCTAGAACAATAAAGTAAGACCCTATTGATGACCATACCACATAATTTGGACATAGGTTTTAAAGCAATTGGGCAGGGACTATGAAAGCTGCAAGGAAGGAAAACAATTAAAAGTCCTACCCACCTGTAAAGTCTACAAAGCACAAAAAAAAAAAAAAAACACAAGACAATGTATTCCCAACACTTACTTCTTAGGGGTTACCAGTTGCTACCTAGTTGAACTTAAGGCCACTCAGTAAGACAGAATTCGTGACTGATATTGTAATCCTTGCCTAGGACTCCACAGGAGAACCTAATAGGGTCACATTCCCTAGAGTATATTTCTTAATTTCATTCTATCTATATACCCTCACATTCACAGACACGCACAGTTCTCATCCCCCATCTGATACTGCATTTTCTAGCAGACGAGAGCCCAACCCAGAAATCTACAAGTTGCTAAAATACAGAAGACAACTGACTAGGAAGGCATTTCTGTATTCAAAGATGATCACAGGGACTTAATGGTTCTTTGGATAGGATTCTTTAATTTTTTTTATTTTATTGGATATTTTATTCATTTACATTTCAAGTGTCCCCTTTCCCAGTTTCCCCTCCAGAAACCCCTATCCTATCCCCTTCCCCTCCCCCTGCTTTTACAAGGGTGCTCCCCTACCCACCTGACCACTTTCACATCACCACCACCCTGGCATTCCCCTCCACTGGGGCATGGAGGCTTCACAGGACTAAGGTCCACCCCTCCGACTGACACCAGACAAGTTCATCCTTTGCTACATAGCTCTGTTACCAGAGTAGATATGTACTGAACTAAAATGCTTGTATACAAGAATAAAAGATATATATTACTTATCATTGATGTACTTCTGTATATGACAGGAATGGATTTCCTTGAGGAAGAGAACAGGGTGTCAGATCCCCAGAAATTGTAAGTTATATACAGTTGTGAGTTACCATGTGAGTGTTGGAAATCAAACTTGGATCTTCTGAAAGAGCTACAAGAGTTCTTAACAACTGAGCCATCTCTCCATCCCTTTTGTAATGCGTTTTTTAAAGCAACCTTTGTTAGGTTAAATATGATAAATTTACTGCACACCTATTCTTCCATACACTGTTCTTGGTAATTCCAATACTTTAACTCATCAATCTACACAAACCCACTTTAATAATCTAACTAGTTTTTCCATTTATTGGAGTTTGTTTTCTTAGTCAGTAAAGCTTTCGTAAGGTCATGATGGTATTATGAAGAAAGGAAATATGATTTGAGTACCATATTCCAGCTATTGAAACCCAGCACATTAGTATTATATTCTAGTGCTTATTATGAATCCATGCAAGCTTTATTTCCCATGCTACCATTATTTGAAATTAAAAATTAAATAACAAGACTAAAACCAAACCATTGAATCCTTGGCAGTCTACAAGCACAACAACCAAGCAGTGATAATTTAAAATAAGCTCTCCTAAAATTGCATTGCAAACCAGGAGTTTATGATTATGGTACACATTTGAGACTAGCCAATTTTCAAAGCTGTACTATACTTAAATAACAAGATTACTTTTTAAAGTAGCTAAGGATTATGTTCATTTACACAGTGACAATTAGTAACTACAATAGTGTGCAATAACTCTAAGCCAACATGGGGTTATCTCACAGTAACAAAACTATGTACCCAGGTCTTCAGTCACACACTAGATTAGAACACAAAAGGCAAATGGAATACTCTGAGAGCTTCTATTTGTTGTTCTCTTGAAATGAAAAGATAGAAGGGCTGTGTGAACTACAGCTATGATTTAAATCAAACAATTTGTCATTGGGATTTGAATTATATAATGCAGAAAAAAACTAAGAAGAATGAAAATATTCTTCAATCTGATAGTAAGCTGCCATGAAATATGTTGCCAGGAATATTGAGAAGTACCAGACAGTTACTAAACATGTATGAATGTATGGAAATTAATCCCATTTATTTTATCTCACAGGGTTGAACATTCTAAGGTGTAACATAATAATTCTCACAAGTCTGTGAATGTATGTGTGGTAATGAGGTTTGTACCCATGAATAAACTAATATCTCCCTATCTTGACGGCCATGTTCATTTTCATGGGCTTCGATTTTACAGTTGAAAAGCAGACATTTCAATCATTATAAATGATACAAAACTAAACTGTAGTGAATTAAATGCAATTGCAGTGCAAAAGACTCTCACATGTAAACATTCGTATTGGACTTGATACAAGATGAAATGATTGGTTTCCATACAAGATGAAATGATTGCTTTCAGATTGTTTTAGAATTAAACTCCTTAAATACTTGTGGTCCTTAAACAGTTAGAGTTTCTAAGGCAAAATACACAATTAAACTAGAAGTTCAAAGATAAAATTGAGAATACATATATATATATATATACATATGCATATATATATATATAAACAATGAAAACTGTATTGAGTGAAAAATTATTAAAAATACACTTTCTGTAACTTCTTATAGTTTAGAGTTGTAGATCCCAAAAATGAAGAATATACAGTTGATATTCAATTTGAATTAATATCCCTTAGATGAAGTAACAAAAAGGCCACAATCTAAAATCAGTAATTTCTTCCTGCTTCCCTTCCTAAAGGACAGAATTATTTAGCTAAAAAGGGTTTTTTTAAGTACTTCCTGGATGCTGATGGAACTTGACAGCATTGTTCATGGTTGAAGTCAGATGGAATTTCTGAGTGAACATCATTATGTACAGTTCCCAACTTGCTCTCTGTGAAAAGATCACCACAATTCCCTGAAGGCCAGAGACTACTCCGAGCATTCCTGCTGAAATCTAACCTGCTGTCCCCTATTCTCTCTCAGCCTTTCTTAAAACCCTTTAGTTTCATAGATACAACCTAGAAACAGATACTTTATACAAGATTCCCAAATACTGTATTCTGTATTGATAAGCTACACTAATATATATCAAGATACTGTTTACTAACTTCCAAATGACTTCACTTAGTAACAATCATGCTTTTTTTTAATACATCAGATACAGAATGTATTTTAAAGGAAATGAAAAATAACCAAACTAACTTTAAGCATATACTGCTCATTTATTTTCTTCTAGATAATGTCAATTCTAGATATGTTCCTACAATGTCAATATTATTAATATTATTATACCAACAGTTTTAAATGTATGACTCATACTAGTGCAACATTTACATATATAAATTACATACTCAGCTCACTCAAGTTGGAACCAAAATATGGTGACTTTTTAAAGTGCATGTCATATCTTGGAAGTTACCTGGTTAAACTGATAGAGAAAGGTGGAATCATTGGGAAATATTCTACAGGGTCATAAATGTGCTACAAACTTGAGACTATTTTCTTCAGGGCAGAAAGTGTTTCATTTCTTCCAATCTAACATGAAACGTCACTATTTTTAATAATTTGGAATAATGAAGCTATCAATACATGCAGACATGTGCTGAGAATTCAGTATTTGGAAGACTTGAGCAGTGTGATCTGAGGGCCAGAACTGTCATGGGACGATCAACATCTGTCTATAAATACATACAGTAAACTAGAAAATAACTTGAGTGAATTCAGAAATACAATTTTAAATAACTGAGAACTCAGATGAATATTTTCTCCACTATCACTCCCTGCTACATATTGGCTACAGTGCACTATATTATGAAAGTCGCTAATTAACTTGAAATACAGTCAGGAAATCAGTACTCATATTAGTTTTTGATGCCTTGTTTTTGGTAAACCTAACCTTAACTCGTAATTCACCAAAAATTGAGTTCTATCAAAGGAAAGTCACAGGATATATACTATTGTAAAATATTTAGTAGATTTTAGTACATACCTATTTATGCTTGCTTAGTGCTGTATCAATACACTGAACTTCTAATGTGTTTTGATAGTTTTAAAACTTTTTGTCCACTTTTCCAATCAAAGACCCACAGTCCGGTAGGATTATTCTGAGGAGTAGAAGGGATTTTCACGTGTACTTTCTGTAAATTTGCAATAATTTACATTCTCAAGGATGCCTTCATGTCTTCACCAGTTCCTCTCCTCCTTTTCCTCCTCCTTCTCTTCCTCCCCCCTTTTTCTTCCCCTCCTCCTCCTCCTCCTTTTTCCTATCCCCTTTGCAACCCTTATTTATTTCTTAACTCAATACTAATAATCATGAATAGACAACTTCTGTTGTTTATGTTGCTATTATTTGCATTGCTAAGAATGTACAGTTAGCATATAATGGTACCTGAGTGAGTAGATAAAATGGAGAGTTTTATGCTCAATTTGTATTCATTTATATGCCTTTCAATACTATGAGTTATGAATATTTTCTGAAAAATGGTGATGAATTCATGTCATAATTTCTTTAACTGTCACAAGCATATAGATTGTGATAAGAGATGTTCTCTGTTGGTCAATCTTATAAATGTAGACTAATAAATGTACATACAGTGAAAATATTTTATATGTGGTTTTGTTTTCACAATGTTAATATATTCATCCATCCTAACCACAACCAAGAAAATGAGCCTATATGAACAAATAAAAGCTTTAGATATTACAAATATCTTTGTGAGCTTTAATGATTAAAAATTTTATCATTTTGCTTCAAAGATTTTGAAGTTATGGGATTGGGGGCTTAAGGGAAGGGTCAACAGTAAAGTGCATGCACCATCTCAGATCTTCTTCCCTCAGTACCATCCATTTTAGTTTTTGAGACAGGATCGCTTCCTGGCTTGAAGCTGGCCATTTAGACCAGGCTGGCAGCTATTGAGCCCAGGAATCTGCTTTTCTGAACTACTCTTCTGCTAGGATTAAAAGCATTAACCACCATGGCCAACATTTTTGCATGGTATTGGTTATTTCATGGTGCCTGCCTTATACTTCTTTGTACTCTACTGAATAAGCTATCTAGCCTATATACCTATATTACATTTTTTTTTTTTTATTGGATGATTTATTTACATTTCCTATGTTGTCCCCTTACCCCATCCCCCACCACCCCCTCGGAACCTCCAATCCCCTCGCCCCTCCTCCTTCTTCTCTGTGGATGTAACCTCTATCTACACCCCCCCCACTCCCACCTCCCCACCCTCAAAATTCCCACCCCCTGGGGCATCCAGCCTTCATGAGGTCAAGGTTCTCTTCTTCCACCTATGCCCAGCAGGGCCCTCCACTTTTACATATTCAGCTGAAGCCCTGGATCCCCCCCTAAGTGCTCCCAGGCTGGTGGTTTAGACCCTGGGAGCTGTGGTTGGTTGGTATTGTTGCTCTCCTCATGGTGCCACAAACCCTTTCAGCTCCTTCAGTCTTCACTCTAACTCCTCCATTGAGAACCCCATGATCAGTTCAATGGCTAGTTGTGAGCATCTGCCTCTGAATATGTCTGAGTCTTGAAGGCCTCTGAGGAGATATCCATATCAGGCTCTTATCAGCATGCACTTCCTGTCTTCCACATCAGCATCTACCTTTGGTGATTGCACATGGGATAGATACTCAGGTGGGGTGGTCTTGAGACGGCCCCTCCTTCAGTTTCTGTCCCTCACTTTGTCTCCATATTTGCTCCCTTGAGTATTTTGTTGCTCCTTCTAAGAAGGACCGAATCACCCTCACTTGGTCTTCCTTCTTTATGGGCTTCATGTGGCCTGTGAGTTGCATCTTGGGCATTTCAAGGTTCTAGGCTAATATCCAATAATCAGTGAGTGAATACCATGTGTCTTCTTTTGTGATTGGCTTACCTCACTCAGGATGATAATTTCTAGTTCCATCCATTTACCTAGGAACCTCTCGAATTCATTGTTTTTAATAGCTGAGTAATACTCCATTGTGTAAATATACCACATTTTTTGAATCCATTCCTCAGTTGAAGGACATCTGGGTTCTTTCCAGCTCCTGGCTATTGTAAATAAGGCTGCTATGAACATAGTTGAGCATATGTCCTTGTTATATGTTCGAGCATCTTCTGGGTATATGCCTAGGAGTGGTATAGCTGGATCCTCGGGTAATGCTATGTCCAATTTTCTGAGGAACCGCCAGACTGATTTCCAAAGTGGTTGCACCATCTTGCAGTCCCACCAACAATGGAGGAGTGTTCCTCTTTCTCCACACCCTCGCCAGCATCTACTATCACCTGAGTTTTTAATCTTAGCCATTCTGACTGGTGTGAGATGGAATCTCAGGGTTGTTTTGATTTGCATTTCCCTGACGACTAAGGATGCTGAACATTTCTTTAGATGCTTCTCGGCCATTCGAGTTTCTTCCGTTGAAAATTCTTTGTTAAGCTCTATACCCCATTTTTTAATAGGGTAATTTGGTTGTCTGGAGTCTAATTTCTTGAGTTCTTTGTATATATTGGATATTAGCCCTCTATCAGATGAAGGATTGGTAAAGATCTTTTCCCAATTTGTTGGTTGTCGTTTTGTCCTATTGACAGTGTCCTTTGCCTTACAGAAACTTTGCAATTTTATGAAGTCCCATTTGTCAATTCTCGATCTTAGAGCATATGCCATTGGAGTTCTGTTCAGGAACTTTTCCCCTGTGCCCAAGTATTCGAGGCTTTTCCCCACCTTCTCTTCTATTAGTTTCAGTGTATCTGGTTTTATGTGGAGGTCCTTTATCCACATAGACTTGAGCTTTGTACAAGGAGATAAGAATGGATCAATTTTCATTCTTCTACATGTTGTCTTCCAGTTGAACCAGCACCATTTGTTGAAAATGCTGTCCTTTTTCCACTGGACAGTTTTAGCTCCTTTGTCAAAGATCAAGTGACCATAGGAGTGTGGGTTCATTTCTGGGTCTTCAATTCTATTCCATTGATCTTCCTGCCTGTCTCTGTACCAATACCAGGTAGTTTTTATCACTATTGCTCTGTAGTACAGCTTGAGGTCAGGGATGGCGATTCCTCCAGAAGTTCTTTTATTGTTGAGAATAGTTTTCGCTATCCTGGGTTTTTTGTTATTCCATATGAATTTGAGAATTTCCTTTTCTAACTCTGTGAAGAATTGAGTTGGGATTTTAATGGGGATTGCATTGAATCTGTAGATTGCTTTTGGCAAGATGGCCATTTTTATTATATTAATCCTGCCAATCCATGAGCATGGGAGATCTTTCCATCTTCTGAGATCTTCTTCAATTTCTTTCTTCAGAGACTTGAAGTTCTTGTCATACAGGTCTTTCACTTGCTTGGTTAGATTCACACCAAGGTATTTTATATTATTTGCAACTATTGTGAAGGGTGTCATTTCCCTAATTTCTTTTTCAGTCTGTTTATCTTTCATGTAGAGGAAGGCTACTGATTTGTTTGAGTTGATTTTATAACCAGCCACTTTGCTGAAGTTGTTTATCAGGTTTAGGAGTTCTCTGGTGGAAGTTTGGGGGTCACTTAAGTATACTATCATATCATCTGCAAATAGCGATATTTTGACTTCTTCCTTTCCTATTTGTATCCCTTTGACTTCTTTTTGCTGTCTAATTGCTCTGGCTAAGACTTCCAGTACTATATTGAATAGGTAGGGGGAGAGTGGGCAACCTTGTCTAGTCCCTGATCTTAGTGGGATTGCTTCAAGTTTCTCTCCATTTAGCTTGATGTTGGCTACTGGTTTGCTGTAAATTGCTTTTACTATGTTTAGGTAGGGGCCTTGAATTCCTGATCTTTCCAAGACTTTTATCATGAAGGGATGTTGAATTTTGTCAAATGCTTTCTCAGCATCTAGTGAGATGACCATGTGGTTTTTTTCTTTAAGTTTGTTTATATAGTGGATTACATTGATGGATTTCCGAATATTGAACCATCCCTGCATTCCTCGGATAAAACCTACTTGATCATGATGGATGATTGTTTTGATGTGGTCTTGGATTCGGTTTGCTAGAATTTTATTGAGTATTTTTGCATCGATGTTCATAAGGGAGATTGGTCTGAAGTTCTCTTTCTTTGTCGGGTCCTTGTGGGGTTTGGGTATGAGTGTAATTGTAGCTTCATAGAACGAATTGGGTAGTGTTCCTTCTGTTTCTATTTTGTGGAATAGTTTGAAGAGAATTGGTATTAGGTCTTCCTTGAAGGTCTGATAGAATTCAGCACTAAAACCATCTGGTCCTGGGCTTTTTTTAGTGGGGAGGCTTTTGATGACTGCTGCTATTTCCTGAGGGGTTATGGGACTATTTAGATGGTTTATCTGCTCCTGGTTTAACTTCGGTACCTGGTATCTGTCTAGGAAATTGTCCATTTCATCCAGGTTTTCCAGTTTTGTTGAGTATAGGCCTTTGTAGTAGGATCTGATGATTTTTTGAATTTCTTCAGTTTCTGTTGTTATGTCTCCCTTTTCAGTTCTGATTTTATTAATTTGGATACTGTCTCTGTGCCCTCTGGTTAATCTGGCTAAGGGTTTATCTATCTTGTTGATTTTCTCAAAGAACCAACTCCTGGTTTTATTGATATTTTGTATTGTTCTTTCTGTTTCTATTTGGTTGATTTCAGCCCTGAGTTTGATTATTTCCTGCCTTCTACTCCTCCTGGGTGTATTTGCTTCTTTTTGTTCTAGAGCTTTTAGTTGTGCAGTCAACTTGTTAGTGTGTGCTCTTTCCAGTTTCTTTTTGTAGGCACTTAGAGCTATGAGCTTTCCTCTTAGCACTGCCTTCATGGAGTCCCACAAGTTTTGGTATGATGTGTCCTCATTTTCATTGAATTCTAAAAAGTCTTTTATTTCTTTCTTTATTTCTTCCTTGACCAAGTCATCATTGAGTAGAGAGTTGTTCAGTTTCCATGTGTACGTGGGTTTTCCATTGTTTTTGTCATTATTAAAGACCAGTCTTAGTCCGTGGTGATCTGATAAGATGCAAGGGATTATTTCAATCTTTTTGTATCTGTAGAGGCTTGTTTTGTGACCAATTATATGGTCTATTTTGGAGAAGGTACCATGAGGTGCTGAGAAAAAGGTATATTCTTTTGTTTTAGGATGAAATGTTCTATAGATGTCTGTTAAGTCCATTTGGTTCATAACTTCTGTTAATTTCAAAGTGTCTCTGTTTAGTTTCTGTTTCCATGATCTGTCCATTGCTGACAATGGGGTGTTGAAATCCCCCACTATTATTGTGTGAGGTGTAATGTGTGTTTTGAGCTTTAGTAAAGTTTCTTTTATGTATGTAGGTGCCCTTGCATTTGGAGCATAGATGTTCAGAATTGAGAGTTCACCTTGGTAGATTTTTCCTTTGATGAGTATGAAGTGTCCTTCCTTATCTTTTTTGATTAATTTTGGATGAAAGTCGATTTTATTTGATATTAGAATGGCTACTCCAGCTTGTTTCTTGGGACCATTGGCTTGAAAAATTGTTTTCCACCCTTTTATTCTGAGGTAGTGTCTGTCTTTGTCACTGAGGTGCGTTTCTTGTATGCAGCAAAATTCTGGGTCTTGTTTGTGTATCCAGTCTGATAGTCTGCGTCTTTTTATCCTATATTACATTTTTATAAAGAGTTATCAAGTACTTTGGTTATTAAACACATGGAACATGATTTTGGAAACAAAGAAACTTTGGCGAATTAAAGTTGGAAGTTTCATTGAGCCAAGACAAGTTTAAAACTGGGAAGCCGATAAAATCAATGATTCGGAGTTCTCTGCTCAAAAGTATAGGACTATTACATTCTCAAGGGTGCCTTAATGTCTTCACCCCTCTCTTCCTCCTCCTCCTCCTCCCTTTCTCTTTCTCTTCCTTATCCTCCTCCTCTTCTTGCTCCTCCTCTTCCTACTTCCTTTTCCCTTCCACTTCTCCTCCTTTTTCACCTCTTTGAAACCCTTATTTATTTCTTACCTCAACACTAATAAATAATCATGAATAGAGACTACTTATGTTGGTATTATTTGCATTGCCAAACATCGAACTAAAGCAAAATACATTAATTGAATGGGTACAAATAGCCCCCATTATTACTTAGATAATGTCTGAGAGTTAATAGTTTTGTTTGGCTGAAACAAAACTGATATACTTGAGTAAAACACTGATACTTCCTATAGTTTCAAATAAGTTTTTAGTTTATTTATATACAAGTAAATATTGTTTGTGGATGTTGAAAAGAACTTCCCTGTGACTTTAACTAACTTTGAGTATGAAGAACTTTGGAGGAAAATAACTTTAATTTACACTTTTTACATAGTAAGAGAGATGGAGAATATTATATTCTCATGTTTTCAGACAATCTCAGGGAAAGGCCTCTTTTGCTTAGCATCTGAATCACATCAAAATTAAAAGTCGTTACTTATTGTGACAAAAACCTATCAATAAGAATGATATTTCCTTTTCTATCGGTTAGTTTATTTACATTTCAAATGTTATCCCCCTTCCCATTTTTCCCTCCAAAAATCCCCCATCCAACTTCCCTCCCCCTAACTTTATGAGTGTTCCCCCACCACTCACCCGCTCTCGCCTCACCACCCTAGTATTCCCCGTACACTGGGGCACTGAGCCTTCACAGGACCAAGATCCCTGCCTTCCATTGCTGCCAGTAAGAGAATCCTTTGCTATATATACATCTGGAGCCATGATTCCCTCCATGTGTACTCATTGGTTGGTGGTTTAGTCCCTGGGAGCTTTGGCTAGGGCGATCTGGTTGGTTGATATTGTTGTTCTTCCTATGGAATTGCAATCCCCTTCAGCTCCTTCAGTCCTTCTCCTAACTCTTCCATTGGAGTCCTGTGCTCAATCTGATGATTAGCTGCGAACATTGGAATCTGTATTGGTCAGGCTCTGGCAGAGCCTCTAAGGACACAGCTATACCAAGATCCTGTAAGCAAGCACTTCTTGGCATCAGCAACTGTGTCTGGGTTTGGTGCCTGCAGATTGGGTTGTTCTTGTCTAAAGGAAATGCAGGGAAAAAGAGTGGAGCAGAGACTGAAAGAAAGGCCATCTAGAGTGTTAGCTCAATGGTGTGCTTTTTCTCCTAATTACTGACTATGCTACTCTGCACTAGGTATATTAAAATCAGTGCTACATATAATTGTTTTTTAAATTGAACCTCATGCATTTTTCAACCTACCCTCCGAAGTTCTGTGCATGTGCAGGAAAGTTTGAACTTTTGCTATTCCAACCTCTGCCTTCAGATTGCTGGGTTTTACATGTGAGTATCACACTGTACAGAGTTAATATGTTACATTATATCTTGGTAAAGACTCACAATTTTGATTGTCGAAAGAATTTATTCCATTCCCAATTAAGATCTTAGCTTTAGGTTGCTATTAGATTTTGTTTCACTCTGTTATTTCTTGGCAATTTCATGAATTATATAATGCAGTACTATGGAACTATACTTTCTCCTACACTAACCCCACCTCAGTTAAAAGCACTCTCCTTACAGGTCTCTTTACCACGTTAATATTTCTTTGATTTCTTTGTATGCCACTGAATTTAATGATGTCCTGCTGTAAATGTGAACATGGGTTTTGAACTATCTGTTGGTAACTGTTGACCCAGAATTCTTCCTGTTTAAATGAACTGGAGGGACAAAAATGGAGAAGAGACCGAATGAAAGGAGGTCCAGTGACTGGCCCAACGTGGGTTCTATCTCAAGGGGAGACTTCAAAGCCTTATATTATTACTGGTGCTATGGTGTCCTTAAAGACAGAAGCCTAGATGGCTATTCCCTGAGAAGCCCAAAAAGCAGCTGACTGAGACAGGTGCAGATACTTACACTCAACCACTGTACTGATTGAATTAGGGAAAAGCTGGAAGAAGCTGAATAGGAAGGCAACCCCATAGGAAGATGAGCAGTCTCAACTTTCCTGGACCATGCAAGATCTCACAGACACTGAGCCACCAACCAGGCAGCATACACCAGCTGATATGAGGCCTCCAACACATATACAGCAGAGGACTGTCTGGTCTGGCCTCAGTGAGAGAAGATGCATTTAACCCTTGAGAGACTTGAGGACCCGGGGAGTGCAAATGCCTGGTGGTGGGTGGGTGATCCTCTTGGAGACAGGGGGAAGAGGAATGTGATGAAAGAGGGTGGGAGGGCAGACTGGAAGTGGGGCAACAACTGGGTTGTAAGAAAAATAAAAGTAATAAACCAACAAGAAGAAAAAAATCAAAACCAATAACTCTCCTTCTCTCAGAATCTATCAGTAGCCACCAAATAAGTGATTCCAATAATTTAGGTAGCTTTTGTTCTGGCTGCTAGAAGAATTATTTTAACCTGCTGTGGGCATTATCCTGTCTATGGTTTGGTGGGAATACCATTCTATACTGCTTTAAAACAAAGGTATTTCTTTATTTTAGTAACAACTATATTGAACTCATTTTCTGGTTTCACTTGTCCTCTTCCTTACAGTGAAAGAATTTTTTAAATTTAGAAAATGTTCATGCTTTAATAGTGGTAAATGTACATTAACAACCTTTTCATCATAAAGTAGTTTCACACTTAAGAATAATTATCTGGTTAGTTAAAATAAGAGATAAAAATAGAGTCTTAAATGATTTGCCTGGTATAGACATACTACCCATTGAGTGATTATAATATTTTTGTTCAGTGTTTTTTGCTAAGAATCATTTTTGCCTAGCTCATGTATCTTGATTCTTTTCCCTTCATACAATGGAAAATTTTAACAAAGAACACTAAACTGAATAGCACACTTTCTGTTGTGTATTTAACTCTAAGTAAATTGCAGAGTCAAGAGAGAGAGGTATTCAAAGACAAGTAATTAGAGCTTGCTTTTCAGAAACCTGAGTTTTGAGCCTTGGTAGGGAATGGGGGTGAACAAGCTAATTCCTTGTCTCTTTTGTCACTGTTCAGACTCAGTCTCTGTTACCGCCTTGCCTTTGTTCACACTTCTTATGCCTCTTAGGACTATGTCCTGATCTTTTACAGTGCTTTAAGTGTGTTTTATCTTTTTAGAATTGCTCTTTCTCTCTACGTGTCCTTTGTTTGCCTTCCTATCCAATCTTTGCAGATGTTCATCCTGGATCTTTCTAATCACCGAGTTCTCATCACAAAAACGAATGCACTTTTATCAAAAATAATGAACTGCAAAAAACTTGTGATCCAAAAATTAAGAGTCACACCAAATTGTTTTAAAGATAAAATTGAACCAACTTCAGGAATTACCTTCACCTTTATCTCCTCTTGTTTGAGATAATGACACCTCTGTAGAAGTATACATCTAATTAATTTTGAAAGAATCCAAGGGAATTTACAATCTGCCATTAAGGAACAAAAAAATCTTTAGTGAAACAGGCAAGATAAAGAGAGAAAATTTTATATTTATTCATTCCAAATGTATATTGAATATTTCTTATATATGTCCTTTCTACCTAAGGCCTGGTGGTATCTTCCCGGTTTTGAGAAATCAGCAGTTCAGCAAACAAAGGTAGCAGTGATGTGATTTTAATCATTGTGTGTTCAGAAAAACCACATATGACCTCAAAAATAATTAAGCTCATTTCATTTTCTTTGAGTGTACAAATTCATTTAGATTTCATTTTGAAAATATTAAATAGCATTTCATAAGAAGTGATAGACACTAACCAATAACTTCACTATGATGAAGGATATCTTAATAAAAATTAACTTCAAATAACTTTCCTTTCAAAATACTCAGTGAATAGCTGTGTATAAAACAAATGAGAAATTCAACTATGCACACAAAGGCCACCTGAACATGAGTAATGTCTGTTATTGTCTCATTATTTAAAATGGTGTTTTGATTGTAGAAACACTACATTTGGGGCCACATGCATATGTGCATGCCTGTGTGCATATGTGTATGCCTGTGTGTGTGTGTGTGTGTGTGCCTGTGTGTGTATGTGCCTGTGTGTGTGTGTGCCTGTGTGTGTGCCTGTGTGTGTGTATGTGTGTGTGTTATTGGCCTGTATTTCAAATACTCATTTTGTTCTTGTATAATGCTATTAAACATTTTTAAAGAACACAAGTAGACAGAAGACATAATATTTGCTCAGCAGTGAGTATACTGCCTATTTTTGTGTGTCAAGTTGACAAAAGCTGAAGTTATCACAGAGAAAGGTGCTTCCCTTGAGGAAATACCTCCATGAGATCCAGCTTAAAGACATTTTTTCAATTACTAATCAAGGGTAGGAAGGCCCATTGTGGGTAGGGCCATCCCTGGCTTGGTAGTCCTAGGTTCTATAAGAAAGCAAGCTGAGCAAGCCACGGAAGCAATCTAATAAGCAGCATCCTTCCATGGCTTTTGCATCAGCTCCTGCCTCCAGGTTCCTGCCCTGTGTGAGTTCCCGTCCTGACTTCCTTTGGTAATAAACAACAATGTGGAAATATATGATGAATAAATCCTTTCCTCCCCAACTTACTTCTTGGTGATGATGTTTTGTGCAAGAATAGAAATGCTGAATAAGTCAGTGAGTAGGTTTCAGTCAGCACAGGTCAAATCACCGTGAAACTTATATTGTTAGAAAAACAGTCAATTGAACCTTACTCATACCAAATTCCACGTGGCAAACATAGATAACATATAAACTGTAGTAAAAGTTCGGGCTGGTGAGATGGCTCAGGCGTTAAAGGCTAGGCTCACAAACAAAAATTTAAGAGTTCGGTTCCCAGCACCCATGGCTGTCTGTCCAGCCACCAAAAAAAAAAAAAAAAAAAAGCATAAATTCTGACAATAGATGTTCCTTTCTCATAGTTTCAACCCTTGATGTTTATTAGCATTTCATGATTAGGTAACTTCAACAAGAACATGATTATAAAGTCTTATCTAACTCTCTGTAGAGCTCTCCTGTAGAGCCCTTGACCTCACTTAACTCTAAAACTCCCTCCTCCACTGAAAGACAGGACCAGGTCAACACCCGTAGTGTTCTTCTCTTGGAGACTGAAGTGCATTATAATTATATAAGTATTTGGTGATATGTCATTTCAACTATTCTTCATTATGCCATTAAAACTAAAATAGATTAAGCTAATGTGATCAGAGAATATAAATAAAATAAAAAAATATACTAAGAGAAAAACATAAAAATTACAAGGAAGAAGTTCTGAAAAGTTCATATTCTTATGAGTACGGTAAATTAGAACTAAAATGGAGACAACCTGTGCTTCAATAAGTAACTTAGCATTTGGTAAAATCTGAACCTTAAAACTGAATATGTTTTTGGTTAGTAACACTTCCCTTGATATGAAAAAATTAAAAATTAAATTTCTAATCGATGTCTGGGATATGAGTAATTTGTTTAGTGCTTACCTACTATGGAAGATACCCTGGACTCAATTCCCAGACATTGGAAGAAAAATATTCATAGGTAACCTTGGAGGAAATTTGCAATCTTAACATTGAACTAAAATTGTACTGAGGAGTTATAGAAGTTAAAAATAAGAAATGAGTTGTGTGCTGTTCACTACCTCTTTATACCATTCACAGACTTATAGCCATGCTAGTTTCTCTGCTTATGTTCCAAATTATTTTTTGTTAATCTCTCTGGATGGTATTCTCTTGAGATTTCTGTATTATATTTTGTTGCTGTTAGTTCAAATATGAAATTCCATTGTGGATCTTATTATAGTCTATTTCTGGTTTTGTTTCTTGGAAGTTTATGTTTTTTTCTGAGAATAATCATGTTCTATTATTTGAGAAAAATCATGCTGGCTTTTTCCTGTTATTTATAATCAACTTTCCTTCCTGCATGTAGGTATACTGCATATAAAGAATTATCATAGAAATTATATATTTCGTAATAATGAGAATTGAATTAGTAGATGAAACAGGATTATTTAAACATAAAACCATTTAAAATTGTAAAATACTTTACTCTTTTGGAGTATGGCTTTTACCTTATACAGAATATGACTACAGCTATATACAAGAACTAGAAAAGAACAGATCTAAATTAAAACCATTTTTCTTGTCAGCATGATAGGAACCGAACAAGTTTTTCCTATTTTCTGCTTTCACTTTCCCCATATTGTTAGAAGATTGTGGGGAAATATCTTCATGAATCAGCTCCTGTAAACTTTTGGAATTCACTTACAATCAAAAAGATTGGAAAAACATGGTTTATTAACTACAGCCTTGAAATTATTTCATCACTGCCAAGTGTAGATGGCCATGACTCATACTTAATAAGATAGAAAGTGCACTGAGCAACAGTTAAAACAACCTGATAGGCTAAGCATAAAATTCTTTCTGGGAGAAAAATGATGAATTTTCAGGCGAAGAAAATCCTGCAAAGGTTATAAGACATCGTATATGCCATGAAAAGTAATTTGTGATACAAAACCCAAACAGGAGACTGAAAATTGCTTGTTTAACTCTATATATCATAAACTGCACAATAAAGTGAAATATATAACAAGAAAATAGACGGTTGGGAGAACGTAATTTATGTGAACACAGGTAAGTTTATCAAAATTATGTTGTGATGAATGGCAGTTATACGTAATTCATCAAATTATATTAACTAGCTAAGTAGAGGGCCAACAATATTTAACATACAATACTGATGTCAACAAGCCTTGTCTGCAAAACTGTACAAAACATTTATACAATGTCATGATAGAATGTGTACTTATGAGTTTATGTAGGGAAAAGGTCACATTTAGTGCAAGAAATAAACATACGATCTGTCTTTTACTATGCTCTTAGGAGACTATACATATTCAGTCTCTTATAAATAAATTAAAAAAATGTCCTTTACAAAAGTTCTTAGGCTTGTTAGTATTTCAATGACAAGATATAAAATTTTGTAAAGAAAATGGATCAATATCATAGGCTCAGTTTTCTAAATAAGTGAGATTAGTGATGGTATTTTGTTATCAACTTCATTGAACTTTCATGTTTTAGATACCTAAACAAATTATCAGCTGAGGCCAGCTGGAGCATATTATACTATAGGAGATGTGATTTGTGATTTATAGGCCACATTCTAGTCCTGAACATAATTAGTTTTGCTTTTCCCACTAAGTATCCTTGTGATCTTTGGAAAATTGTAAAATTTACCTAAGTCATGGTTTTCTTTTGAGTAAAATGTGAATAATGTTACAAGAGAAAGTCACTTATGTTCAAATTAAGCCAGGAAATAAGTACATAACCAAAACATGGTTTAAAATGGAAGTGTTAGTATTGTCAGCTTTCATATAGGCAGATACTATAAATCAAATTATTAGTCAACTCTTTGTCCAATATGTTCTTTTTAACATACACTGTTACAAATTGGAAAGCCTATTATCTAAAGCCTGTGCCAAGTGGCCCAAACTGTCTGTCAGTTATGCAATGAGACCTAACACATTGAGATGCAGCTGTGCAAATAATATTTTGGTACATGAAGAAGTGATAATCTAGATGCATCTGGGACTAGTTGCACCTAGTTCCAATTAAAATTGGGGAATGAATATGTGTCTAATATGAGTTTTGATTTCTTCTGATTTCCTGAACTTATTATTAACCCAAAGGAAAGGGTTTGAACAGGGATCAAATGCACCCAACACAATGCACATTCTGGCTTTTCGTGGGTTGTTTGCTTGTTTTCTTAGATTATGTCTGGTGATTCAAGAATATGAATAGCCTATTTTAAGTACATAAGAAAATGGATTTGTTATTTACCTACACATACGTCTTAATTTTCGCACACATACTCACACATGTTCCCTTTTTTCCTCATGCATCCCAATAACATCCTTTTATCTCTGTGCATGTTGTTACCCTAAAAGATGTAATATAATGTTTTTGTGCCTTGCTTATTTCACAAAACATGATGGACTCTAGTTCTATTCATTTTTTTTCACTTAAAGATGACAGTAATTCTCAAGTACCTAAATTAAACTTTGTTGTGTATATACAACTTTATTCGCACACACACACACACACACACACACACACACATATAGATATAGATATATAATAACTGAAGCTGATTCTACCACTCAGTTGTTTTGAACACAGTAGAATAATGCATAGATATGCAGATATTTCCATTATATCCTTCTTTTGAATTTTTAAACTATACTCAGGAGAGTTATAGCAGATAATTATAGGCAAAACACTTTAAAACAGATCCACGTTTCTAGATTATGTATGACAGATGCCAAGAAAAAGAAGCAATCAAAAGCTCCTACTCAACTCTAAAGACCATGACTTGTAATACATGACTTGGCAATGTATTCCCAATGGGACAATACTGACATTTATATCTTGGTGGCAACCAAAATCTATCTAACTGCAAAGTTAAGGCATGTTTGATGGGAAGGAATTCCAGCTTAATACTGTAAGTATTGCCAACAACCTGTAGCTGATATGCTCAAAAATCTACAATAAAACCTACCATCTCTTTTCTAAGCCTATACACTTTTGAACTCCATATTAATATGTGTTTTATGTACTGATAGGTACAGTAATTATCCCTCATCAAGAACATGTGTAGCAGAAGACATTCACAAAAATATGTAAATGCTCAAAATTGTGTGAATAGGTGTGATGGACTGCACAATACCACTGATGCATCGGCAATACAACAATGTTTACATTTAAGGTAAAGGAATACTATTGATGGTGGGGGGATGTATATATGGAATCCAGTAGACAATGATACTTGCTGATTGATAGTATCCTCTACACATGATTGGTAAAATGTATTCATGAACTCTTAGCAATATGATTTCCTGAACAAGACTAGCATAATGAAAACCACTGACTTGTCAACATGGATAAAGAAAATTCCATGAGGCCCTACTCCTAGATGAAAGCCTCAGCCTCTCCCTCCTCTGGGCAATCTGTGGCTGAACTAAAGCCAGTGGGCAGGGGCTGTCTTTGGACTCCACTTTGAGGTGGACCTGGGGGATTTTCATGGGTGACCTTGCCCTCACAAAACAATTTCCCTGTCTTTAAATTTTGTAGTTGATTAATTAAGTCCTGATGCTCTTCCTCTAACTCTATTTGTTGTTTAAGGAGAGCAGTTTTGTCCTGTAACTGCTTTCCGGGATCTACAACTGCCATCGCCATAACAGGAACATCTGAAGGTTGAAGCACATAGGGAGGGGACCATTCAGGATCCTGATATTTGGCCGCCTCTTCCTCTAGGCCGTCTTAATCTGAATCAGACAAATTGTCATCATCCTTTGATTGTATTTTGGATTTTAACTTTGCGTAGGTGCGTTTTATTTATTCCTTTTGAATACCTGAGTCACTTCTCTCTCGGGGCTGAGCACCGCTATTTGGTTTTGTTTCCTTCCCTTTTGGATTTTCTGACTCTAAAGTCTGACCCAAATTTTGGGACCTATTGGATGACCCTTGTCATTATCACTATCTAGAGAAATGAAATCTATTTCTTCCTTAGAAGAATCAACCTTTTCTTTTTTACTTTTCCTTTCTTTTTTTCTTTCTTTTCACTGTCTTTTAAAATTTTTTCAACCTCTTCAATGGCTTCCACTACCGACCAATACTTTGTTGGGATCATTTCATTTCTAAAGTTCCAATATGAAAAAACAGTAACTTGGACCTTTTCAGGCTCAAATGTGAAAAGGCTCCTCATGCCTTTAAAGCCTTTCTTATCTGTTCCACATATAGTTCATGCTGACTTATTTCTTGCCCCATTTTCATTACTATGACTTATCACTCTTTATAAAGCAGATTCCCATGGGAATCATTGTGGGATGGTGGGCTGGGTGAAGCAGCTGAGGACAGAGTGAGAGCAGGGAGAGACTGCTACTGTCTCTGCCGCTGCCTCTGCTCATGTCTCCACTTTCCTTGGGCTCCAGCCTGGCCTGGTGTGAAAGGTCTCGGCCAAAGGGTACAGAGTGCGAGCAGGGAGGAAAGATTGCCTGCCCCCACTGCTGCCTCTGCCCGAGCCTCCGCTGTCGCCGCTCAGTCACTCCCAGGTGCTACATTTGTCTCTCCGTGCTGAGCCGGCCTAGCCTGGGCAGATAGGAAGCTGGCTAGCTGGCAAGGAGGCAGCTTGGTGCCTCAGGAAGGTTCCGGCAGAGCAGATCTCTCCACAAGTGCTACAGCTCTTGAGACAGAAACTCTCGGACACCCTCCGGAATTGGGGACCCACAAATCATCTTTGTTTCACTTTTGAATTTTCAGTCAACCCTTCTTCAGTAATGTCCTTCACTGAGTTTCTCCTTCTCCCTGCCTCACATTGGGTGCCACATTGGGTGAGATGATCCGGCCAGCAGGTCAGTCAACAGGGTCTGCAAGAGAGAGATAGTGGGTATGCAGCTGCAAGAGATACAAAGAATGGAGACAAGACAGTTGTCTGATCAAGTCTCGTTTATTGTAAGGCAGTTATTGGTGTATAAGCACAAGCAGGGGAGACACTTAACCATGAGTGCCTTGCAGCTGAGGGCACTAAACAGAAAGTCCAGGATATGTCTGAGAAAACCAAGATGTTATCAGATTTTGCTCAGCTGTTGTAGGCTGCTTGCAAAAATAATCGTTCTAGAAAAACAAGTCTCTTGTCTGGGTGGAAAAGCATCAACCTGCAAATATATGACCCATGATAGCTGCAAAGATGATAGTCACTTTCTGCTAGGAGTTGGCTCCCAACACATGCTGTGCTCCTGGACATTATAGACTATATCCATTTCATTTAACATAGCCTGAGTCAAAATCCAATTGCCTTACTACTAGCTCTGGAAACTTCCTGAAGTCACTTAACTTTGTTTGGCCTTGGCTTATGCATATGGGGCAACAAAAATCTATGAGAAGGCTTTCCATGAGAGCTCAACAATAATGTACTACCCTCTCAGGAAGTACTCAAATGTTATGCAAAACTGAATAATTGGCATGATTGCATATTAAACAGATTGTTTTATCTAAGTCATCATTGTACTGATGTCTTTGCATAAAAATAAAGCAAAACCACATCAACACAAACAAGGTTTATTGATCATAATATACAGTTCTTTGGGAGCTGGTTTAGTGACACAAATGCAACACAGTAACTTGAGGATCCTTCAAAATACTTCAAGTAAAATCCTATCATCCCAGGTAACTATGTCCTTTTCCTCTCTGTTTCATATTGTTCTTATGTGGTGTGCTGGGCTGGGAGAAGCAGCTGGGAACCTGGTAGAGCAAGTCTTGAACCCCTGGACCTTTATTTGGACGGCAGGTGTTCGGCTTTTGCCCCCAGGCCCTGGTTCTTTTCATTCAGCTTCGGCCCTCCACAGCCCCTCCCAAAGAGAGGTCTATGACCATCAGTCAGGAGGAACCATGCCTCAGGCTCTCCCACATGTAGATGAGGTATCTCAAAGCTCTCAGACCAAGCCAATAGGCTTTATCTGCTGCCAGACCCTGACCCATCTCAAAACTGTATAAAAGGGCTCTATTCTGGAGAAGTAAAGGTGTGTTCGAGAATCATCCTGGTGTCTGAGAGTCTCTGTCGCGAGAGATGTAACACTAGATCTGTAACACTTGGGAAGAGACCTGCTCCCCCGGAACCTTCCTGGGGCACCAAGCTGCTTCCTCACCAGCTAGCCGGCTTCCTATCAGGCCAGCCCTGGCCGGCTCAGTGCTGAGAGACAGGTGCAGCACCTGGGAATGACCTAGCAGCGACAGCTGAGACTCGGGCAGAGGCTGCAATGGGGACAGGCAATCTCTCCTCCCTGCTCAAGCTCTGTACTGTTTGGTCCCGACCTTTCACACCAGGCCTGGCCGGAAACCAATGAACAATGGAGACACAGGCAGAGGCAGCGGCAGAGATGGTAGCAGGCCCTCCCTGCTCTCACTCTGTCCTCAGCTGGGAGATCATCATGGGACACCCCCCAGAAATAGGGACCCGCATTCATTGGGGTGGGGGTGGGGTGGGGAGCATCACAGACAGGGAGTGAAAACTACATTTACCTAGTGATATCAAGATATCTGCACCCAGGTACTTCTATGCCCCATGTGTCTGAAGAGCTTCTGAAGCAGTGTTTAGTGTCAATTACCTCAAAGACTCAGTAATCACAAAAACCTAGGAATGAACTGCAATCCACATAAGACCTTATCAAGGATGACAGCATATATTTTGGTAATCCTATATACGTTTCTTCGATAGTTCCACAATGGTAGACATGAATTTGGCTCTTCAATACTGTATTTATATGTTTAATCCCCAGCAGGGGTGTGTGGACAAGTCTTTAATGTTATATGAATAGAAGGCACAAGGACTGGACCCCAATGTTAAGAAAGTCTAAATGACCAAAAAGATTTTTTTTTGTTAAGAGTAGCATAGCTTCTATACAAGAAAAAAATATTTTTCTCAAAATGTTTGCATAGCTGCAATCAATTATAATTCTATATAAAGCAAAAAACATAATCATAATGCATTTACTTTTTCCACATAATTGGGGTTTCAGCTTCTCGGTATAAGTAGAGAGAGAAGGGAGAAGGAAAAACAAAAGGAGAAGGGTAAGGATGAGAATATAAACTAAATGAAAATTTAATATTGCACACAAGGCAAGTTCAATGGAAGTAGTGAAGCAGAGAAAAAATGTCTCTTCTCGGCACTTGATCAGAATGGTGGCAACTCTACAAGTCAGCCTCTGGGCTTCTTAGATCTCTTGAATGTTCACTCTGGGATTCCAAATATTCCTTGGCTTTACTATGAAGCTTTGACTTCAGAATGATTGCAGATTTGCTTTGTGTTGAGAGTTAGGAGTTAGGGTTGGGGTAGGAGTAGTTATCTTTGAAACATTTAGTTTTCTGTGAGGTAAAATGTGGTCTGAGACATAGACTGTAGTATATCACACACAGAGAAGTTTGCCACCAGTGGTCCTGCTAAGACATACAATTTTTACATGTGAGACCCCTCAAGGATAGATCTCACATTCAAATCTACCAAACAGAGAAAGGCTTAGAGCCTGCACCTAGGAAAGGGAATGTTCACGGATGTTATATTTTTACTCATTTCTCTTTCTTTCACTTGTATAATTCCTTCATTAAAAACCTGCTTGAGGGAGTTACTACCCTCTCAGAGGAGAAAGGAATGGAGGAACTGGAGTAATCTGTGAAGGTGGACCATGAGCAGGGAACGTTTTGGGGATGGAGAGAAAGAAAGAAAGAAAGAAAGAAAGAAAGAAAGAAAGAAAGAAAGAAAGAAAGAAAGAAAGAAAGAAAGAGCGAGCTAGAATTTACTGGTCTAGCTTTGTTGTGTCTTTTTTTTTTTTGCTTTGTTGTGTCTTATTTGCTACTAAAATACCAGTTTCATAGAAACTGTTTTAATGAACAGTGTTTAGCTTATAATTGAGGGTTTTTCCATGTCTATGCATAAAAAGGCAAACCTTGTTTTAGATTGACAAACGGATTTCTTTATTAAGTTAGTTGAAGATGCCTTGTCTATCTTTTCATTTTCTATTTATGTCTTTCATTTACTATTCTATTCTGCTCTGAAGCTTAATAGCCTATGTTGCTGGTTTTTTTTTTTTGTCAACCCATAGTACTAAGAACTTCATATACCATGTACTGTCTTAATTATTTATTCCATAAAATATTGTAATGGAGGTGGAGGATGGTTTCATTTGGCTGTTTTTATGCAATAACAGTAGTATTTTCAATCATTTTTAGTTGCTTCTGCAGTTCAATTTCTCCACACAGAGTAGTGTTGCATGCAGATAAATTCCCTGAATATGTAAATTGTGTGTATATCCACTGAACTATACTTCTAGCTTCAGGGAAGTGAATCTTCAACTTAGCTGCAACATAGTTTGATGTCAACATTGCAAACATTTCCACTGGAATAACATAGATAATTAATAAGGAATCCAACCTGTAGCCTAATCACAAATGTACATCTCCAAAAGAGATGCATAAGAAACATAAAACAGGCAACCCAAATCCTGAAAAATAGTACTTCAGACCAATGGAGTCCAAGAAAAGTGAGCTAAATGAAATTACAAACAAGGAATTCAATTGATACTTATAAGGATTTTCAAAAAACAAAAACAAACAAACAAACAAAAAAAAAAACAACCAAAAAGTCACCAATAAGGTCCTGGATGAACTTTACGAGAGCATAGGTGGACAGTTAAATGAAATAAGCAAATCAATGCAAAATATGAACCAAGAATCCAGTACAGACAAATATTGCAAAAATAAAATTGAGAGTTTGGAAATAAACAGCTTAGTAAGGAAAAAATGATTCGTTGGAAGCATCAACAGCAGAATTGGTCGACAGAGAAATAAGGAGAGGACTAATGAAAATGTGCAAGAAAGAATGACCACACTATGTGGATGGAATACTTCTCAAATCAAATCTACAAATCACGGGTTCAGAGGGAGCAGACATGCCACCTAAGGATGCATAGAAAATATTTAACAAATCATACCAGAAAATTTCTTAAATTCAGCAAATGTCAAAAAAAAAACCACTTAGAATATCATAGACCACTAAGGAATCATTCCATGTGATTCTATAGAAAAAGAATATAAAAATGTTTAAAAAGTAGCACCACCTCAAAATGAAGGAATCAAATCAGAATATCATTATATACCTAAACATAACTTCTCAACTCTGATTTCTATATCAAACAAAATTTTCCCTTATAGCTGACTGCCAACAGAAAAGTTTCAATAATAAACTCACAGTAAAAAAAAATTCAGGACAACTAAACAGCCTTACAAAGATATTGAAGAAAGTGTACACATTCAATGGAAACACACACACACACACACACACCACCTACAAAGCAGCAAAGCTAATGAACCAATGGAAATTATAAATAAGTAAATCAGAATTTGGAAAGTATCAAACTTTACAAAATAAAATGGCAGAAATTAATATGTATTTGTCATTAATAACTAAAAGGTAACAGTCTCAATTCTTCAATAAAAAAAAATGACAGGTGAGAAAACGAGGAGACTTGATGAAAATGACCCAATTACAAGATTTCTACAAGAAACAAACACAGACACACACACTGGAAAAGCTAGTGTTTCTTGTAGAGTGAAAAGAAGGAAAGAAGCATTCTAAAATAAATTGATGAAAATAGAAAGCATAGTGCTAAAATTGCAAGACAAATATAATTTAAATCAGAATAATTCTGAAGAGATAAATAATATCAGGTGATATTAACAAGAATATACTGTATCCTGAGTATATGTTAATGCTAATAGCACATAGATGAAATGTTGTCAAGCCTATTTTCTTAAAACAAGTCCTTCTGAATGAAAAGGACAATGTATGCCATCAATATTCTACTCTCATCAATAGGTTATTCAATACTTATGATAATCAACAATCATTGGAACTATTCACCTGTTTTTCTATAAACTAATTTGAATTGGAATTTAGATCTATTAACAGAATTTAATTTAGTTCAAACTGTACTGATAAAGCAATGAGAAGATAAGTTACTTTTTCAATAATCTTCATTTCTCAAGAACCATTAATAGGAATATTAGCCATTACTGATTCTGCTTTAAAATGCAAATGATATAGTAATAACAATTTTAAGGATGGTTCTCACTTAGTACTCTGAAAAACATCAGATTTATAAGACTGCAAATTAATTGTTAAAAAGACATAAGCTTGATAAATCTATAATAAAGAAACAGCTGTATTTTTAACAATATTTACAAATGTTTAGATGTTTGGTCTGGCCCTAGACTTTACAATTTCACCAAATGATAGACGATAGTGATGCTGTACTTTGTCAGTTTACAGATTTCCCATCTGTTAATAATTACAACTTTAATAACATATTAAGTGCCATCATTGACAAAACTGAAACAAAACAGTTTAAGACATAATTAAGCATTACAGTTTATTACTTTGTGAATATAATAAACATGAAAGTTCAATCATAGGGAAGCAGAAAGATAAAGAAGATATACTTCTAATCAACAAGAAATTGGGGGTACACTAAGGATAATGCTAGGTATTTATGTACGTTTCATACATTTATATTTGTATACACATATATATTGACTATTATATTTTTCATACTTGTAATATTATTAGAGAAATCATTATACAAGTTTTAAAGATTTATTTCAAATTCATTTTAGCATGTGTGTGTGTGTGTGTGTGTGTGTTAATTCCACTGCAGATACCACAAAAGCTACATGAGCATGTTGGATTATTAGCAGGTGTAATAACAGAAAATTCTGAGCACCTTTATATTGGTGTTGGAAGCTGAGTCATGTCCTCTGCAAGTATAGTATATGCTCTTAACAGCTGACCCTTTATTTGAGCACTGTCAACCCACAATTTATAAGTTCAGAAGTTATTCAAAGGTTTTAGTAAACAATAAAGATTCATTTAATCTATAAATGTTCTAATGAAACATAATTGTGTGAGTCTCTTGGGGAACATATATGTGATTTTACCATGATGGGTTTACACACGACAGAGTATGGTATTGATCCAAGGTGAAATACAATAAAGTGATAATTGCTACATCAAATTTAGAACTTGGGTAACATTGTGGACCAGAGTGATTATATGATATGAATTATCAAAAGCTTCAGTCTTCTTCCTTGAACTATATCTGGAAAAATGAAGGGATTCATTAGGGAACATAGTAGCTTGTCTATAAAATTGAAAAATTAATGATGATGTGGACAGGCTCGAGAGTTGAGTTTGATCCTTAGTACCCACCAAAAACTGTCCAGCATGGTCACACAGAATCGTAATCCTAGTTTTGGAACGGTGGAGATATTTGGATCCTGAAGAGTTTCTGCACCTAAAGCTTGTCTACTGGTGATTTCCAAGTCTGTAAAATCCTGTCTGGAAAACAAGGCTAAGGAATGACACCTAGGTTTTATACCTTCCCTTCTTAAAAGTATATACACATAGGAATCACATACACAGACACACACAGACACACACAGATACACACACACAGACACAGAGACACACACACACACACACACTGGAGTACTCACACATAGATGTGTACATGCACACACATATATATACACACACACACACACACACACACAAACACGCGTGTGTGAACATACAAACATAATTGCAAAGAAATTAAAACTGTATATTAGTATATTACTGAGAAAGTATATTAATATTTCCTTTCCTTTCTGTTTACCTTTAGTCTTGAGGAATCATTAATTTCAAAATTAGTAATAATGAGCCAAATGTCAGACAACCCCACAGAGCCCACATTAAGCTTAGAAAATTAGAAGACTTCATTTTAAATCATGCTTAGGGTACTGTTATTATACAGAAATGAGGCCCACAATTACAGATCAGAGACAGCATTTCTAAGTCAAGTGACATTAAATGATCTTTTATTATAAGCACCAGAGACAGCATACATATAAAGAATCCCTTTGCGGATACATAAAGAAGAACATGTATTTACGGCCCTGAAGTTCCATTTGACTTGATCCCAAGTGGCATAGATAGAGTCCTCTGGTATATAACACTTAACTTGTCTTCAAAAATTTCACATCCATTATCAATCACTACTAACAAATTTATCAATTATCATGTCTAATTTTAATTACCATTTTGATCATAGCAGAGAATAAGAAAATAGACTAAAAAATAAGAAAACAGGGTAGTAATGCACACTTTGTTGTGAATAATTGAAGGTATAGTCACAGGAAATTAATTGCTACTAAATTAAGCAGGTAGTTACCTTTGACCTATTAAGTTCATTCCTTCTTTGGAAGATCCATAATCATTACTTCATGTGGAGGTGGCCAAAGTAGAAGGTGAGGAAAGTGAGTTATCCAAAGTGTTTCTGGAGGATTTTTGTTTGGTTGGTTTTTTTCCCCCTTTGACTCCTTCCTGTGTTCGTGGTCTCTGATTTCTTGTTAGCCACAAGGTGCAGAACTTCTTTGTCTATGTACTCCCAAAGCCATATTGTCCTGCACAAAGGCTGGACCTGAGGTTTTAAGCCTAAAGAAATCTCTCTTCCTTAAGAAGTTTTCTTCATGCATTTTGTTACCTCTTTGTAAAGCCTCTTTGAAATACCAATGATGGATATCTGTTCTAGTATATTCTGCAATTGTTAAAACAGTTTTTCTTTTTTTGTTGTAGGTTTCAGAGTTTGTGGTGAAATGAAACTGATTATTAGTCTGCCTGCAAAAACATACTGGTACTATAGTGGCAAAATTGTTAGGTGAATAACCAACCATTTTTTTTTTATTGTTCTTATGGCCCACTCCATGAGATGGAACACGTATATAACCTTGTTAAAGTGGCCTAGAATTTGAGTCTATAGGTCTTGAGCCTATAAGAAAGTATAATACTGTTATTCTACCAAAGGAACATAGCAATAAAATGACTACTATTGACAAACCATACCTATAGACCAATGAAGAACACTTAACCCTAAATGAGATGTCTGGATTAAGCCATTTTCGGCTCAAGGACTCATGATGTACAAGAGAATACAGAAACATTGAAAATTTGTTTTAGGATGAAATGTTCTATAGATATCTGTTAAATCCATGTGGTCCATAACTTCTGTTAGTTTTACTGTGTCTGTGTTTAGTTTCTGTTTCCATGATTTAACTATTGATTAGAGTGAGGTGTAGAAGTCTTCCACTATTATTGTGTGCTGTGCAATGTGTGCTTTGAGCTTTAGTAAAGTTTCTTTTATGAATGTAGATATTCAGGTTTTATATTCAGTCTTAAGAGCTTAGTTTTCGTTGATAATTTCAAATGTCTCTGTATACATTTCACTTGAAATTTTTTTTCACTTCTCATCTGCTACATATTATTTTTTAGTAGTATTTTTCACTTTGAGTATGATATTTTCAAGCACAGCAAATGATAGATATTGGGAATTGATTTTTATGGTGACTCTATTTTACTGTCAATTGTATTATGTTTTGGGTGGATATTATGTGCTAACTGAATTTATTTAATGCGATATACAATGTTACAGTATCAAAAGACCATGAGTAAAATATATTTACTACTGCAAAAACCCCACTCCTGTTTTCATGAAATTTGTACTATTTTCACTCAAAAATATTTAAAGAACTAGAGTTTTAGGTTTGGATGATGCATGACTCTGGGTCATTGGTCCAGCTCAGGAATAGAATAAGGAATAGAATAAGGAATAGAATAAGGAATAGAATAAGGTAACACATACACACACACACATGTCATATCAATGTTATGTCAGAGTTATAGAAGATGAAACTTGGGGGGAATGTCTAATGAAGTATGTAAAGTTTTAGAAACTCTGTAAGTTACACAGTTTTTGTGGACACAGTTTTAATAGTAAGATTGATGTTTCTTGGTAACTTTACTACTATATTGACTCTGTAACTAGAAAAATAATGATAAAATTCTCCTGAGGCTAAAGGTAAAAGGAGCACCTACACCACAAAAGGATAGACTAAGAAAGCCACAATTAAATAAGCTATAAAATAACGCCAGGACTAAGCCAAGAGAGGCATGAGTAAAATAAAACTAAATAGTGAAATCATCTGTAACTTTTTGTCTCTGTGCTTTCTACTTCTCATTCAAATACAGCATGCTCAGAGAATGTATTAGAGAAAACATCTTACTGCTTTTGCAGAATAGTTTATGTAATTATCAATTGACCTTGTTAACTATCAGGCAGAATTCGGTGATTCATTTATCCTAAGAATATTTTCTGGAAAATATGGGTTTATTATTTACTGTCTTGATTTGTTAGTGGTTTCTTCAAATTTTGTTTCTTTCATTATCAACGCTTTATACTTTTAAATATTCTTTGTTTAGCAGTCTAATTTTTGGAGTTTTGTTGGAGTCACTTAGAATCTGCCTTTGAGACTCAGTAACAGCATCTCCTTTTATTTCTTCAGTTTATTAATTTACATTTTCCTTTCTTAGTTTAATCAAAACATAAATTTTTCTGTAATGTGGAAGATCCAAATTTGTTTTCATTAATTTTCTTAAATATGTGTCTAACTTGCATTTAGCTGCCTTCCATACTACTGACTATGCTTTCCCTATTACACATGCCAAAGATTTAATTTTAATTTTTATCAAATGACAAGTGTCTTAGGATTTCAGTTGTCTAATTTTACTAATCAGTTATCCAGAAACATACCAATCAAATTCACATTATTGAAGGATTTCCCAAATGCCATAACACTATGACTTATAATTTATTTCACCAAAATAAAGAATTAATACTGCTTACTTCCTTTTAAACTCAACGATTTTTTAAAAAAATGAATCAGACAAGAGATTATTTTATCCTGAGAATCTTCAGTGCGGGATGGAGACTGTAGAGCCTGGTGATACTTCTCAGTATGTTTTGCAATTGGCAATTAACTAAAATTGTATGTTGTGTTGCTCAGATATTTTGCAGACACACTGGCCTTTTCTCTAGTTATTCTTCCTTCTCCCTTAGACTGGAACATTATGTGTTATTCTGGAGCTCACCAATTTAGTTACTAGAAAAACAGTTGTCTCAATGTGCCTTTCTTGTATGGTATTCATTGTGTTCTCTCCTGTTCTATAGTGTCACATCTATCCTGCTTAAACTGTAAGCAAATATTTTGAAAGTTTTAATAGTCAAATACTGTGAGGACAGATTGCATTTGGTTTATTTCTTCTTAACAGGGTCTTTTGTTTTAACCTCAACGTATCAAATGATTATGGTTATGGTTGACCAGGACTTCACTGCACATCAAAAAATTTATATAAGAACTAGATAGTAATTCATAGTGCCATAAGTATTTTCCCCTGGCTACAGAATAGTAGACATAACCATATTTATTTTTCCTGTGTTTAAAGGTTTTTTTTAACTTTTGACACTATAATTACTTCATTTCATTATATATTATCGTTACATCATGTACATAATTACATATATTTAATATTATAATTACATACATTAAGTCATATATATGTTGATATATATATATATAGATAGATAGATGCTAATCTATCAAATACATTGCTTTAATGTTTGATTACAGTATGCTATCCCTGAAATTTAAGTTTTTTTTATATATTCTATCTAGACTTTGTCATGATTTTGAGATATAGTCTCACCTTGTTATCCTAGTTGCCCTAAGACTCAGCATCATTTAGACATAGACTCACAAGTTCTGAGATTACAGTATATTCCATCACTCAAGATTTAGTGTTTCAGTTGGATTTTTTGCAGGGCTACTCACAGTATTTAGAAATGAGTTTGCAGAAGACTGGGTAAGGGAAATGAGTAGAATCTGATCACAGGAATATACAAGTTGGAAATGGAGCATCAAATCAAGAAACTTATTCTTTGACCTTCATTGATGCATCTTTAGAGATACATATATGTTATAAATTTTCAACTTTTTTCCCCAAAGTCAAACAATAAAACATTTGGGATATTTACAAAATGTATTATTTATGAGTAAAGCCTTCAATTACGAATAAATAACTTTTTATCCAAATTTAGAGTAAAGATGAAGTATTTGAGGGATATGTTTGTTTAACAGTTTCCCCCTGATTACAGGTTCATTCAGATATACAATGTTTCAATGCTGCCCTCTGGCGGAAGTACCAGTTAACATTCTTCTATTTGTTGAAAAGTTCCATTACTCATTGAAAACATGATTGCTTACCTTGAACCTAATTTGATTATACTTTGATAAAATATTTTTCATTAGTTATTAATTTTGTATGTGAAATGCCTTATATTTGTGTATAAATGTTTACATTGATGATTAAACGAGTTTGTATAGATGTATTAATATCGTTTGTGAGCCTAATACATTAACCACTTCCCTAAAACACCCGACACTCAAATATTGTTCTTTTCCCACATGTATGCTGCTTGAAACTACCAAAATTTTGTAGCACTAATCCCTTCTTCATACTCTGTTGGGATTACTTCCACTATTCTGGTGGATTTCTCCATTATGTAGTATATTGCCAGAGCTTTGCTATTTGATAAGAGGTAAACACAAGTCTTTTAAACTGAATTTTGTTGAGATACTATATAAAGGAGACATTTCTATTTTCATAGTTTTGGTATTTGTAAGTCTGAAAAAAACTTGAATTAGCACCTAAGTGTACACATTGAATGCATGTGTGTGAAGTAGAAAGTCTTTACAGGAAACAACGCAAGAAATATTTAGAAGCAGATACAGATGGAGTTGGGAAGTCATGTTTACATCTTCTTCCCATACTGTCACAGATAAAGCTCGTCACCACTGCTTATACATTTTTTACATTTTTAATTGTGATCCTATCAATGATCCTAATTTTATAGACTCTTGTGTTTGTTTGTTTGTTTGTTTGTATGTCTCTTTCTTGAGACATAGTCTCACTGTGTAGACCTGGCTGACCTTACTATTTCATCTGAGCTTAGAGATGAGTACATCTGGGTTCTTATGAACTCCTTATTAACAACTAGTTGTTGTATGCAATTTTGTCCTTCTTAAAAAAAAGTTTCAGTCGTTTCTCAAATTATACAATAAGTCATGTGAACAACAGAGACATTTCAACCTGTCAGGTTACTCAAAGAATCAATAGCAGAAAATACTACACACAATCTATAATTATGTACAGCTCAATAGTACAGAGAAATTTCACCTGGCTGGTAACTTCAGAGACTAAAGTAATTTTTCAAAAATACAAACTATACTTCAATGAACTATTTTTCTCTCTGACTGTTGTAGAGAAAGACATATTCAGTTCTCATCCTTATCACGCATTTGTTTTTAGACCTTACAGAATTTTAAAATATGAAAGGCTAATTCAGTTTGACTCTTATTGTATTTTTGATTCTACCTTTAGCCTTTATTAATACTATTAACATGTTTCTACATTCTATATATGATAAATGTTTTCCTACAACATAATCTTTGCTCATACACAGCTTTATGTGTCTTATAAGGTATTCCTTTTAGAGAGTTTGATAGGAACATAATTGACTCCTAAAATAGATCTAAATACTATGTATCAAAATCTTCCAATTGGTAGAAAAGCATAAAGGAGGCGGGGATATGGGATAGGGGCTTCTAGGGACGGGAACTTGGGAAAGGGGATGACATTTGTATTGTAAATAAATAAAATATCCAATAATAAATAAAGAAATGAATAAATAAATAAAATCAAATGAGAAACTTTATAGAAAAAGATAAAATAATAGAGCAGAGGTCGGCCGGGTCAGGCCTTAGTGGTAGAAAATGTACCTAATCCTGCAGAGACTGAAGGAGAGGTCATCCAGAGACTACCCCGCCTGGGATCCATCGCATCTGCAGACACCAAACCCAGACTCTATTGCTGTTGCCAAGAAGTCCTTGATTACAGGAGCCTGGTATGACTATCCCCTGAGAGACTCTGCCAGTGCCTAATCAATACAGATGCGAATGCTCACAGCCAACCACCTGACTTGGACTGAGCATGAGGTCCCCAATGGAGGAGTCAGGGAAAGGATTGAAGGAGCTGAAGGGGTTTGCAACCCCATGGTAAGAACAACAATATCAACCAACCAGACATCCCAAGAGCTTCAAGGAACTAAACCACTAACCAAAGAGAGCACATGGTGGGACCTGTGGCTCCAGCTGCATATGAAGCAGAGGATTGGCTTATCTGGTATAATTGGGATGGATGGTCCTTGGTCCTGTGGAGGCTTGATGACCCAGCATAGGAGAAAGCTAGGGTGGTGGAGCTGGAGAGGGTTGGTGGGTGGGGAGCTCTCAGGTAGAAGCAGGCAGAGGGGAAAAGGGATAGGGGGTTTTTGGAGAGGAAGCTAGGAAGGGGGATAACCTTTGAAATGTAAATAAAAAATAGCCAATTAAAAAAGGATAAAAAAGGGAAAAAAGAAAATTAGTTATTCTACTGTATTGCTGTTACTAATGGATCATTTCCAATAAGGAAATGAAACTCTTGTTATAGGACAGTGTTAATGGTAAATAGTAAAAGAAAACAATGCTAGTTTTCTGCCTTAAGAAACTGGATATTTGAATATTAAAACAAATGAATATTTTATGGCAGATGAAAATCTTTATTCAGTTATATTAAATTATGTCTATCTTCTATGCTCTTTGCCTTGCTTGCGTTATCTGAAACCATATCCTGCTTCTGACAGTTTCAGTATGAGAAGCAAATATAATTACTAAACTAGCTATAAAGCAAGAGGTCATAGCCAGAAAAATAACTTGAATTTATGTTGCATCATTTTTCCAAGTTTTAATTAAAAAACTAAATATAATCATCCTGTGAATTTGGGGCATCTAAAGAACGAATCTTTAGCAGAAGGAGAAGACCCAACTGACAATATTTATCTAGGTTCCATTTTTTAATCAGTGTATAATGACTCGCGTGTTCATTGATTAATTGAGAGAGAAAAGTAGCCTCAGCATGGCAGGTGCTAAGCAAGACTGTGAACACCAGGAAGTGGTGATCATTGGAAGTCACTTGTACTTAAGCAATGTCAAAAATCACTGAAGATAATGCAGATCATCATTACAGAATTCCTTGTAAGCTGACAGAGCTCTGGCTGTATTTTAACTCATCTATGATATATTTTCTATACCCTTTAAAACATAAAATCAATCTTTTCTTTGCCTCTTTTTAAAGGAAAACCCCCAATTATAATAGGGAAATTCTTGATATCCTATATTCTCGTCTATCTGGCATTCTTATTCCTTCATGAGCAACTATGAAGTAGACAAAAATCCTTAGAAATTGAGTAACAGGGCTTCCTGATAGTGTTGTACATTAGGAACAGTATTTCCTCCTATGTCAAACATTACAGAAATGTCAGCAACCCTCTTCTTTAGTGACTCAGTGTAAGAAAGATCATAATTAGGCAAAGTGGTGTTTTCAATTTCCAGTCAATGGCTTTGTCTTTGTCCTCTCTTTTCCTAGAACCAGACTCTGAACAAGAATGAAATTTGTTAGAAGAGAAAACCAAACTCAAAAAAAAAAAAAAAAGAAAAGAAAAAAGTGAGGCGGGGTTTCTCTCCAGCCTTATATGATGGGAATTATTTAAGAAGATTTTTGTTGATGTGACTAAACAGATACTTGACAGGGAGAACATATATCTATCTTTTGTCCGGTATGCTATTGCATAGTCTCAATTTTACTAAATTCTTACTAGGTGCCCAGCTTGAATACTAATGAGGTGTGACATATCTCTAAAATCTTCTAAACTAGGTGTGACACTTGCTAAGTTATACGGGTAAAGATTTTCACCTTAGGTTTTAAAAATCTATATGGTTGATCCCAGGAGTGGACTGTCAGTTAATCTTCATTGCCAAAATCTACTTGGACTTACAAAAATCAAACAAACAAACAAAAACCCATCAGATTAACTAGAAGAGGCTCAGTTATAGCTGCAGAATCTACATTTGGTCCACCCATATGTTGAAAGTACATTGATACAAATGCTTTTTCATAAATGCTCAAGTGTAAAATGAATATATAATGTTTCATTTCTGGTCATATATTTCTGATAATATATATTAACAAGCACCATTCTAAAAATGGTCCTCACTTAGTCAATAGAATTGTTCATACCTTTGGAAATTGATTAATGTTTATTGATTTCTGTATCCTCCACACTAGATTTCTCCAGAAAATCATCAATATAAATATGAGAACACCTTAACAAATAATGACACTAAGGATTAAAACTAGGAACTCATACATTCCAGGCATGTCTTCTGCATCTGATTTGTATTGATTCCAAAAGCTTGTTTTCCTTTGTTACTTTCTATTTTGACAATGTGTATTTCTACACTTCTCAAGTTTTCCTTGGCTACTTTTTATCTCAGTCTACCAAATATCTAAGGTTATAGGCCTGAAACAATGGGGTGGCAATTCTGCTGCTTTTGAAGTTGTTATGTTTATTAGAAAAATAAATCTGCTACTTAACTGTAGTCTCCCTTCTTCCTGGCTTGCCTTCATGTTGTGGAATGTAATACATTTATTGCTTCCAGAGAAAAGTCATCAATGATCTTACTCAACTGTATTCATAGCAGACTACAACACTAAACTTTCAGGCAGAATATGCTCACTGATACTATCTCAGCATGGCTATTACAAGAATAACCAGTTGCTTTCTTTTTGGATTTGAGGTCTGCGCCACTGGAGAGAAATCATGCCTGGAAATCATGCTTTAGATATCGTAAAAGTACCCTGCAAATATGTATGTGTGTACCCATAAATTAAATGTTTCTCTCAGCCCTAGTCAGAGAAGCTTGTTTTCAGTGAGTGTCAGAAAAGGAACAAACTCAGCAGGTAAAATTGCTGAGAAATAATGACTGTGGAGTGCTCTGTTCTAAATGACACCTCTTCATTATCCTCTCAGGCACTCAGAGACCTTTGAAGGAAAAGGGGCTAAAAACAAAATACGAGAGCCTGAGGCTGGAAGGAGTGTTGTGAAAATGGTCAGCCCACCACCATCTATTTACAGATATATGTAATGTCAATAAATCCCCAGCTATTCTTCACATAAATAGAAAAAAAACCCTCAAAATGTATATGAAATCACAGAACACCTGAGATAGCCAAACAAATACTGAGAAAAAAGAACAATGCTGGAGGCTTTGCCGTATACAATACCACTGGACCACAGATCCCTGCTAATAGAACAGGGTGGAAATGGCACAAAGAGGGCCACAGATACTAATGGACTGGAAAAGAGACCCAGAAACTATGTCCATATAATTACAGATGCTTGAATTTTGATAAAGACACCCAAAATATACATTGGCCAAAAGATAGAATCTCCCACAAATGATATTGGAAGATTTTGATATGTAAAGATGATGAGAAATGAAACTTTCATCCTGCACAAAAAAACCAATCAGTTCCAAATAGATAAAATATGTCTAAATAAAATCCCAAACTCGAAAACTTGTAGAAGAAAATGTAAACCATATGATGCATGGTTTAAGCATAGGTAAAAACTTTGTAAATAAGATTTTTGATCAGGAAACAAGAAGTCATACCACTTAAAAGCTTCCATATAGCAAAAGAAATCATCAGCTGGATGAAGAGGCAGCCTACAAAATGGGAGGAAATCTCTACCAGCTTTAACATCAAAAGAGGATTAATGTCTTAAATGCACAAAGAACCCAAGAAACGAAACAAAGCATAATGAAAACAAACAACACAGTCAGTAAACTGTATATCTGAATAGAGTTCTTAGAGTTTACAGTTTAAAGGGATTATCATCCTTAGCCACCAGAAATCACAAACTAAATTTATTTGAGATTCCATATTATTTGAGTAAGAATTCTAATTATCAATAATTCACATGGCAACAAATGTTGACAAGGATGTGGGGAAAGAGGAGTCTTTATACATTGAAGGTGGTAGTGAAAATTGGCACAATAGTTATGGAAATCACTACAGAGTCCCTCAAAGAAGCTAGAAATGATTCTACTTTATGAACCAGTAATAGTATCCCAGATATTTACCAAAAACTATGTATATCCTACTACAATGATACTTGCATATCCATTTTCATAGCATTATTCCTAATAGCTAAAAAATGGTAGCAGTTCAGCTGTTCTTCAAATGATGACTGTGTATTGAAAATAGAATATATGCACAGTGGAATTATATTCACTTGTATAGAAAATGGAATTATTAATTTTTAGCTAAAGGAATGTAAACTTAAATAAAACAACATAATTGAGATAACATAGAAAAAGGAAGTCAAATATCATACTTTCTCCCTTTCCCAAAGAGGCTGAAATATTTAAACACTTGACGCCCAACTTATAGTGCTGTTGGAAAATATTATAGAATATTTAATTGGTTGAGTCTTACTGAATGAAGTCTTTTACTAGAAGTAGACTTTGAGGATTTATAGCTATGTGTTTTTTGTATTGTCTTTCTCTCTGTCTCTCTGTCTTTCTCTGTCTCTCTCTCTCTGTCTCTCTCTGTCTCTCTCTCTGTCTCTCTCTCTGTCTCTCTCTCTGTCTCTCTCTCTGTCTCTCTCTCTGTCTCTCTGTCTCTCTCTCTCTGTCTCTCTCTCTCTCTCTCTCTCTCTGTCTCTGTCTCTCTCTCTCTTTCTGGATGTGCTAGGCCTTGCTCAGCTTGATAGATTGTATCACTCTGAAGCCATAAGACCAAATAAATGCTATCTTTCTGGCTTAGAGATTATGATCTACCTGTTCATAGTTTATGACTATACTTACAGTAACAAAGCTTTTTGTCAGTTTTTTAAATCATAACATAATTATAAATAGCACATATAGAATCCAGTTTCATTTTTGAACTTGGAGTATCTGTATAAGCCAGGAAACTATAAAGATGCCACATCTATGGGTAAACCTTAAAAGAGAGGAAACACTAGAAAATAGGTAATATGAATAAAGAGTTAGGAGATACAGTGATAGGAAAGTTGGGGCACAGATGAGGCTGATACAATGGGGAGCCAGCTCTTTGAGATAGGTTTACCAAATAGAAGAAATATTAAAGCATCATATGTAACTGTATTACCTTTTATTTCAAATAAAAATAGAGTATATTTTTAAAGAATTCAAAGGGATATCTTGTAGAGTTGGACAAAATCTGTTTATAGTTTCTGAGCACTAACAAAATATATCCCTCTGCCAGGTGTGAGATAGCAACCAATTTATGAGGTGTTGGTCAGAGAGTTTCTCAGTTAGGGTTTCTATTGCTGTAATGAAACAACATGACCAAAAAGCTAGCTGGGGAGGAAAGGGTTTATTTGTATTGCATTTCCATATCACTGTTCTTCATCTAAGGAGGTCAAGACAGCAGCTCCAGCAGGTAAAGAATATGGATGTAAGAACAGATGGAGAGGCCGTGAAAGAGTAATGCTTAGTGGCTTGCTCTTCATGACTTGCTCTTCATGGCTTACTTGGTATGCTTTCTTTTAGAACCGAGAACCAGCAGCTCATCGATGGCACCACCAACAATGGGCTGGACCCTCCTCCATCATTCATGAATTTAAAACAAAACAAGACAAATAAATAAACTCACAGGCTTGCTTTTGACCCAATATTAAAAAGGAATCTTTAAAAATAGAGGTTCCTTTTTTATCAGATGATTTTAACTTGTGTCAAATTGACATGAAACTATCAAGCACAGCAAGGCTTCAGATGTTCCCAAGGTATTACAGGCTCCTTTCATTCCTCTTGGATGCTTAGCAGAATTAGATGATAAAACCCTATTCTTTAGCATACCTCATGCCTTGATTATAAACTATAGAGAAGTAAGTTGGAATGAACTGAAATTTTTCTTCCTACTCATTTCCTGTTATGGTTCTGTGACGAGCTAAGGAAGCTCCCCAGAGAGAAGTCATCAACCGCCTCAATCAGATGTTAATTATAGTATCAACCAACCAGGAAAGATAATCTCATTTGTGCTCTAGTGGCATGATGATTATGGGGTAACCAAGTACTCTGTGATTGAATTTGAGGCTCAGTTTACAGGAAAATAATCTATTTCTGATACTGTAAACATAGTCATAAACCATAAGTAGAAAGTAGGGAAACCATAAGCGCTAAAGAGAAATTTCTACTATTGTATCGATAGGTTGATAGTTTCAAAAGCTTTCTAAATAATTGTATTTTTATCAAATGATACAATTGTTTGTTTGTTTGTTTTTTTAATCAGAGAAGTCTCGTTTTCCAAAGAAATTCAGTGAAGGCACAAATTCAGAGAATGAGTAATGACTGAATGGCAAGTCCTTTAAAACTACATCATCCTCTAAAAGGTTCAGGGAATATTGTCAAAGAGAGAAATGAAAAAAAAAATCTCAAGGGTAGAAGACAGGAAGAAAAAATGAAAAATATTATCTTTTAGACATGATACAAGTGAATCACCAGAATCAATTGATAGTGCCAAAGTTTTCTTCACAGAGAAAACTACAGGTAAATTTAGTGAGTTCTAAAAAATAAAATAAAATAAAATAAAATTTAATTAAATAAAAATATAATCAATAAAGACATTAATCTGTGTTGGGAATTCATTTATTGTAACAAAAATAGATGTCAGGATTTTGTATACATGCATGTGAATGAAGCAGATATGGAGCATACATTGTTAAAAATATAACACGGAACTAAGTAAACACATGTTAGATAAAGGCAGAATAGTCAACTGTGGCCCAAAATTCTGAATAGTTCACTTTTGAGTACAGACTTTATAAATAAAAACTTTCCCTCTATTATCACAAGATCTGTAATTTTCAATACAGTATTGGAACCCAGGTTTTATTGGACACATTGCAAATATTAAAAAACGTTATTAAACAAAGATAACTTCATATAGATAGGCATATATGTTTGTATATATATGAATATTGAGATGAGAAGAGATTTTACAACAGTTTTTAAATTATATTTTAAAAATTTGTATCTGAATTTCTGTCTTAGGAATTAGGAGTGTGGCGTGCCCAGAAACAACTTGAAAATCAATTCTTTATTTCAATCATGCAGATTTTAAATATTGGTATTAGGTCATTAGGTTTGGGAGCAAATTGGTTTTATACCAGCTGAACTTTGTTGCTGGGCTATAATGAACTGTTGAAAACTAATTCCCTAAAAACATTTTACATAGGAAATATAGAAAACTACAACTTATATTTATAATGAGTTTATTTGAAACTCGCTATGTTTCTTTAAGAAATATACATAGTTTTTATAAGAATAATTTTCTACTTTAAGAGAAGTCTATATATAAACTTTCCTGTGTATTATCTATCAATCATTTCACTATATATTCAACATGAAACATTTTAATATTCATTTCAACAAAACATTATGACATGTGTGTGATATAAAGGCATATGCAGGGATATCTTGATAATATTCATTCTGTTCATCAGTGTTGTTCCAAATGTTGTTCATCAGCTCCTGCTTCCACATTCCCTGCCTTGGCTTCCATCAATGACCTATGAGTCAGGATATGTAAGCCAAATAAACTTTTTCCACCCTAAGTTGCATTTTGGCCATGTTGTTTTATCATAGCACTGGTAACACTGACTTCCAGAATTACTGCCAGGAGTGGTTTGTTCCTGTGATAGACTTGATCATATCATTTTCTGAGGAGGAATGTAAAAGGACTTCAGAACTTTAGACTAGAAAAGCTACTGAGTGTTGAGAAATCAGAGAGATTTCTGTAGATTTGAAGATAAGAATGTTTAGAGGTACAGAAGAATTTTAGTCCAGCAACATGGCTGCTCTGGAAGACTAAAAATCTAGTTCTAGGTGATTCAGCTAGAATGCATACATGTTCTGGATTTCAGTATGTCTACCTGGATTATAGACATGCCTTTAGTATGTGCCATTAATCCATAACATTGAAAGTAAGTTTAGTTTGTAGAAGGAAGCAGCCATGTTTGAAAGTGACTTCTAATTGAGGAGAGACAAAGTGACTAATCAGAGAAAGATTTGACAGAATGAGTCAGAAATAGGATATGTCCTACTCATAGGAGAACAGTTTAGGGAGGAAAGGCTACTTAAGAGTAGCAAGAGAGAGAAAGGTGTGTGATGTGTGGTATGTGGTATAGTATGTGTGTGTGTGTGTGTGTGTGTGTGTGTGTATGTGTGTGTTGCAGTTTTATCAAGACCCTTTTACAATGATGGGTTACAGAAAGAACAAGCTACACAACAAGTGAAGACAGAGTAACCCAGGAAATGTGAAATCAGAAGCTTGGAACATACTTCCAAAGTTAATGTTATGACAGGCAGAGCAATTCAGTCAGATGCTGAGAAAAGCCAGACTAAATAGTCAGCTTGGAAGATTAGAGTGTATGGATGCTAGAAGCTTTCATGACTAGACCTAAGGATAAAACAGAAATGGAAACACTCTAGGGTCAGCTTTCACAGAGCTTGGATACAGCTCTCATGTTTTCAATTCTTCCTCGAAAATAAAGTGACATTTACAAGAGCAGTGCAGATAATGGAGGCCTGGCTTATGGAGTTTCAGAGAGAAATTTGAGAGTCTCTTAAAGATTCTATTAAGGCAATTTGAATTTGATATTTTTAATTAAGAATTTGTGATTCTGGTCATCTGAGACTGAAAAATCAGCAGTGATTAATGATAGACCAGCATTATTGAAATGAAACATCTGCTTTACTGCTTCAGTTGATCTCAGTTAGCTGAGCTGAGAATGTAGCAATGATTAAGAAAGAAACCAGTATCAGTGCAGTGAAATCATCCAGGAAATGATTCCTCAGTGTCAACACATACAAACTGTGTTCTAGATGTGGCCAACTTAGAACTTCATGCTGGCACCGGAATTGGTCATATGAAAAGGTGCAGATACCAATTACTCCCTTTGAAAGTAAGAATAGGTCATGGAGAAGAGCTAATGCCTGGTACTTTGAGAGGTCAGAAGAGGCTATTGGTGAAGATACAGCCTCAGTTATCACAGAAGGCTCAGAATTGAAGAGAACACACACAAAGGAGCACATGTTACCATGAGAATACCCTAGGAGAGGCAATGGTGCAGCTCATTACCCAAGCATTTTGAAAACAGTAGTTGGTGACATGGAACATGTTGCCTATAATAAAGATCACTCATGTTAGTATCATTTTAAAGCACTTTTTCTGATAACTAAAGACAATGGTTAAGATGAGAAACTAGACAGAGAATGCTGTGTTTTTAAAAAGTAGAAACACTGAAAGTAAAACTAATGGGTTTCAAATGATGGCACAGTGGATAGAGTTCTTGTCTGACAAACATAGGAACCAGAATTTGGAAATCCTGCATCACTTACACTAAGGGAGATGACAGTACTCCTGTAGCATCTTAACTCAGGAGAGAGAAACATGGTATCTAAGGACGTAGGTGAGTGACTGGAGAAAGGCAGAACATAGGCCAATATCCTAACTGCAATAGCTGAATCAGAAAACTCTGGATTCAGACAGAGACCCTCTCTGTAAAATTATTCAGAAAGAGCCCTGATGAAATCCTTTGGCCTCCACGTGGACAAGTGCACACATCCATCCATAAAAGTACATAGCTTCCCCCCCCACACACACATACAAACATACAAACACACAGAAGAAAGAAGATTAAAAATAGAAGAAAGGAAGACATAATTCCCAAATGAAAAGCACTTGTTTATAGGCTTATAGTAATTTTTAAAAAATTGGATGAATTGTTTTCACCATGAAATAAGTAACAAGGTGCCTAGAACTCTGGATTAATAGGTTATTAAACCCATATCTCAGCTTGAATCTAAATTCAAATATAGGAAAAATGTTTTGAAAAACTATATACTCAAAATATCATTGGCAATCCAAATTATGACTTAACTTGGGTAAAAAATAAAAAAAAATCAGAGAACGTCTAAAACTCATTTCCCAAAAGAATGGAGATTTTTAAATAGAGGCATGAAATCTGAATTACTTTGATATATGTCATCATTAAAGGTAATACACATGGATGCAAAACCACTTTCTTCAAATTATTTCAGCCGCATGATGATGGCCATTCTCTTAACCTGTGGTTTCCTAATGACACTCCACTCACCTTTAAAATAATCTTCCCCAAATATGCACACCTATAGATAATAACAATCGAAACTAAGCTGAGAACATTTCTCAGATAGTGGTGGTTAATTGAGGCATTCTACCATTAAATTCGTATTACTGTGCAATGGAGCTTCACAACCTCGAAGAAGAAAATGTGTCATGTTGGGATAATGAAGTTGTACACTTCATCTATCTGACCAATACTGATGTAATGAGTTTTGAAAATAAGCATTCAATTAGCAAGACATCTGGAAGAGTAAAAACAGACTTACTGAGTAACATTTTTTTAAAGATTCAATTTATTTAGCAATTTTTGAAAACTACAGATCCTTATAGCCATTTATCTGAATGAAAAATGCTCCAACTTGTTTAGAGAAAAAGCGACAAAAAATTATTTCACACTTGTACCCAAATATTATTTTTTGGTTTATGTTTTGAACTAAATGGAAGGCAGAAAATACAATTTCCAAAACCTCTACTTTCTCCTTCTTGATTACTTCGTATACCTTACATGGAAGGGGAAGTTCTGAAATGTGATTGAGTTGAACATCATAGGATTGAAAATTAGTCTGGGTGATCTATCTGATCAGTGTATTCCCAGGAGTCTTTATTGGGAAATTAGAAGATCAGTGGATATGTGAGTGTTAAAGCAGAAAAAAAAATAATAACAGAATGACACAAAGATAGAGAGTAGTGTAGATAGCCAAATGTCGAAAAAGAGGATGACAGAGAGGAATTATTAGAAGCTCAGTAAGATAGAGAGCCCTGGACTTTTGTTTAGAAGAAAAGACACCCAAAGCCATCAGATATTGTTTTTGTGGATTAGGATATCAAATTTTTAGTCATTTCTAATAGTAGTGGTAAAAAGCAAACATGTAATCAGTTGGGTAAAGGTGCATCCACAGAAACTCACATAGAGTTCTTAAATAACCATACATATGTTTCTATAGCCTAGATTGTTACTAAAATAATATTACAGTTTATACGTTAATTGTACAGAAATGATAGGGTCTTATTTATATTTGAAAAATATTAATTATAGATTGATTTATTTTCCTAGCATAATGAATAGTTGATTCTCTACTATATAAATACAGAATCATATAATAGATGTGACAGTCTGTCTTTTTATAACAGAGATTTTCTGTTGACTCTTCCGACATGTTTGGAGGATTGGAATTGAGAAAATAAACTCAAGGACACAGAAATTTAAGATGGAAACAGATTAAGTTGATTAAACACTCATAAACACACATATTCAACTATTCCCTGTTATTATAAACAAACCTTGAAAATATAACTTAGTTTCGAAGAGTCAATTTCGAATTCCCTGTCTTCACTTTGATTATTCAAGAATCTTTTCAAAGATAGCCAAGACATTCTTTTTTTTTTAATTTATTTTTTTCTCAAATCGTAATTCATTCACACAGGGGTTATAAACACAGAAAGGCAGGATGTGGGGAAGGAAATGACACTGGAGTGTGGGTACTCAGGGGGAATACAGATATCTTTCAGAACCAGGAATCCGCTGGGTGAAGGTTCAGGGGACAAGTCACGATGACTCTGCCTATGACTCGCTTGTCCTTATCTAAGTTGGTATTGTCTGCCAAGGCTACCTATTTAAAAGGTCTATGACTACTCAGGCTTGTAAATTTCCACAAAAGCTGCCTGTTTACATTAGCTTGTAGCCATCTGTTTCAATGTTTTTCTACTGAGACCCAAGACTTGATGTTAGTATACATGTATGACAGGCCTATTGCTGATTTTAGGCCTATGGCTGATTTTAGGCCTTCAGTGTGTAAGCAGGGCTGCCCCTGACATCTCCTCCCTTCTCTAAGTATAGAAGTAGCCAAGACATTCTTCTAGAGAGCCTCTTTCAAATTCTTCTTACATAGTTGTCATATGTGTTTCTTTTGTTCTTTGCCTGATTATATTTTAACTCTTCTCACTTCAAAGTACCATCTGATGATGACTTATTTTTGCTTTATTTCTTATAACTGAAGTTGAAAAGACATATGTCAGTCCTGATTATTACCTGTAGTTATAACCATTTTTTTGTATCTCAGACATTATTTTGTAAAGGTAAACCTGAGATTCCTCTGAAAATTTAAGGAACATCATCAAATTCAGTCATTTTCATACCTGACAATGGTTTTATATACTAGTGCATCTCTTGATTGTTTTTATTAAGCTATGTTATCACATTTAAGACATTTCCTAACATTTTTATTTGTTCTTTAACAGCATAAAATCCTCAACTCATGTTTTAATGCACACTGTTTCCCTCTCAGTTTTCCTTTCTTTGACACTGAGGGAGTGGCCTTGGTGGTGTATCTTGCCTGGCACGACTGTTCCTGTTCCCCAAATTCTCATTTGCAAGTATGGAGCCAAGATACATCTTTGATCATGTGGCTTGCGTAAAACCATTTTATTTATTGTTAGGCAGACATTTCAATATTTAATAATGACTTACAGAATTATTTCTAATATATGCTTATTCTATCCATGGTAATGTCATTAGTTTAAATATATAAATTTAAATGAAATTCTATAAATTAAAGTAGTAATACTATTCACTTCTCACTCTTTTTTTATTGATTCTTATGTTGATATGCATAGTTATAGAATATCTAAGCGTGATGCCTAACACTTATAAATTATCTTGTAATTTGGGTACATTGGGAACATTTGTTAGTTTCTTTAAATTATATCATTACTGTTTTATTTAGAGTTTCAGTACTGTGAAGAGACACCACACCCAAGGAAATTTTTATAAAGAACAACACTTCATTGAGGCTGGCTTACAACTTCAGAGGTCCAATCCATTACCCTCATGAAAGGAAGCATGTCAGCATCAAGGCCGACTTGGTACTGGAAGAGCTGAGAGATCTACATCTTAATCTGAAGACAGCCGGGACAAGACTCTCTTCTATAGGGAACCAGGTGGAGCATCTCTTTTACCTTGGCCAGTGTTTAAGCATAGGATTTCAGAGTCTACCCCTACAGTGACAAACTTCCTCTAACAAGACCACACCTACTTCACCAAGGCCACACCTCCTAGTAGTGCCACTTCCCGTGGGCCAAGCATACAGAAAATACTTCAAAAGCTTGGATTTATCATGAATAAACAATTACGTTCTTTGTGCGTATTGCCATTTTAAGCAATTAATTTCATGATCACTCCGGTAAATCTCTATATTATAAAAGTCAACAATGCAGAATTTACCTATTGAAAGATAATCATTAAGAAGGAAATGAATTTGTGAAAAATAAAATCGAGGCTATAACCGTAGCTATAAATGAATATTGAGAAATTTTATGATAATTGAGTAGCAGATTATATTACAAATTCATGTCTACAATGTTGGAATAACAGTTATAATAATCACTTAGGCTTCTCCTTTCAGTTTTTGATAAAGGAACACTGCTTGTCCAACGTGTGTAGCCCCAAGCAATTAAAAAGACAATAATATACAGTGGTAATTAAAACACCATAAAGTGCAGCCTTCCAAACAAACAAATGCCAGTTCCTCATTAAGGAGTTTTTTAAGGAGAGCAAGAGGTCTTTGGATCATTACCACAAATGCCAGTCCAGGTTGAGTCAGCGTGTAAATGAGATTGCAAGTCTCTGAAGGGCACTCAATGTGCGGATGCCCATCAGAGGCTTAAATATTAAAGAAATATAAATAGGAACTGATGAACCTCGTATATTGCTGGAAGTAATTTCAATTCCTTTGCAAAAATGAGATAAAATTTCATTTGGGGAAGTTATCAGGCAGCTGAGCATAGTTAAAACTCATCCAACTGCTCAGTTCTAGAACTCCTAAAAGATTCTGGTCATTGACTCTTAAGAAGGGATTTGGTTAATTTAAATTGCTCCGGATAGTTTCAAGGACTCTAATGAGAAAGAACTCTACCTTGTATAAATTATCCCTTTCATATATTTTCTTGGTGCATCATTGTGCTTTTTAGAGCCAAATCACCCTCTTGGGGTTTGCATATAGTGGGGGAAAAAAAGATCTAATGGCCATTGAGAAAGTTTCTATTTACATGCAGTTTTGTCTGCAGCTAAATGGGATCCCTTAAATTCAAGAAAACACACAAGCAGGATATTGGAAAGTGATCATTAACTTAGGGCGTATGGAAAAATATATTTAACTGAATTCTGTAGACATAACACTGTATTTTTTGAGATAGGTTATCATAGTGTAGACCTTAGTATCCCAGAACTCAGAGAAATCTGCCTGCCTCTGCTTTGCTAGAGCTGGGGTTAAAGGTGTTCACCATCATGCAAAGATAATGTAACAGGTGATAGAAAAATAGATAAAATTAAGAACTGTTTACCTAATAAGTAAAAAGATTTCACAGTGAGAAATCCTGTATCTGTGACACTATTGAACCTCAGTGTATTTTAGTTAAAAAGTGATTGAATGTTAATATAAGATGAGTTTTTTAATGTACTAAAAAAAGAATCAAATGTGACGATATAAATGTCAGGATAATTGAAAAGAAGCCTCAAATAATCTTTTCTTTATTGATTCACAGATAAAACATATTTGGTAAATGTGACGATACTCTTTACAGGGGTCTGTCTCTCAAATAAGAAAGCTTGGTGTTTTTATGCTGGATTTCAGATTTATATCCCTCAGCTACACATATGTCTGTATAAAAAAATATTAAAAGGTTTCATGACAATATTCAAAACTATCAGTCTCTTTTCAGGATCTATGAACTGTGAGACGTTGATAAAATACCTGTGGTGTAAGTTATCATTTCTCACAGCTTAGTAAAAAACAAAGGATTACTCCAACAATATGTTTCATTTCATTGAATAGAATATAAGAGAGAGAGAGAGAGAGAGAGAGAGAGAGAGAGAGAGAGAGAGAGAGA
>NW_021604791.1:533268-557839 GCF_004785775.1 Grammomys surdaster | reverse complement strand
AGAGAGAGAGAGAGAGAGAGAGAGAGAGAGAGAGAGAGAGAGAGAGAAAATATGAACATATTAAGCATACTGTGTCATCGCAGGTTCAAACCAGACAGGTCTGTATAGCCAGAATCCAGATAATCTCTAACTATATTTTAAGTATTCATTATTATACAAACAGGTAAATAAGGTTTTCACTCCTCATTAAATTTCTCTGTAATGTCAGAGACAGTGATAATGCGGAGAATAACTGACCCTGGGTATCTAATCTGTAATGCAAACCCTCAGAGATAATCATGGAAATGGTTTTGAAAAATTTCTAAGAACCATAGCTATGGGACATTTGTTATTAAATAATGACCTTTAGAAATAACAGGGGAATATGTCCTTATGAATGTAAAACAATAGGAGAGAGGAAGGGGTAAGAGTGACAGTCAGTGCTCATGTATGACTTTTCAAAAAGTATATAAAATATAAAAATAAATACTCTGTTGGGCTAACAGACATGTGTGTTGCATTATGCTGACACACTGGCTAAACAATGTCCATGTGCTGAGGATTGGTTTAAGGTCTAGATTACTGGTATCAGCCTAATTGCCAAGGACCAGCCACAGCTTGGAGTAAAAGAGTGTCTGGAGAGGGGAAAATAAAGAATTCTAAGTCACACTGTGGGTCCAACTGGTGGCCTATGTTCTGCAGGGATGGCTTTCCAGACTGCTTTTTCCCAGTCACTCTCTCTCTTCCTCCCCCTCCCTCCCTCTCTCCCTCTCCTCCCTCTCCCTCTCCCTCTCCCTCTCCCTCCCCCATCTCTGTCGCCTGCTCTGTTCTAGACAGATTTTTCTTGCTATTCAAAACAAACAAACAAACTAACAAACAAACAAATAAACAAAATTCCTCTCTGGAGCTCCTCACTGCTTGTACAAATTACAAAAGCTATTTAGATAGCTTATGAATTTTCTGACCAATGTCAGAAAAGGTGTTATAAAAAATTATTGGATCTTCTGGCCACCTGAGAAATCCTGACAGAAAAAGAACTTATTGGAGAGCTGTTTTCGCTCTCCAGAGATCTTCAGACAGCTCAGCTCTCACTAGAAAAAAATTCTAAAGACGAACTGTATAGCTTTCTGCTAGCTCATCTCTTGTAGCCCAAAAGCCCAGGTTTTATTTACATATCAATTCAGTCATTTATTTCTGATTTCCTTTTGATTGTCTTATGAATCAGCATTTTGTGATTCCAGCCCTTTGATTCTCTGGAGATAGCAAGCATTCATTTTCTTTTAACATTGCAAAAGAATTCACAGATCAGCCTGCCTCTGTTAAGCACGGACTATAGGTAGTTAGTTAGGTGTGACCCTGTCCTGAAATTACAATTTCCACCCTACCTTGGCTAGGACTTATTGTATCCCAGGCTGACCTTGAACTCAGGAATCTACTTGCCTTTGTATCTTTCTGACAAGCAGGCTCACAGTGTAGCTGCCTTTGTTCCTTTATATTCATGAATCATAATTCCTTTAGAATCATAATTCATATTGCATCCTCAGACTTTTTTGCACAGTTGAGAAATTATGTATTTTTGAAGTCATGTATTTGGAGTTCTTTGTCATAGCCTTAAGATCTGCTCCGAAGTTCCCAGTGTATCAGAAATTTCTCTATTATTCAAATTCCAAGTCCAGATTCTATATTGATACGATGCCAAAATGTTAGCCATAAGTCTCTGTGGAGATGAAAGTTGAAAGTTAATACGACTTTGAATACTCTAAATGCATTAAGACTTTCATAGTTAGGAAATAGCTATGATCCTAGCCATTCTGATTGGTGGAATCTCAGAGTCATTATTATTTTCATTTCCCTGATCACTAAGAACTTTGAACATTTCTTTAAGTACTTCTCAGCCATTCGAGATTGCTGTTGTGAATTCTTTGTTTAGTTCTATACTCTATTTTTTATTGTGTCGCTTGTTTTTTGGGGGGGGGGTTGGGGTGGGGACATCCTCTTGGAGATGGGGGAGGAGGTATGGGATAAGGAAGAGAGGGTAGACTGGGAGAGGGATGACTATTGGACTGTAAAAATGATTAAATACTATTACTATTACTACTATTAATAATAATAATGTTGATGATGATGATAATGATAATGACAATAATAATAATAAAAAGAATTAGCCATGAGCCATTAGGGGTCAGTGGAGGAATAAATACTATAGTATGAAGAGGAAATGTGCCCCACTGGATCATGTGTTAAGTGTTTAGATTTCTCTTTCTCTTAGAGGCCTGAAGGCCTTTGGATGCTACCTGAAGGAAGTTAGCCATTTAGAGGATGTCGTTGAAAATTATTCCTGGCCCCAATCACTTCCATCGTGTCTATCTCTGTTCTACAATGAAATGAAAAACTTCATTTGTCATGCTTTCACCATGACGTTCTTCAAAAACACATAGTATCAAATGACCATGGACTTATTCAGGCATCTGAATAATCAAGCTTCTTCTACGTTGTCTGCTTAGGTATCTGGTTATAGTTAAGGATCAATAGTAACTAACGCACAGTAAAAATAGAAATTGTCACTGCAATTATTTAAAGCTTTTTGGTTTTTTTTTATATTTCTTTCAAGTTTACACTTCCTTCTACATCCCCTAATTCTACCTCTTTTTTTAAATTTTTTCTTTCTCTTCCTATTAAATATTTACTAAGTTGTTGTTCTAGACTATATAGAATTTCTTCATTCGAAAGAGAAATATTTCAATTCAAATTTATCTTAAAAACAAAATCCAATTTATGTCTTGCATTTCATTTATAATTTGAGAGCACTTTTTCAAATGTGACTAATAATATTTCAACTAGACAAAATTTATGTCGTTAAAAGGGATTTGCAAATGTCAGTGATTTTTAATTCTTGAAAGAACTTTAACATTACAACTAAATATTAGTTCCTTTCACAACGTCAGTCATAAGTAAATACCTATTGATTCTGAAAAGTCAATTGAGAATTTTAAGGAAATATTGAAACATTAACATTAGATTCTCCAATGATTCTGTATTGACTTACTAAATTATATAAACATATAAAATAATCGAATCTATTAGTGTTACTTCTATGATATATTTAAAGGAGATCATCAGCTTTTACAGTGCCATTTTGTGATATGTAACAAGAGTATGTATTATACATACGCTATGACTATTGCTAATATATTAAATAAATATTATTTGATAATATTGAGATTTAATATATAACCTATATGACCCTTTCAAATATTTCATGAGATTTAATAGCTTATCATCGGTTTTGTTAAGAAGTGTTTCATATTATATTAATAGCCACAATTGGACACACTTATACTTTACTGTGACAAATTTTTATGACTATTTCCCTAAAACGTTATTTTGTTTATGGAAACTACAATACATTATGTAGCGATTAATAATTTTATCTAAAGATTGATCAAAATTTGTTCATTGCAGTCATTTACCTATTTACTGATACAATAAAATGTTAATAGAATCATTATTTTATTATTTTTTAAAGTCTAATCTGAAAACATTAGCTATTCAGGCAAATATCTTTTGTAAGCTTTAAGTTAACTCTTATTTTATATGTCTTAACATATTAAACATATAAAATATTGTTAAGGCAAACAGCTAAGAGTGCTTCCACATGAAATCATGAAAAGTTATCTAAAACATTTGGTAACTACAGATAACTACCATCTAATTTTTAAATATGCATTATTATCATTATAGTTAATTTACTAATACCTGTAGTCTATTGTTTTATCCAGTTTAACCGTTTTTTTTTTTTCAAATGAATTGTAGAATTGCAAATACTCACAAGAGGGCAGTAATGTAACATGAACACCAATAATGCTTGTCATTCCTAAAACAAACTCCAGATGGTGAAAGTAACTTTAAATACATGAGAACTAATGTCACCAAGGGCAGAGACTTTGGGAAACACGTAATATCAATTCCCAGAAGTACCTGAATAAATGTCTTCTCTCTTGTAATTAGTTATTTTCTATTGATTTTTAAAAAGAAGAACATAATCACAAAGGCTCTTGTAACTTTTCCCCTCCTGTTCAAACTTTATTGAAAGAAAGTAAAATATTGAACATATTTTACAAGAATTTAATTTTATAATTTAAATAATAATAGTAAATTTTATGATATCAATATATATATACATATGTACACACACACATATATGTATATAGTGATAAGAAATTTTGATAGAATTTTTTTTTTAATCAATTTATTTTTTCTCACATCGTAATTCATTCACACATGGGTTATAAACACAGAAGGGCAGGATGTGGGGAAGGGAATGACACTGGAGTGTGGGTGTTCAGGGGGAATACAGATATCTTTCAGAACCAGGAATCGGCTGGGTGAAGGTTCAGGGGACAAGTCACGATGACTCTGCCTATGACTCGCTTGTCCTTATCTAAGTTGGTATTGTCTGCCAAGGCTACCTATTTACAAAGTCTATGACTACTCAGGCTTGTAAATTTCCACAAAAGCTACCTGTTTACATTAGCTTATAGCCATCTGTTTCAATGTTTTTCCACTGAGATACAAGACTTGGTGGTAGTATACATGTATGACAGGCCTATTTCTGATTTTAGGCCTATGGCTGGTTTTAGGCCTTCAGTGTGTAAGCAGGGCTGCCCCTGACATCTCCTCCCTTCTCTAAGTATAGAAGGGCTGTGGCAATTCTAATCTTGTGAAGGCGGAGATGGAGGCCTGACCTCCAGTAATTGAAGGGGACCTTGTAATGGCTCCAGTCTCTCTGTCGTTGTCCAGTGAGGCATGAGGGCCATACCCATCCCGATGTCTTTTTCCTGGAGAGGGGATACTTTTGACATCAACCCCTATGCAGTCAGGCTTGTCCCTCAGGGAACCCAGAGAGATATTTTCATCTTTTATTTATATTCCCTTGCAGTGCTTAGCCTCGCAGCCTAAGTAAGAATTCAGAGTGCCTGTCAGAGGGGGTTCTGGGTGGCCCCTCTCTGCTTGGTCTAGGGGCAGAAGTCTCCCCTTTTAGGCTGGGTGGAGATGGGTTTTGGAAACACCCTGTATAAAGTAACAACCTCATCTTGAGTCTCGTGGTCCTCCATAGCTAACTTATGATAATGTATCTGAGTAGGTTTTGCTACCAAATTATTTATCTGTTGTATCACAGAGTTAATCTGCCTATTTGAGGGCCAGGAACAAGCAGAAATAAGCAAAATTTTACACTCATTTGCAGCATATTTAGACTATGGTATCTTCTAGTCAACATTGGGTATTTCAACCAAGATTATTAAACACTGTAGGCTGTGTTGTGCCATAGACTACACTGCTTTCCTCCTGCAAACTATTCACCTGATTTCTCCATTTTTCTAATACATTTTCATATTCTTTGTGGATTACAGGAAGTATTGGTTCCAACTGCCATGCTTTTATCACAAAAGCTTTTGGTCAACATTAGTATATAACTTGAATGTGCTATTCTGACTCCCCTTGACTATTGAGGTGTATGGCTGTATTCATTTCTCATTTTCTTTTTGGTCAATCACTATCATGGATTCTTTCTCCCTTCTTTTCTTTCCACAACCTGTCCCTCTCCTCTCTTTCATTTTTTCACCTTCACCATCGCTATCTTTTCATTTCAGTTTTGAAACAAGAGCAATCTTCTGAATCAGAGGTTGGTCTCAAATTCATGGTCATATTGACTCAGCCACTATAATGTTGGAATTTCAGGTAAACACCACTATTTAGCTATCTATACCAATAATCCACCAATTCCCTCATATGTAAAGATTGTTGGCAAATATAGAGCAAGAAATTTTATGCATGACTTTCTTCTCAGGGATGATAGTAGAGTACATAAAAAATAATTATGCAGTATTGGTGTGGTTGGATGCGATTACTTATTAAAGTACAGATCATTCTGAACAAATGACTCATGTAAACGATTCATGTTCAGAAGTTACTATAAAGTGAACATGTTTGGTTAACCACCCAAAGGTCAAGAACCAGATCATTGCATTACAAGCGTGCTTCATGCACTAACCATTGTATTATCCTCTCTCCTCAATGGAAGTAGTTACTGTGAACTTTGGAAGCAGCAGGTTAGCTTTAACTTTTCTTAAATTGATACAAACAGAATTCACCATTTGCTAAAATTTTAAATTTAATTTTTTCTTAACAGTATTTTGCTTGCATAATTCATTTTGATATTTTTGTAGCTTTAAAATGTGCTAAATAAAGACCAACATTATGTAAATTCCTACAGTGGGTAAAAATTTAAGTTCCTTTAAATCTGAAGTTATTATAAATAGTACTATCATAAAAAATCATGGAGAAATCCACCAATGCCTATTACATGAAATTATAGATGATATACCTATATCTCAACATACTGAACATTTGTACTTATTAGATATTTTTTTCTTTCAATATTACATCCCCTCACCCGGATGCACTAAGTCTGCATAGTTACACACATCCTCACCCACTGATTCCAGGCAAAAGACGTCAGTTAGAAAAAAAGTATTCCACAAAGATGTACTAGCTTTAGGGACAATTCTTGCTCCAGTTGTTGGGGCATCCACATGGAGACTGACTTGTACATCTGCTACATGTGTTCCAAGTATCTCAGTTCACCTATGTGTGCTCTTTGATTGGTGGCTAAGTCTCTGAGAGCTCTCAAGGGTCCAGGTTAGTTGAGTCTGTTGGTATTCTTTTGGAGTTCCTATGGACTTCAGGACCTTCAATCCTTCCCCCAACTCTTCCATAAGAGTCTCCGATCTCTGTCCAATCTTTGGCTATGGGTGTCTGCATCTGTTCTATTCAGCTGCTGAGTAGTCACTCAGAAGACAGCAATGCTAGGCTCCTGTCTGTAAGCATAACACAGTATCATCAATAGTTTCATAGATTGTTTTTTGCCCATGAGATGGGTCTCAAGCTGGGCCAGCCATTGATTGGCCATTCCCTCAGTCTCTGCTCCTTCCTTGTCCCTGCAACTCTCTTGGGACAAATTTTGGGTCAACAGCTTTGTTCGTGGGTTGGTATTCATATCCCTCTACTGCAGTGTCTTTCCTGAACCAAACACAGTGACTCCTGGGAGCGTCCCCCATCATGGTCTCTGCGACTTACCAGAGATTCCTCAACACCCACCCGAGGCAGCTGCAGAATTCCATTCATTCTCCTGGCTCTCTAGCGCTCTCTCCTGTCTCTCTCCACACTTGATCCTGAATACCATCCCCCATTCTCCATACTTTCATACAATGTATCCCGTTATGTACTCCCAACTCCTTTCAGAACCTTTGTACTTCCTCAACCACTCCAATCCACAACCTTTCTTTCTCTCTCTTTTAGAAAATAAATAGATCTTGCCATTAATGGGCAAGCTATTTCTCCTGCCAAAGTAATTATAATAATAAAATAAAAGAAGATGAAAACACTCAAACCATACAAAGAAAAACAAACAAACAAATAGAAAAAGAAGAGCCAAGAGAAAAGTTCAAGAAACATATAGATGCTGAGACATACTCATTTGCACACACAGAAAACCCATAAAAACAAAACCATGTAATATTATGTGCATGTGGTAGGAAGGAGAGATAAGTATACCTTAAGGATGTTTGAAAATGCCCTAGGGAAGAATTTAAGTTTTAATAATAAAAAATTCAGCTGCTAATACTAGACCAGCATATAACCCTAAATATTCTCATTTACTCATTATAAACTTATTTCAATATTTGCTTATCTTCTCTTTGATACAATTGTATAGATATGTAAAACAGAATTCTTAGATTAGCAATAAATGATTTTTTTTATCAATGTGGAAAATAAGTCAAATCCTATAACAAAATATAGAGCATTTTACAGTGACAGCTAATCTAGAATATACTCTTATATTCATGTTCATTTATTCTCAATTCCACTTCTTACCACAGAAAGTATCCATTGATTTGTCTTCAGTTATGCTTTGAACAAATGGAATAATTCTCCTAAAACATTGTTTTTCTGCCAGGCCTTTTTCTGTAACAAAGTCTGTGATATTTGATTGTTAAAATTGAGGTGTACTTTATAAAATGAATTAAGAGCTAGAAGTATTGTAGGACACCAGGAGAACAAGGCCCTATCAATCAGCTGAGCAAGGCTCTTATGGGTTCACTGAGACTAAAGCAGCACACACAGGGACTACAGGTGTCTGCACCAGGTCTTCTGCATATGTATTTTAGATTGTAGCTTAGTATTATCATAGGACTCCTGAGTGTGTAAACAAGTGGGTCTCTTATTCTTGTGCATGCTTTTGGGACTTTTTTTTCTCTTTCTTGGGTTGACTTGTCCAGTCTGGATACGATGGTTCTGTTTTATCTCATTTTACTTTATTTTGTTGTGCTTGCTTGTCGTCTTTTAGAAGCCTGCTCATTTCTAATGATAGACAGAAAAAGAGTAGATCTGGAATCAAGTGTAGATGGAGAGGACTTAGGAGGAGTAAGGACAGGAAAGTGTAAACTATATGCTATATGAGAAAAGTATATTTTCAACAAAAGAAAACAATAATTCACAAAAATAATGATAATGTATTCTACAGATTAAAGCTTAACAAGTTTTGACATACTTTAGAACTTCTTTGTAATCTGTCATCTTATCTGATCTAAATCTTCACTGATAAAGAATTTCAGTATATGTGTCAATACATATTCATATAGTTTAGAATTTCATGAAAACTGGATCACATTGATCTCCACTTTAGTTTTTGAAGTTTCTTACTGTACATGGTACTTACTGATATCCTGACTTGTCTAGTCATACACTCAAAAATCTGCCTCATGTTATTTCTCTCCACTGGGATTACAAATGTCTGATGTCTCTTATGGGTTCCATCTCGTGGAGTGGGCCTTACATGAAATCAGTGAGTGATGGTTACTTCCATAGATTTTTTTGTCCTTGTGGCCTTCTCTTATCTGGTAGGAAGTACACCACTGCAGATCAAAGGCTTTGTGATGGCTTGCTGGTTTAAGTTTCTTTTTCAGAGTATGCAGAGAGTGTTCCTGTACCAATGACACTGAAATATATGATAAAGGCACCAACTCTACAAATGTAGATACTGTCTAGACAGCTACATCTCCAGTGAGTTATGCAGGTGTTGTCTTCAGCAAAAGAAGCTTTCTGTCAGTTCATGGAGGGCAACTTATAGTCTTGTGTAAGGAAAACTCATATAAACTCACAGACTGAAGCACCATGCACAGGGCCTTCACAGATCTTCACCATTAAATTTATTCATTTTTCTTTATGATATTCTATATGTAGATATATGTGTATGTTATAAATGTACATGTTCACATAAATATCAACACAAATTCATTTTGTGAGCTTTGGTTTGTCTTAAGCTTTTTTCAATTACAAACATAGCTGCTATAGAGATTTTTGCATGAATCATCTTTTTTAATGTTTGTCCTTTAGTCAAGGTTAAGATGAAATCTAAAGGTTGAATTAATTTCCATTTCCTTTATTTCTATGGATATTTAATACATTTTTTAGATCTTTCCTATCAATATTATTATTATTATTACTATTATTATTTATTATTATTACTATAATACTTTGAGAAATCTCAGCAAATATCTATAGTTCATTTTTTTGATTGGATGGTTTGTTTATTCTAGATAGATACCTATGGTCAATAGATACCTCTGTCAATTGCATAGAAGATACAGGACTAACTAGAAACATGTTATAATTTTTAACTTAGAATTTGCTGTGTTTTAATTTAATACTAGTGCATTAAATTTTAATTGACCCACATGCTTACCTTTACAAAACATAGCCACTATTTCATTTTATTCATGCTAAATATTTGAATATTTGTGACATCATTTCATCCTTACAATGAGAGCCAGTGCTGATCATGTTCTCAAATGCTTGTTTCTTTTTATTATAGCTTTTACTATAAATGTGGGATAACTCCTTTTTAGTAAAACAATGCACATGATTATGGTGGTCATACTATATGAAGTTTAAATGAATGCTACAAGACCAAATATTGAACTAGGCATTATGAATATGATAGTGGTAACATGTTTCTTTTGTCCTTTATTGGGTCTGGTTAAAACTCCATACAATTTTTTATTTTGATAACAGAGCACAGGCTTTATTTTGATACTGATTGTCTTCATTGTTTATGCTTCCTATACTTTGATTGTCACTCTGCCTTATAATTTTGATGGGGTTATTTAGCATTTCCTTGGGATTTCTGTTGTTCCTCTTTCTCTACTTTCTTAAGATGGGAAAATAGTTTTCTACAGCTTTTCCTTTGATTCACGAATCTAGTACCAGAATTCCCTTCTTAACTATTGCTAAAGTAATTTCCTATGAACTTTGATCAATTTTTATTCACATTTCTATTGTGGTAAAACATTTTAAATCTTGATTTACTGATTTATTCTAGTAAATAAATGTGCTATGTACTTATGGATTGAATTGTGTTCTCTTTGTACTTGTGTATTAATGTCTTCAAACCACTTACTTGAGACTGTGCCTGCAGTGTGGCAATGAAACTCGAGGAGCTAATTGATGTTAAGGACACTGAGGGTTTGATTCTGGCTCTAGTTTATGCAATAAAGGAGAAATTTGCACACAGAGAACTGACACATGTGCATAGGGTAAGAAATCATCTGTTATCCCAGCCAGGAGAATATGTCTACACAGAAGCAGGCAAATCTGCTGAAATACTGCTTTGATGCTACCAGCTTTTGGCATTTGTTACCATCCTCAGCAAACTAACATACACATGTGGCTTAACTGGTATTGTTTAATTCTCAAACACTCAAGAGATTCTGCAAACTTCTTTTTCTTATTGATTACTCATCCACTTCCATGTTTTCAGAGAAAATGTTTGATGACTTACAATTTTTTGAAATTTATTGATAGCAGTTTCATTGCCAAGTAAGTAGTCCATCTTAGTAACTGTCCAATGTGGGGTGAGTAGGATTTATTTATCATCTTTCTATGTGGTGTTCCCTGTAAGCTTCAATCCAGACAAGTAAATTTTGTGCTAGCATCCTATATATTTACTGACGATCGCTTCCATCAATTTCTGAGACAGTCATGTAAGTCTCTGGCTGTCCCTGTAGATTTGTCTCTGTCTTATGGATTCAGTCTATGCTTTATCCAACTCAGTGGCATTTACCTTTATGATTAGAAGTTCCTCCTGCTCAATTGCTCTTTTTATTAATTATAAAGCAATCTATTTGTCCTTGGTAATATCCTCTACAGAAGTCTAAGTCTTCGATATTAATATAGCTTCTGTCAGCTTGCTATCAACTTTCTATATCTTTACCTCCCTTTTGCTTTTAAACATTTATGGTTAACTACTTAAAATGTGGTTTTGCTGGAATCCATTAGTTACATCTTACCATTATTTAGTCTGAAAACTTCTTTTTTTTTCAAGGATTTTTACTCATATCACACATACTCTGTAATTTTAGATAATTAATTTTAAGCATTTCAGGTAACCCTAGTTAACTAGCCTCCCAAGGGGTAACTTCTTCCCTTGACTGAAATATTGTGAAAGGAAAATTTCAAGAGTCCTGGAAGCTGGTGGACAATCAATCCACTCTGGAAAAAATTTTAAAGATGGGCTCCTGGATCAACAAACACATGGGCCTGATATACCACATTGCTTCTTTTATTATTTAAAAATAATTTTTAAACTTGAATATATTTTGAACATATTCTTCCTATTCCCCAAACCATTCCAGATTCTCTTCCTGTTATTACCCATTCAACTTTAAGTACTTCCTCAAAAAATAAACCAATAAAATACTAAAAACATAAAAATAAAGAAAACAAAATAAACCCAATCCTGTCAAATCTCCACTAGACTATAACCAAATGCAAGCACACACACACACACACACACACACACACGCCAAGAAGTGGGAGAGAATTATGGAGTCCATTTTATATTAGTCAACTACTCCTGAACCTGAGGTCTGTCCTAGAGTGGTTGATAAACCCAGTGTCACTCTAATGAAGAAAATTAATTTTCTCTCTCTCAACAGGGAAATGATGACAGCTGTTAACCTTTAACTTAGTCACTAAGTTTTCATTTATTTGTTTATGAGTTTTAAAAACATAACAAAATAAAATATGATAAGATATAACAGAAACAAGACAAATGGCAGAAGAAAGTCCAGGAGAAGGTATAAGAAGAGAATCACTCTCTTCTTCCCACAGAAAATGGAAACAAATGTAGAGAGATCCATAACCAGACAACGTACAGAGAGGGAGAGACCTCAGGATAATGGGATATCTTCATCTAATCCCTTCCTTCTGAGCCCAGGGAACCACATTTATTATAGGGACAGGCTCCATGCAGAGACCATTCATAGAGATTAGAGCTTTTCAGCCCCTTCTATGCTAATTGCACTGAAGTTCATTTATATGACTTTTCTTTTGTCAGAAGCATCCAAAGAAGCTGCTTGTGTGTATTTTGTCAATTGCTTTCTTTCATGTTTGCTTACATATAAGGTCCTTATTTCTTTACCATGTTTAGAATTGGAATCACCTTAGAAAATGATTTGAAACTGTCAAAGTACTGGCTCCCCCAGGTTAAAATTAACCTGGGCATAAACAAAGAACCAACAAGTGTCTAAACCTGAAAATTAATGATTATATAAAATAGCCATGTGAAAATATAAACATAAAAATGGCAACATCTGGAAGGAAAAATAATTAGATAGTCTTAACAGAAGAATGGAGATTTCTTAAAGGAAATTGGCAACCTTGGTCTCCTTACAGCTCTGTCTGTCTCTGTCTGTCTTTCTGTCTAATTTTACTAATGTTATGAGTTGTAATGTAAATTTCTGTGATTTCTGATGGTTCTGTGGAAAGGTTTTTCTACCCACAGGTTAAGAAGCACAACTCCTACGAGGGCCCATCATAAGGTAGTGACATATAGCCCAAGGAACTAGAAATTCACTGTGCAGTGTAGGGTAACCTCAAATTCATATCTCACTTCCTTTAAAACTGCCTGAGAAATATAGTAAAATCAAAACAGAGAACTTTAACAGTGGCATTGCAACAAAGTCAGCGGTAATATCATCTCTGTGACGGTTTACATTCAACACACTCAAGGAGAGAGGTCCACACTGATGTCTGTTTTACAGTTGAGAGAGTCTCATGATGGGAGAAGTGCTGTTTCTGTTTACAAAAGGATGGGTGGAGGAACTAAACTGAATTAATGGAATGGAAACCAGTAGACACTTTCAGCCTCCTCAGCTCTCCAGATCTTTTGTCAGAGTGTACTCATCTGCATGTCTAGATGCTAATCCCATGCTTCCTGAGCAAGGTAAATGACTCAGCTTGCAACTCCTGCTACTGTTCCCGCCACGACCTCCCCCACCATTTTTCAATGAAAACTGACATGGCCTAACCCAAGCATTCAACTTGATGACGAAGAGCTCTTGTATCTGGAAATCACTACATCTATGAAGTGGGGTTGTCATCTCCGACGTTGACTGGGGTCACAGGTGAAAGTTCCAATACCTCTGTGAGAGACCTATGTCCCCTGTACCCAACAGGCGTGGTGTAGCCTACATCATCTAACTTCTCTGGTGATTCCTTTAATCCTAAACCTGATCTAAGAAGCAGCCTCAAACATTCTGCATATGTATGGATATACATGAGTGTGTATGCATGTGTGCATGTATATGCATCTGTAGATGTATATTTGTATATATACACATATATGTGTACATATAGTGATTAATTTAGGAAATATAAAATTTTGTTTCTTACTCTTTAGTCTAAGACACAATGTAAAATATCTTGATGACTGAAGCTTTCTGAAAAATCCTTGTGTTATCTCACACCTCTCATCTTGTGGGTCCCTGGTTCTGGAGGGTGTCCCACGATGATCTCCTGGCTGAGGACAGAGTGAGAGCAGGGAGGGTCTGCTACCATCTCTGCCGCTGACTCTGTCCGCATCTCCACTGTCCGTTAGTCTCCGGCCAGGCCTGGTGTGAGAGGTCTGGGCCAAAGGGTACAGAGTGAGAGCATGGAGGAGAGATTGCCTGCCCCCACTGCTGCCTCTGCCCGAGTCTCCAGCTCTCATCACTCAGTCACTCCCAGGTGCTACATCTGTCTCTCAGCACTGAGCCGGCCCGGGTTGGGCCCATAGGAAGCCGGATAGCTGGCAAGAAAGCAGCTCGGTGCCCCAGGAAGGTTCCGGGGAGCAGATCTCTCCCCAAGTGTTACAGCTCTAGTGTTACAGCTCTTGAGTGACAGAAACTCTCAGACAACAGGATGATTCTCGAACACACCTTTACTTCTCCTGAATAGAGCCCTTATATACAGTTTCAGGGTGGGTTAGGATCTGGCAGTAGATGAAGCCTATTGGCTTGGTCTGAGAGCTTGGAGATACCTCATCTACATGTGGGAAAGCCTGAGGCACTCTTCCTCTAGACTGATGGTCTTAGACCTATCTTTGGGGGGGGAGCTATGGAGGGCCGAAGCTGAATGAAAAGAACCAGGGTCTGGTGGCAAAAGCAGAACACCTGCCGTCCAGTAAAGGTCCGGGGTTCAAGACTTGCTCAACCAGGCACCCAGCTGCTTCTCCCAGTCCAGCACCTCACACCATCTCTCTCTCATGTTTTATTTTTTAAATGCTTGACACACTATGCAAATAAAAGCAGAGCTGGAAGCTTTCATGATAACAGAGCTTCAGGAGTCGGGATTTTACATTTCTTAATTCTGTATATCAGCACTGAAATTCTCACCTTACATTTTTCAAGTCATGAAGAAGATAAAACCTAACATTAAAATACTGAGTTGTTCATATTTTTAACAAATTATGACAGATATTAATAAAATATTATGTGCATATCAGACATAAGATATTAATATATTATATTACTAACCACTCCATAAATCCTACCTCCCAGATGAAGATATGGTAGCAGGAAGAACTAAAGTACTTTCCTGAGATCCCATAATTTGATAGGAAGAGAAGCAAGACATTATCACAAAAGCTCTGCTTCGTAGCTGGTATATCCACTCTCTCTAGATATACTCTGATTTCTATGAGCTTTCTAACATTTCATGGCATATTAATAAATGCTCAGTATCCTGTTGATGAATTGAATGATGTCATGCATTCTTGTCTTGTTTCTGTACACTTCTATATTTTCTCAGACTTTAGATATTGTAATATTTTGTAAAGTCCCAAGTCTTTGAGTTTCCCTAACATCTTAAAAGCTTGCCAGCTCACTAGCCCTTCTGCAATGTTAGTTTTGTAATTTATCACATTTTACATTTTGATTGTCTTTTCCTCAGTTTCCCTCCTCAGATATGCATAATTTTAGGTAAAGTTTTACATATATATAACCTACATTGTAGATTTTATCCATAAGTAAAATAGTAAACACTGTTACCTCATAGAGCAGGTTACACTCAATCTTTGCTAATGTGTACCTCATGGAAATTACACCGATGTTTGCTAGGTTTAAAATTAAGTTAATTACTTTATGATAACTTTCACAATGTTCACCTCAGCAGGTTTTAATACTCTACTTGCTTTATAAAATCTATTTTCTACAGAAAGAACGTTGCTTATGAAATAAAAGAGCAGTACATATAAATGATTTTCTTAGTTAAAAAATTCGACTATATTTCTTTAAATTTAAGAACTCATATTAATGATGAATCTTGAATGAGAACTATTTTTCCAGAATATGTAAAATAATTTGTTCATAAAGTTATGCTCAAAAATGCCAAAGAAGTGACATTTGTTTTCTTAATGGTGCACTAGGGCTCCATGCTCTGAATGTTTATGGGCATGAATAATTTAAATGCTACATTTGTAGGTGATGGGGATTTTAGAGATAAATATATGTGCTCAAATTATACACATTATAAAGGGCTACATATTTTTCATGTCAATACTTTACTTGTAATATCAGAGTGTAGTAACTTCTCAGTGTCACTGAAGCAAAGTAATAGTACATAAAATTCTGGTATGTTATACCTACTTGCAAATTTTAAATTCATAGGATCATAGTTTACTTGTATATGAAAGTGTGTATCAGAGAGTTGGTATAATATAATTCAACACAATTTGCATTGATAATATGTCAATAGAAGTGTGCTCAGAATATTGGTGTTCTACAGAAAATGCTTAAATCTGGAAGCCTGACATTCATCACTTTTAAGCTTACCTAAAACATTAAAATAAATTAATTATTACTGTAATTTTAATGAACTAGTTCTTTTGTATTTTACAAAATTATTATGTGCGTTTTACTTTTACGTTCACATAGCTTAGTCCTTTTCAATACCCATGACGAGACCATTAAACTTCCTTGATTTTATTTGAAAGCAAAAAGAAATGTCTTTGAGATTTTTACTATTTAAGTAGATTAAGTTTTTAAAACTTTACAGCAATATTTGGTTCATTAACGACTCTCAAGCAGTGTTATGCTTTAATCAAATATCTCAAATATGCAATGTGGGCATGGTACATAGAATGTAAGTTGTAATTGTTCCATAAATTTATTTTAATAAAAATATGTTAGTATTAACTTATCAACACTACAGAAATGCAGATAAAAACTGATGAATGGATGAAAATTAGTGACCAATAATTTAGCTCTAATGTAGTATTTCTGATATAACAAGCATTAGGTCTCCATAAGAAGAAATGGTATGACCTGGAAAAGCCTATAAACTTTTACATTTCTGTAGAGAGGTAAATAGATGAAAGTTGGAGAAAATATGCCTACCTTAAGCTCTCGGTGACTGGGAGGAGTCTTCTATTTATTTTTAATTGTATAAGTGCAACTTTAAACATCAACAGACATAATCCAGTGAAATGTGTTTTACGAGAACAATGGCATCCACTTAAACATTTAAACTTTGCAATGCCATACCAACTGTAATTTCTGTCACACAGATATTTTTAGAGATAAACTAAAAATTCTTAGGCTATAACATTGTTCTTTGAGTGCTTTTTAATTACTCAGAATTTAATAGATCGTAACAGATTGTCCAATTTCTACTTCTAAGTCATTTTGGGGCAATATTGGTGAAATAGTTCATGTAAGCAGAAAATATAAATTATATTAGATTATATTGGTGAATAAGCTTGCTTTTAACATGTAATCGTGAACTTCACTCACCCTTCCTTGCTCCCCTTTAAGATATTTTTATTAAATTTAGTTATTCATTTTACAACCCCATATTAGCTCTTTTTCTCCTCCCACTACTCATTCATGCAAATCCTTCCTTCATTTCACCTTCCCCTTTTCTTTTGAGAAGCAGAAGTCCCCTCTGTGTGTTACACCGGATCTTTCTTACACTCCCTCCCTACCCCCAACGCCAACTTTCATACACATCAAGTCAAGGGACTTGCCACACCCTCTCCCACTGAGGCCAGACAAAAAAATGAAGTAACTCAGACCCGAAAGGGCATGCATGACAGGAACCTAGCATAACTGTCTTGTGAGAGGCTCCACCCAGCAGCCAATGAAAAGAGATGCACAGACTCACACCCAAAAAAGTAGCAAGAGCTCAGAGTCTTACAAAAGAGTTGGGAAAAGGACTGAGGGAATCGAAGAGGATTGAGATTCCACAGGAAAACCAAGAGAGTACACTAACCTGGACTCTTGGTGGCTCTCAGAGACTGAATCTCCAACCGAAGCGTGAGCAAGGGCTGACCCAGGCCCCTGCACATATGTAACTAGATGAGCAGCTTGAGCTTAATGGGATTTCCCAACAACTGAAGGAGGGGCTGTTCCTGAACCTATTGCCTGCCTGCCTCCTCGTCTTTAAGATATAATAGGCATGTTTGACTTTTCTTAAAGTGTCTTCCAACAACGCTGGTCTGAGGATGGGCTTGACCCTTTAACTCTGTGACAAGAGAAACAGAATGACAATATAGCTCAAGTTAAAGCACAGCACTCTTTAGAAGAACTAGAAGGTATAATAATATTTCCAATGGGTGCTATTGTTATTTATCTCATAATTAAACAATACCTTCAGTGTGAAAGAGACACTGAAAATTCAGCCTCTGAAAGCTTGTTTAAGGAGAGGAAGATCAACTAGAAACTTGAGCTTACAATCAGGGTTTTTCCCAATTGGTTTCTAGTGAGTGTTATAAGCACCAATTTGTTAATGTTTTATTTCTGTCATTATCTGTTCTTTTTCTGAAAGTTCAATCAAGTGGATACTCTGCATTGTCTAGAACCTAATCAGAAACTTGAGTTGGTTTCTATAAAGGATCTTTCCCAGTTGAATTCTGCTGCATATTTTGAGAGCTCAATGTGGTATTTTGCTATTATTGTTCTATGTATCTATGCATCTATCTATCTATCTATCTATCTATCTATCTATCTATCTATCTATCTATGTATCCTTCATCTATCTATCCAACTGGTATCTATTTATCTAGCTATCATCTATCTAGCTATCATCTATCTATCTATCATAGAATATGAATGCTCACTATTTATTCTTTTACTTTTGCTTGCTACCTTACTACTAAAAAACCCCCAGATTTTGAATCAAAGTGTGGCTTTTTGTATGATTCTTAGGCCGATACAGAACATGGTTAGCATGATCTTGGAAATGCTTTTAGTGTTTAAAGGAATGACTCTCATTTTACAGAAGCCTAAATACAATCAAAATGTAGACTTGTAGAAGCCAGTACAGAGAATAAATCAATAAAACAACTCCCTATACCTAAAGCTCAGGCAACACTGTGCAAGTTGCAAAAAAAAATATTTTAAGAGACAGATATCAGGCAGTTTGCTATGAGACTGTGTCTCCTAGTAATATCAGTTCCTACAGTCATAAAATTTTACAAACATGATTTTCTAAACATTAGCTGAAAAACAAAAATAACAATAGATGTTCTAAAATTGGTAAAAGTACAGGAAGCTTCTACTTTGCAGGCAGTCAAGGAATCAGAGTTGTAAAAAGAATATTCCTTAAGGAGGACTATATCAATTTGTTATTCACTATTAAGAGGTCATCCCTGAAACACATACTATACATACAAACTGAGTAGGTTATATTTAGTAATACAATATAATAATTATATATATTACTAATTTAGTTATATATACATATATGTATATATATGTATATGTGGTGTTTGTGTGTGTGTGTGTGCATATAACAACCAACAATGAAAGAAGTGTCATAAACATTAAAGAGAGCAGAAAATGAGGGCTATATCAAAGTGTTTGAAGGTATAAAGGGAAGAGGGATGTGGTGTAACTATACTATAACTTGAAAAATAAAAGAAAACGGGAAAGGGGGATGATGATGATGATCATGATGATGACACCAGTGATTTAAACCTCACTTGAGTAGACACTCTGCTCTGCCTCAGAATGCCTCTATTGAGAACCTCAGCTGGATGATGTAAAGGGGGTCTCCAGTCAAATTATGTTGGGTATTTAAGACCAATTTAAAAGTGGTTTGCTTTGGATTTGTTAATTGTTATTTACTATATTACTTTGACTCACTCTATATTTATAAGCTCATATATTAGAAACTAAAAATGACTGCCATAGATTATTCCAGAGTATGCAATAAGTGGACACTTTAATATACCAAGTCAATGAATCAATGCCATGATCACAATTTATTATTAAATCAGTCTGTTGGAAAGAGTTACACAGGAATGAGGTACATAACTATGACAACACAAAGCACATTTCAGAAATACATAAGAAAATAAAAAGTACTTTTGTATTTGATATAGACGGTCTGATTGTTCTTACAATTAAAATAAAATGGAGATTAAATCTGTGATTAATAAAAAGATGTGGTACATGAATATAAACAAAACCTCTCTTACAACAGTAAGATATCCATTCTCTTAGTCTTATTTTCTATGTTACATGAATTTGCTACAGTAAAAGCTTAGCATTTTAATTCAATGAAGAAGCAGAATTACTGTGGTTCATTCAATAATCACCTTATTTCTTTGTCTATTAAGTATAAATTTCTCTCTGTAATATATGAATGTAGTTGATTTTTGATTACACACTTGTTGATATGTATTATGAATACAATGAATATTTACATTTGGAGAAAAAACTCAAAATGTAAACAATATAATATCCTCAAAACTTTGTCTTATTTGTCCTTGTAAAACATTTGAAGGTGAGGAATGACTTAAATTTTACTACTTGTGTTGTATCACTGCCTGATTTGTGGTAATATATCTAATATGTAAATAATAAATATTATTTTAAAATAGCTCATACATGCATAATTTTAGCTCATTTTTAAAAAATAGAGCTCTGGCACAATCCAAACATTTTTAATTTTAAAAGTTCTTAACATTAATTTGAAATTCATAATTAAAAAGGCTTTGGTTTTTGTAATCATTTCTCTTAGGAATAATGAGATAATACATGTTTATTTTGTTAAATCTACATGAAGACTCTGAGGAAGGGAATTTATATTCTTGTTTATTATCTGAATAGATAACTAAATGTCATTTTCTTTACTTGCAACAGAGATTTTTTTGGTTGCAAAATTTTATTCCTGGGATTAGACTGAAAGGACAATGTGACTTTGTGCTATTGTCAGATAGGAGGGACATGAGTTGGGAGGGACCTGAAGACTAGACGGAGCCAACTGGCACATGCACAATATGGGCATTTTAAAGCTCGTTAGGAAAAGTGTTAGCAAGCAGCAGCAGTTCTCGCTGACAAAAATCCCCTGACAGTTTTAGAGGAAATGTCTTTTAATTGTATGTAGGAGTTCAAATGGACCACAGATCACCATAGTATATCAAGTCTCTGTGTAATCTTGCAACTGTTTAAGTGTGGCATTTTTTATTACTTCTAATTTAGTTAATTACACTTTACCTACTAAATCCCCATGGCGGTTTCATTGGCTATAGTAGTAAATTCTCGTGTTCCAAGGACATGCTCATTTGAGCTGTTAAGTTACCACTATTTTTGGCAGTAGAACGATAATTTTCTAATTTGAACAGAATGCATTCCAATTCATCCACTATACTAGAATAGGTAGGTTAAATTTATTAATTAATAAAATATATGCCTACATATGTCTATGGACATCTGAATAGATATCCATACTCTCAGCAAGGAATTATATAGAATGAAGGAACTTATTTGTATATTCAATTATAACATTGAACTTAAGTAGAATGTGTAGAAATGGCTACTTTTGGATTATTATATATTAGCTAATGGTGAAGGGCACATTTTATGGAAACAATATTCCAATTGTATATAAAAGGGGGACGATTAGCTTAGGTGTTAGGTATATAGAGACAAATGAACTGTTCTCATTAAACAAGTTAGTACTATGCTGTCCTTAATATGCAGATACATGACTTTACCAAGGAGGAAAACCTAAGCTTTGGAAGGTTTCAGCCACAAGACGATTCTTTTCTTTTCTTCTTTCCTCAAGTTTGCAGCATAAGCAGAGAGTAGTCCACATTGACTTTTTATTTTACTTACAAACTGTTTACAAAGACATTTTCTTTGTTCACTCTGAAACATGATGTTTGTATTCTTTTCCTTGCCTCATTCAAGTTATATAGGAAAACTTTCTCGTACAGATGGTAGGAAGCAAAGAGGAAACTGGGGGATACATTCAGAGACATACAAAATCCAATTCCCACCACGATCAGAATTTCATTGACTAGCAAACAACACAAAATATTTCTCTTTTATTTTCTTTCAAATTAGTTATACATAACTATAAGTATGTATAAAAATAAAAATGTGGTATTAGTAATGTTGTTATAACAGCATAAATTCCTGTAACAATATACCATAGTGTACTCAAAATCATTCGTATTTTTACATATTATAAAAAACTTTCACTTCAGAAATTGGACTAAGAGGAAATATTTTTTATTTGGTATGTACACTTGAATATTTTATTGGTCTCTAATAGTAATTGATTACATGATTAAATGCATTGTATATACAAATATAATAGGCAATAATAATTCTCATAGCCATTGGATTTAAAAACAAAATATTGTCTAGATTATTCAGTTATATCAGAAACAGTAGGTTGTTTCAATTTTTTGCCAGCGATCTACTTTTAAACCATCTCAATATGATTAAGAGTTCCATGACAATCTTGGGGACATATGAACAAAACAAGAAATGCATACTAATTCCAAATAAGGAGATGGACCAAAGAAAATCTAGTTTGGAAATAACCTTAGAGGGAAACTGTATCCCAGGAATTTCCCAAGGTACTATCATCCAATTCCTATATTATGTTTCTAAATGTAAGTCAAACTTAATGCAAATCTGGATTCAGAATACTCTCTGCTGTTAAAGTAGAAGTGAGAATGGGCTGACAGGAGCCTGATATAGCTGTCTCATGAAGGCTTTACCAGAGCCTGACAAATACAGAGGTGGATGCTCACTCACAGCCAACTATTTGACTGAGCTCAGGGTCCCCAACAGATGAGTAAGAGACAGGACAAAAGGAGCTGAAGGAGTTTTCAACCCCATAGGAAGAACAACATTATTAACCAACCTTACCCCTCCCCTGCAGAGATCCCAGGAACTAAACCACCAAATAAAGAGTACACACGGAGGGACTCAAGGCTCCAACTGCCCTATGAAGACTCAATTCCCCAGTGTAGGAGAATGTCAGGGTGGTGAGGCCAGAGTGGCTGGGTGGGTAGGGGAACACCCTTATAGGAGCAAAGGAATGGGAGATGGAATAGGGGAATTCTGAGGGGGGGACCAGGAAAGGAGATAACATTTAAAATATAAATAAAGAAATTATCCAATAATAATAATAAAAAGAAGTGAGCATGGGATCGACTATCAAAAACAAAAGCAAGACTTATATAGTTAGATACATGTTTATGTGGACATGATTCATATGGCTACCACTCCATTTCAACTACTACACCTCATGGTGGATACAGTTTAGTCCTTCCCGATTCTCTTTTGGGGTTTGTGTGATAATGATCTGTTATTATTTTAGATTAATTTCTCCCTTGTCTCCTTGGTTTGGATTGAAGTAAAAAGGACTAGAAATTTGTGGTAGAGAGTAGGAAGCTAGCATTCACAAATCCATTTGACTTATTCCAAAATAGATTCAGTTGATAGAAAGAAAATAAAGACATGCTAGCACATTATCTGTCTGCTTTTCAAGGTGTTATCTAAATTAAAGGTAGGTGTCTACAGTGTCTTCAACATTGTGTGTAGAATATATACTCTGCAGGGATCAACTCTACCAGGACACTGTGTATGAGATGATCTAAGTTTTGTGTTAAATTTTATGAGTCATGAACATTCCCTTCTTTCTGTCTCTCTAATAAACAGAGACAGGAGCTTACTGCCGCTTTAATTGTTGGCTACTCCCTCAAAGTTTCAGCTTTTTCATAACCCACAGAGCAAATTGTGGGTGCCTGTGTGCATGCCTGCATGTGTGTATGTGGGGGGGGGTATATGCATGCATGTGATAGGGTGTGAGTCATTGTTCAGGCACACTTGTACTTGAATGCATGTATGTACTGAGACCCAAGGTCTATCTCAATGTCATTCCTTACACTCTGTCCACCATGTCTCTTGACACAAAGTTTCTCATTCACCTAGAACAGAAGTAGGCTATGCTGAATGGACAGTGAGCAGCAACCACATGTCTGTTTCCATCTCTGTTCCACAAAAGTTCCAAGCACCTGACATCATGCCTAGGCTTTTCTTGTCTTAAATTATTAATTTATTTTGCTTAGCCAGGTGGCACAGTTTGGGCACTCATCTGGAATTTAAAGTTAAATTTACATGATTTTGTTGTCTCCCGCCATCATTGCTTGCTACATGGATGGAGGCTCCTGCTCACATCTTTCTAGGAAGCAATCATCTTTACCAAATGAGCTATCTGACATGTGACCTGATGTCTCTCTCTCTCTCTCTCTCTCACACACACACACACACACACACACACACATATATATATATGTTTTGTTTGATGTAAGTTTCTTGTGCTTTAAAAGCAAGGAATTTATCAAGTTTACAATCTCCTCAACCTTCTACATATTCAAGGTTTAATTCTTTCTGAAGCAGCAGGTAGAGAGATTCATAACACAACCACTGTGTTGTGCACATGTATAGCAACATGGTGTGTATGTGTGTCTGTGTGTGTCTGTGTATGTGTGTCTCTGTGTGTGTGTGTCTGTATGTGTGTGTGGGTGTGTGTGATCTTCACTATTTCATCATTAGCTCTTATTACAGTTAATGTTCAGGTAATGTTGATGTCCTAGAGCTAAAATGATCAGAAATATGTCTGCAGTAGGTGTTTTGGAGATAGTGTTGTACAGCCCCTACACCACCTGCATATATGTTTGAATTTCTAAAAACTCACAAATTTATCAAAAATTTATTGTTCAATATTTGTTACTTTGTTTTGTTTCCCTATTTCTACATTTTTAATTCCATCTGATTGGCCATCTGGTATACCAAGGAACCCTCTCCCTCTCCTCCCTCTCCCTCTCCCTCTCCCTCTCCTCCCTCTCCCTCTCCCTCTCCCTCTCCTCCCTCTCCCTCTCCCTCTCCCTCTCCCTCTCCCTCTCCTT
>NW_021604791.1:325383-528268 GCF_004785775.1 Grammomys surdaster | reverse complement strand
TGTGAGTGTGGTGTGTGTATGTGTGTGTGTTATATCTGCAGACATTTTCTCAAACATTCAGTAAAAATATTGAATATATGTATATAAAATCCTTGGAATTCTGGAAAAAAATGCAAAATGGGTTTCTCTTTAACTTTTTATGGCTCTCATTTTAAAAAAAACACTCTATTTTCAGAATATAAAAATATTTTCAATTAAAACCAGATTCTTACACCTACCACTTGAGACAAAAGTTAATGTCAAGGCTTTCTGTAACATAAATGTCTCTTTCTGTTCTCAACTTTGTAGGAAAATGAACCCACTCTATGAATAAAAGTATATTTCTGTTGATTAACTTCCTGATGAATAGGAGCCAGCAAGTATGGTCAAATGTGAGGTCTGATAAAATGTTTATAGGGGTGTGTGTGTGTGTGTGTGTGTGCCCACACACACATCATAAAAAATGCTAGATATATTGTCAAGATGATTTTTTTGAGAGATTTTTCCCTGTAAACATGGAACTCACCAATTTCTCTAGGCTAGCTGATCAGGAATCCCCAGAGATCTCCCTACTTCTATCAGCTGAAATTACAGGCACGTGACCCTGAAAGCACATTTTTTTTTTCCTATAGGTCCTAGGAATAGCGCATGAGTTTTCTTCCTCATGTATGAAGCCTGTTACCAAGAAGGCAGTCTCCCTAGTATATTTATGCCATTCTTTTGGCATAAGGATACTAGGGTGTCCCACCTTTCCTATGCATTGTGCAAGTATGTCAAGAAAAAATAAAAAGGGATTGAATAATTGGAGGCCATTTGTGCTTCCACTGGAGTTAGATTATAATATAATGCCCCGACAGTACAATTTTATTATGTGATTAAAACTTAACACAACAAATATTCACATAAATTTTCATTTTATAATCTAAAAATTTTCACCTAAAGTAGGATCAGGTAGACTCACTTGACATTTTTTTGACTATATATAAAGCATCATTTTTTTTAAACTGAATTTCAAGGGTTTTTTTTTATTAAATAAATCTGTTTTTATGAATAATGTTTATATATTTACTTGTAAATTGAACTGAACTCAGTTCCCTGTCTGAGTTCCCCGCCTTCGAATGAACCAATGGTTTAACATTTTCTTTTTCTTTTCTTTTTTTTTTTGTTTAGCATTTTCTATCTCTGCTATTTTCTTACTATTTTCAAAATTTGATGTTATAAATATTAGGGTTCTCTACTAGAACGTAACTTTAAAAAAATCAGTATATGTATTTAAAAGATATTTATTCAGTTGTTTATATTATATGGGCAGAGTACACACAAAAAAAAGGCAGTTTGGAAAAGCCAGGAATCTGTTCATTGTTCTTTTCAAAGGTAAATATCAAGGCTGGAATTTAGTTTTACATTGTTATTTGGCCAATCTTATGATGGAAGTTTGATTTTCCTTTTTGTCACTTAAGCCCTATGACTGCTGGAGAAAATATTTTTTCCCAGGACACACTTAGAAACCTTTAACTTGTTTATGGGCACCTGGGCTGGACAATTTTGTCACTCAGTTTTATAACTCAATATAATTCAGTTTTCCTCTTTGTTAATTTGTATGGTGATGCTAGAAACAACTGGCCAGTGCCATCATTTTCCTTCCTTTTCCACAAATGTTTAAAAGTTCAACACAGAGTCATCAAACTCCTTCATCTTTACAAGAGCTGAATCATGTTGGCTTAATCCTTAAAGAGTTTACAACATGTATTTCCAGTACTCTCTGTGCTACTGTGAATGTCTTACTGTACATTTCATTCAGCTGGAGGTAAGTCACTAAATACTACCAGTGAACAATCCAAAGCACAGCAATAAAGACAAGAGGAAGGTGCTAAGTATTTATCTTGATCAGCCAAATATATAAACATAAGACAGGCTGTTATAATTCAATGTAAAAATAGAAAAGGAGATATTTTTATAATGGTATTATTATTATTTGAAAATTTCATGTAATGTATTCTGATTGTATCCATTCTTCCTAAAACTCTTCTCAAATCTACTGAAATCTCCTATTCACCCAATTTTAAATTTTCATTTTTTTAACCCATTGATTATAGTTTTTCCTGGCCTAATATGCTTGGGTGGAAGGTGGAAGGACTACCCTGGAGAATGACTGAGCCATCAGGTGTCTAGCTTTTAGAAACAAATTACTTGCCCTCTCTCAGATGTTATTAATTGTCAATCACTTCTCAGTAGGGGTAGGATTTTGTAGCCATTCTACATATTCATGCTGCATGCTGTTTATTATTTATAAGTGTCAGTAGATCCTAGCTACTTAATAACAACTGATCATTCCAAAAGGTTTATATGCAAGATTCTTAATACAGATAGCTCACCTAATCACCATTAATGGTGTTTGTGAACTAGATTAAGATTATACAATCCATAATAGTTTGTTATGTTCACTCTTGATTCATACCAGGTAGGGTGAGAGTCTCCTCCTGAGCCAAAGAGAAGCCAACTATGAATGTATTCACTGCCTCTTATAGGACCTGGGTTGAGAAGATCATACCACCTTCCTCTAACTAGTTCTCAACAACTTATCATTGAGTATTAGCTTTAAAAATATTCATTTATATTCTTAAATCTGCCATTATACAAAGGACTTTTCACTTATTTCTATGATTTAACATCTCTCCTAAGTTCAAGAGTTCAAACTTTTTCACGTCTATGGTGGTTCTGTCATATTGGGGTTTTTGAGAAATAATACATGTGGCAGGATATGCATGCTTTTTTATTTTTTTAATTAACTTCAAGGGACAGGAATCCAATAACAGAAATGTAATTGGAAAAGAGACATGTGACTTTCCTTTTTCTCTGTAATGAAAATGTGGAGCTCAGGTCACAGATGTCAAATTTGTCTTTCACTTTGAAACAGCAAACTGCTGTGTACAGTCATCTGAAGTGTTGAGTTATAGCATAGTTATTATGTTAAACTTTGATTGCTTTAGTACTGTTTTAAAGAAAAGTACCAGAATTTTCTGCTTTAGTACTTAAAAGTATCATGCTTAAAAGTCCAGTTTCCTTTAATAAATATCAAGAGAATATTTCATAATTCATGTTCTTCTTTTAAGCTGAAAAGTCAGATCTGGGGGATCATCAGCGTCCTGATGTGATGCTGTGTCTGAATGGATGGGTTATGTACTGATACACATGTGTTCAAAATATGAATTAATCCTTTCAAATTTATAAGAAGTTTACATTAAACCTGTGACATTTTGAGGATGATATTTAAAAAGACATTTTTATAAGATTATAGAGTTGCTACTTGTTGCTGGAGATATTTAAAATGGCAGCACCCAACCTTGCATTACGGAGCCACCATGTTCCCGACTAGCCTAGGCCTGAGGCCACAAATGGCTGACACTAGCGTGTGAGATGGTTCTGCCAATCTTCCATGCTGTCTCCATAGGGCTGGGCTGAGCCCAGACCATCCATCCCACCATCCATACAGTACTCGGTAGAAATTATACTCTAGTTCTTAATGACTAACAGCTAAAGGCTTTATATGTTTGGTAATGCTCAATCAACAATACACTCACACAATTAGAGGTGTTTCCCAATTAACTAACCTAGATATAAGTTGTTACCCAGTACTGCTTCCAATACAACTGTGGTTCTCCATCCTCCTACATCTCTGCCTCTCACCTCTATCTTCCTTCTTCTCTTTCTCTCCTTACTCCTCCTCTTCCTCTCCTTACTCCTCCAACCTTAGCTCCTGCCAACTTGTGGGGAAATTTTTCTGCTACAGCAACTGATTGGTTTAAATATCACATTATGATTACAATGTTAAAGAATCAAAATTTGTTTTAAAAATAAGAAAATATTAAATAAATGTTAAATTAATCCTATGATGTGCCTAAATTTGAACAAATCCTTAAGCCACAGAGAGTATTGCATGGTTTCTGATACATAAATAAGAAGCCACTGATTTTTCACAATTAAATAACACTATATGTCTTAGATTAGCTATAACATGCATACTAGAAAAAATTACATGATTAACTAATGCAATAAAAAGATTCATAACATAAACTTTATATTATATGATTGATTTTATGAAGACTATAATTTTCTGTAAAAATAACAGGAATCATTTGCTATAATATGGAAATGGTGTTTGAAACAATAAAAATAGCATTTGAAAGAAATTATAAGTTTGTAACATACTGAAACTTTGAAATGTAACATAATCTAGTATCTTCAAAATTTCTCTACTATATTTTTCTTTTTTAAATTTCTTTTTATTTGATATTTTATGTATTTACATTTCAAATGTTATCCTCTTTCCTGGTCTCCTCTCTGGAACTCCCCTTCTCCTATCCTCCCTAACCCTGCTCCTATGAGGGTGTTCCCCAGTCCACTCACCCACGCCTGCCTCCCTGCCTGGGTATACCCCTACAATGGTGCATCAAACCTTCACAGGACCAAGAGCTTCTCCTCCTATTGATGCCTGACAATGCCATCCTCTGCTACATATGCAAGGCTGCATGCTTTTCAAAACAGTCAATAAATAATTCCAAGAATACTCTGCTATACTTCACACTTGTAGACAGAAACCTAGAATAGACATCACCAGACAGACTTCATCAAGCAACTGATTGGAGAGAGACCCAAACCAAACATTAGGTGGATATTATGGAATCCTGTGGAAGAAATGGACAAGTAATTGTGTGAACCATGGTCTAAAGACAACATTAAAAAAAAGTGGCCCACAGAATCAACTAACCAGGGCCCAACTGGGTTCACAGGGACTGAATTGACAATTGGGAGCCTGTATAGTTCTGACCTAGGTCCTCTGCATATATGTTGTTCAGCTTGTTCCTCTTGTGGGATTCCATCAGTGGGGGAATGGGTTTTCTCTGACTCTTGCTCTCTTTGGGGACCCTTCTCCTCTAAGGTTGCCTTGTAATGCCTTAATAAGGGGGGAGGTTTCTAGTCTTATTGCAACTTTGATATTACATCTTTGGTTGATTTCTCTGAGAGGCCTGTCCTTTTCTGATGGGAAAAGAGGAAGTTGATCTGGTAGAGACAGGGTGAGAGAGGAAAGCACTAAGAAGGGAAGCTGAGATCAAGATGCAATAAATAAGAGAAGAATAAATATAGAGTTATGTGGATATTCTTTATCTTTTAAGAATCAAGAGAAATGATGAAATTATCCTTATCTCTATTCATTCTGTACATATTATATAATACCTCTTTATAGTAAAAATCAGATGGTTATGGTATAATTTATAATTATATTTGCTTTTCATGTGACCATCATTTAGTAGAAAAAGTTCAATGGCTTTGAACATATTGTTATATTTACATGAGACTGTTAAAAGGCCAAGGTACAGTGAGAATAACATGTATCTGATTGTATGACTATATAAGTAATTATTAATATGCTAATACATAATGAATATATATGATCACAAAGAGATTAATGCATGCATAATTATATAAATGTAATATAAGGATAGATCCACATAATTGGGCTATATGAGGTTGATATTATGATTTTAAATTACTCAGTAAGTGTTAGGTGAATTAACGCATCCTAGAAATTCCTTTAACAATCTTTGCTTCTAATGACATGGTTTCTTTCAGTATTTCTTTAGTGTTTGTTACGGCAATAGGAACAACAGGTAAAAAATAATTTATATAACCCTGTATCAACTGAAAATTTCTACATATGTGTATTCATTATGTACATGAATTTGTGCTTATGTTCATATACAAGAGAAAGTTAGACTCATCACCTAATTACATAACTGTCATGATTTAGCTACATGCAAAGTTATAAACTTTACACCATAAAGTAAAAGAGCTGAATATATTATGCTAACATCTACAAATCTATTAATTGGAAAATATATATGTGTAATTATGTAATTTTTTCCTAAAAGCTAAAGAATGAGTGGATTACTAGATAATAAAATGTTCTTGCTAACAAATGAACATAATTATGTTTAGGGACATGATTAGATTTTAATTCTGCCTCAGCCTAAATCTGCTCATGTACGTGCAGGCTTCCTTGATTGAGTTGTTTCATTAACAGTAGGAAATGAGACACACGAGACACTTGGGAAAGCAGCTCTGAGTTAGAAGTATAGAATGAATGTAAAGAGAGTATTTGAAGGTTGCATGGTAAAAGTTCAGTTCTTCCAACTAATTGGGGCTGTTGGGACTATTACAGTGTTTAGTTTCTAGGTCAAATTAAGTTTAGTAGCATATTCCCTAACCAAGCTGAAAATAAAGTTAATAAATATTTTACAGTGCAATTATTATCTCCTCTAAATCTATCATCATATATTATTTCACTATTCCTTTCTTTTTTGCCAAGAGTAAAGCAAATGGTTTTAAAAGTAACCTCTATTGTTCAATTTACATATTGTAGATTTCCAGGTTATGAATCTTATTTTATGAACATTATGGTGTTGCATTACCTGTTTAATGTCTGAATTTTTTACTTTTAGAATGTGATCAAATTATCTGTCATCAACAAATTAACATTCAGAAGTTGTTTTTCAAACAAAAATGGGTTGCAAGGAATAAAGTTAAAAATTGTTTTATTTTATGTTTTATGTACCTAAATTTTATGTACCTGGATTTGACAATCCAAAAGTATTTCTCACTAGCAGTTACGATAAAGGGATAACATTTTATCCCACTGTTTGGATTGTCTAAGGATCACCTGATTTCAGTTCTCTATAGTCACATTTCATCATTGGTTTCTCTTACTATTATAGGGAACAAAAAAAAAAAAGAAAAAAAAAGAAAAAAAGGCAGAGGTTATAAAACACCAACATCTAGGTTAGCAAATACTCTGAAAGGAAACTCACTTTACAAACTTCTGTGTTATGACAGGAAATGTGAGAACTGCTTAAAAAATTTTGATGTGTCTCAAGATTTTCTGTAAGGGTTAAGGTATCCTAACTTTTCCTTGTTCTTGATCACTGGATTTTTAAAGCTATATATTAATTCCATTGTTCTACCTGTACATTTCATTGAAGTTTATTAATTTATCATCTAAGTATATTAACTTGAAAAAAATCTCCTTTAGCAATTTTCCATTATTCTGTTACATGTTTTCAAATGTAAATTATTTAACTATAAGCATCAGTCGGTCTACACTTTGAGAAAATTTAATTGGAATCATAAAACTCAAGTTTGTATTTTTCCTAAGTATTCTAAGCTATATATCAAACTATTAAATAGGATCAATATATCAAACTATTAAATAGGATCATTTTATTGAAATTACTTTGAACTCAGATTAGTTTACAATTTATGACTATGAGTCTTTTAATTCATGAACAAGTTAATGTTTAATAATTTAATTCATTCTTTAAATTCTCTCTGTTCAATTCACAGTCACCTACTTATAGTTAATTTACCTATACAATGTCACATAGTCAATTTTGTAATTTTAAACATATTGACATTTAAATCTTAACATCGTTATTCTTATTAAGTAAAATATGGAAATACATAAATAACTGATTTTATATACTTATTTTGTGTTCAGGTATATAACTGATATTTCTTATATTTAACTTTTTCTTTTCTTGACAAATTTTATCTTTGTTATAGAAAGACTTCTCATTCATTTGATTTCCTCCCAATCATTAGGAGCATATGAGTGCTAAATCCATCACTACATTGAGAACATAGGTCAGATTCATATTCAAATTTCCAGTTACCAAAATTTCCCTCTAAATGCCATCATCCAGGAAACATTCCTTTTTGTTCACTAAGCACAACAATGCACACTGGTATCTCTGAACCTTAACTGTGTCTGAACCTTAACTGTGTGATTCTCCAAGTAAATCAGCTATTTGGAATTGAATGTTCCCCTTGGTTTTTGTCCTATGAACTGAATAACATCTTCCTACTTCATTTGACATTTAACAAAGTGCAAATAGAACAGTACCACTCCCCAACCCTGCAACAAAATGCCCAGCAATTTTAACTCATATTTACATAAAGTTAATGTATGTTTTATAATTACTATCCTTTGGTAATTCTTAGTTTTGAGATATACTATATATTAATTCCTACTATTAGTGAAGAAACAAAATTTATATTGTTCTTTAAAAAACTTTGGAATAAGCATTTATTTTCCTTGCTGTATTTCCACTCTTTGACCTCCAATACAATGCTGTCTTACATTTCTATTTTTTTAAATATCCTACTCTTATGTATTACATCACAACCATGGTTTCCTCTTCTTCCTCTCCTCCAGGTGCCTTCCTTAACCACCCCTTTCACCCCAATCAACCCCTCTGTTTTCCTTCAGAAAATGGTTATCAACCAAACATGGCATCTCAAGCTGCAGTAATACTAGGTACTTCCTCACTTACTAACGCTCAATAAGGCAACACAATCGGAGGGAAAGGCTCCCAAAAGTAGACAAAAGAGTCAGAGAAAAATTCATCTCCTATTGTTAGGAGTTCCACAAGAAGAACAAGTTACACAACCATAACATATGTGCAAAAGGCCTAGGTCAGACCTACACAGTCTTTCCTGGTTTTTGTTCAGTCTCTCTGAGCACTTGTTAGCCCAGACTAGTTGATTCTGTGGGTTTTCGGTCGGAGTCCTTTGCAACTCCGACTCCTATAATACTTCCTTCCTCTCATCCACAGGAACCACCAAGCTACACCTTATGTTTGACTGTGGGTCTTTTCATCGGGTTTCATCAGTTGATTATGAAGCCTCTCTGATAATTTTGCAAGGCTCCTGTCTACAAGTACTGTAGAATATCATTAGGAATGATTTGATGGTTTGTATATGATTGGCCCAGGTAGTGGCACTATTAGAAGGTATAGTCCTGTTGGAGTAGGTGTGTCACTGTGGGTGTGGCTTTGAGACCCTCATCCTAGCTATCTGGAAGCCAGTATTCCGCTAGCAGCCTTCAGATGAAGATGTACGATTCTTAGATCCTCCTGCACCATGACTGCCTGGATGCTGCCATGTTCCTGCTTTGATGATAATGGACTTAACCTCAGAACCTGTAAGCCACCTCCAATTAAATGTTGTATTTTATAAGACTTTTCTTGGTCATGGTGTCTGTTCATAGCAGTAAAACCCTAACTAAGACAGTCACCTTTACCCTAGCACATCTTTCAAGCAGGATAAATTATAATTCATAGGTTTTTTGGCTGGGTTGGTGTCCAAATTCCTTTACTAGAAGCATTGCTTGATAACAGAAGATGGCCAGGTCAGGCTCCATATCCCCTATGATTATGAGTCTTTTCGAGGGCTACCATTGTTGGTTCCCGGGAGTTTCCATTACATTTGGTTTTTACCTCACCCCTGAAATGTGCTGAAATTACATTTATTTTCCCAGTCCACTCATTCTCCATTATCACTCACCTGATTCCTCCTGTTCCTGTCCCCACCCACCAAGTCCACCTGTGATCTATATTCTATTTCTCCTTCCTAGGGAAATTCACTGCCCTCCCCTTAAGCCCTCCTTGTCATTGAGCCTCTCTGGGTCTGTGGACTGAAGCATGATTATTCTTTACTATACAGCCAATATCTACTTATAAGTGAGAACAGACCATGTTTTCCTTTGTATGACTGAGTTTTTCTAATTCCATCTATTTGCTTGAAAATCTCATGATGCTATTTCATTTAAAAGCTGAGTCATATTTTATTGTGTAAATGTATCATAATTGCTTTATCTATTCCTTGGATGAGGGATTGCTAGGTTATTTCCAATTTTATTGGTTACTAATAAAGTTGCTAAGAACATAAATGAGCAAGTGTCCTTGTGATAGGAAGGAAATTCCTTTGGGTATATGCCCAAGAGTTACCACTAGGTTTTAAGGTAAGTTGATTCTCAATCAACAGCCTCTTCGCTAGAACTGCCATATTGATTTACAAAGTGGCAATACATATTTGCAATTCCAATAGCAATGAAAGGTTGTTCCCTTTGCTGTACATCTTTGGTAGCATGAGCTGGAACATGTGTTTTTAATCTTAGACATTCTGAGAAGTATAAGAAGGAAGCTCAGAATTGTTTTGGTCTGCATTTCCTTGATGGCTAAAAATGTTGAACATTTCTTTAAGTGATTATTGCCTTGGAGATTTCTATGCTAAGAATTCTGTTTAGATCTGTGCCTCATTTTTTTAATTGGATTATTTGTTTACTTACCCAGATTTTCCATTTCCAAGATTCCCTAAGTTTGCATTTTCTTTATTCCTTCTGATTGGGTTTCAGGTCTTGAACAGTTTTATTCATTTTCTTCGGTTGTTCATTTTTTTGTATTTTCTTGGCTTTCTTTAAAAATTTATTCATTTTCTCATATTGTTTGTTAGTGTTTTCCTTGATTTTCAAAAAGAGGTTCTCTTCCTTCCTTCCTTCCTTCCTTCCTTCCTTCCTTCCTTCCTTTCTTTCTTTCTTTCTTTCTTTCTTTCTTTCTTTCTTTCTTTCTTTCTTTCATTTTTTTTCTTTCCTTAAGGACCTCTGTCATCTTTCTAAAGTTAGCTTTAAGGTCATTTTCTTGGGATTCTTCTCCTTCAGAATATCCAGCTCTTGCTGTAAAAAGATAGCTGGACTTTTGGGATGCCATACCGTGGTTGTGTCCTTATGCTGGTCTCTAGGCATTTGGGTTAGATTTAAATATGGGTTTACGTGTAGATTTCTGAGTTTATTTTTGTTGGACTGATCTTTTCCCTTGGTTTCTGTTTTGTCTCTAGTCTTCTGGCCTGAGTGGCTTGTGATTCTGGAAACCTGTAAGTCCTCAGATCCAGTATAGTGTCTTTGTTGGGGTTTTGGTATGTTCTGGCAACTGGTGTGGCTTCTGTTGGAGCAAGGAACTTACAGAGTTCTCGGCACTTGCATGGCCTATGGTGGAACAGGGTCTTCTGCAGTAGATGTGGGACAGGATATAGAGATGAAGAGAAGGAGTGCTGTTGGGAAAGTTGGGTAGCCTCTAAGAAGTGCTAGAGGGGTATCGACAGGGTCTTTGATGGAATTGTGTATACAGGTGTGGCCTTAGATAGATGAGGGGGCTCCTGCTGGAGTTGTGGGCTGTGATTAGAGTACAATATTATTAAATTACTTATAATTATCATTTTTCATGTTAGAGAAATATGTAGTATAATATTATAATATAAGGAGTTTATATCCTAGTTTTAGATGATCAAGATATGTTATGCACATATATGAAGTTGACAAATAAGAAATAGAAGAAGGAATATAAACCAACAGTTAAAATAATGACCAAATAGTGCTGTGTTCTGTAAACTTTTTTACATCAATGATCAGCCTTTTCTTTAGTTCTGTATTACTGTAGCACAGAGCAAAGATGTTAAAAAGAAGTAAATTGATCAGACCATAGACCCCTTTTACATACAAAGATTCAACACCTTAATTACTGTTTTAAGTATTTAGGTTTCAAGGTGATGCATTTTCTTGGGTTCTAGTTCTGTGACAGAATTCACCATAACATGTATGCTACTCTTATAAATTAAGGCATTAATAATTGTAGCAGATTTTTGGAGAGCTTAAATGACTTAACGTTATTTAGGCATGAGTACTAAAAATAATGTCAAATACTCATCTCTTGAATGTTAGTTGTATTGTTTTTGTTATGGTTTGCATTTAAATTGTCTTCTATTGGCTCATATGTTTGAGATTTATTGGTCTCTTATGTTATTATGGAAGATAGTAAAATCTTTTTTCTTGACTTAACAGAACATGTGTATGTGAGCTGTGTCTATATTTGTGTGCCCTGGCCAGTAGGGAATTCGATGAGACCCTAGGGAAGGGGGCGAAAGAATGAAGGGACAAGAGACAAGAGACACAAAGAAGGAGAGCAAGACTAGGACTCTGATGAAGCTCTCTGACTTCAATTTCAGGCCCGTGAACGTCCTTTCTTAACTTTGTACTGACGAGGCTTTCCAGAACAGCAGGTAATTTCCTAGGTTTGGCTCCCGGCACCTGTGCACATACATTTTCTCATATATGATAGAATATGTATGAGTGCAGGTGTTAATGCATGTACGTGTGTACGTGTATATTGGTGTGTGATTTTATAGAGAAAGGGTTCACATTAGGTGTCTTCCTTGAAATATGAAATAATTCTATTTACTTCATTTAAAAGTATCTATTATACTTTGCGAAATATTAATTTAAAATAAAAAGTCTCATTGTACTTCATGATTGTGCACATGGTAACACTAATGTAGATATCAAATGAATTTTTAAAATGCATAGATTTCTGTGTTTAAAAATACATATTTTATTTAAAAGACATTCAGAATGTTGCAGTATTTATGATACCAGATGAAGTTTTAATAAATTCTTTCAATTATTTATATCTTCAAACCCTTGATTTTAAAAGAGCAATGTAACTTCATAGGTGATTCCTGGTTATAGAGAGAAAAATAGAGATAACATATATGAAGAAATGCATAAAATTTTTCCATATCAGCCTAACTAATCAGTATTAGTTGAAACATAATGTGATATACATATTGGGATATGTTTGGAGGAAAAAAATCAATATTTCATTTTAAATTGTATTGAAATATTTGGACATTTAGTCTTCTTCATGTATACTTCGCTTTCGCCTCAGTGCCCTAGCATTTCCCCTATGTTGGCACAGCAAGCCTACACAGGACCAAGGGACTTCCTCCCATTGATGCTAGGTAAGGCTATTCTCTGCTACATATGCAGCTGGAGCTATGAGTCTCTCCGTGTATACTTTTTAGTTGGTGGTTTAGTCCCTGGGAGCTTTGGAGGGATCCAGTTAGTCAATATTGTTGTTCTTCCTAATACATTGATTTCTAACACTTTTAAAATGATCTTCCAATTATCACTGAGTTTTGATATTTTAACGGCTATACCTGCCCTAATTCTCAGGTTATTTTCTCTTTTTCCTTTTCTTCATTATACACTACCTCTCCAGTAGCTTTAGATAAAGTAACTTATACTGACTTCCATATGCAAAATGATAAATGACTCAACAAAATCTAACTTAATTAAAAACATCATGAATGTTGAGAATCTTGAATGCTCAGCTAAATATTAACGGCAGCTCATTTATATTGATGCCTGTTCTTTAATTCATGTTCTTCTTTAGTTCATTCGTTGTGTTCAATCAAATTTGTTAGATATAAAAATACTAAAGGTAACTATAAAATTGAATCTGAAAATCAATGTACTCATCCTTCTGCTAAATATTATGTGGCTTTGTTCTCACTCTCTTTATCACAAGAACTAGAAAACTGTGCACTATTTCACTCTCTACCTTTTTTTAATCTCTCATTTTATCTGAATTGAAAATTAAATTATTTTTACTTTTAAACTGTATCCATTTTAACATTGACCTTCTTTTTTCATGAAAGTTTCCTCAGTATTTTAAGATGAGTTTGAAATTTACTAAAGATATAAGACTATGACCAATATGTAGTGATTAGGATAAGTTCTTTTGGATACAAATGGTTACAATTTTTTTTATTAAAATTTGTTTTCATACAATAAATTTTGACTATATTCCTTTCCCCTCCCTTAACTCATCTAGATACTCCCTATTTTGCTGCCCACCCAACTTCATGTTCTTTTTTTTCAATAAAATCAATAAAGACAAAACTACGGAGGGGAAACCAGGAAGTGGGATATCATCTGAGATGTAAACAAATAGAATGATTAATAAAAATTAAAAAGTGGATACAAAAATATTGATATATATGCATTGATATGAAGATGAAAAGTACAAAGACAAATCAAAAGTACACACACTAGCAAATACATACACTACCACAAAGCCATATTTCACTTTTGGGTTGTCCAACTGCTCCTTCAAGAGGACCTTCACTGGAGTGTGGTTGATGTATACACAACTGGATAAATTGCAGACACAGAGAAAATTTGAAGCATTCAGGCTTATGTAGGGTATCTTTATCAAATGCCTCTCCTCATGCCTCAGAGATCAATGCAGAAGAGGATACAGAAAGATTGCAGAAGCGAGAGGTGGTTGATGACTCAAAAAACAAAAACAACAACAACAACAAAAACTCAGCATCTTTCTGGCACAACAGGACTGATATACAAATGAAACTAGAGGGTGTGACAGCATGCAAAAGATCTGCAGGGGTTCAAATCACCTACAAACCTCAACACTGAGAAGTGGAAATGTAAACAAAGTTCCACACATAACCAGTTTTTACTGTTGATACTTACTCATAAAGGAAAATCCTGTGGTAGATATTTAAATCTTACTCTGACAGTTAGTCAAGGAATCTTGGAATGTGCCAGGGTTGAGGTATATCCAGGGATTCCTACCAGCTCAGAGGAGAAGTGGAGGGGAGGACAGAAGGATTGTGGAAGGATGTGACAAGGAGGCAGGTATTAGGCAGGATGTAAAATAAATTAATTTAGTAAATAAATAAATAACCTCATTAACGTCATTTGTAAGACAGAAAATAATATGTAATATACCACTTTCTGAGTCTTCTCTGAGTATTAAATGAATTCATCCATTTAAAGCCTTTAGAGAATTCTTCAGGTTAGATAAAATGTTGCTCAGGTGAATTGCTGTTGGTTGAAAAATTAATGGGAAGACTCCTGGAGAAGGCTCAGAGGCTTACTATCATGTGTTAGCTCTCTGCCAGTGAGAATCACATTGGAACTATAGACATGCTGTCATTGTTTGGGCCCCTGACAAGTTAATATTGCTCAAGCATAACCTCTCATCTATGAAATATTCTAGCAATAAAACCCAATTAAACATTGTGGGTCAAGCATACAATAAAGACATAACATGTAGACGAAGACTTATTGAAGAATATTTTCAGCAAAAAAGAAGAAGGGTTAAGAGTGGGGTGAGGGTGACATTGACTAATAAATTATGTAAGTATAAAAACACTAATAGTAAGTAGAATCAACAGGCAATATAGACATTTGTGTGAGGCATGGGACGCATTTAAAATGGTTATCAAAAGCTAGGTTAATGTATATAGAAAATATTAAACATCGGTTAAAAGAGAGTGATAGATGATGTGGCAGTATATTTCAAATAATTTTATAATTTAATGTCAACCCATATGCCCTAGACTTGACCCAGTTCCTGAATTCCTGGCTTATACTTTCTCCAGTCTCCTAGTGCTATGTGTTGTCAGATGTGCGCTGTCTCAGGTTGGTCAGAGAAGCTTCTTTTACAGACTGCTTGATGCTGAGATGCATTACTGCTCAAAGTTCTGAGAATAACACTGTGTGTGCCTGCCTATGTATCTCAGTGTTCTTCAACACACACTCAAGCACCAAAAGGAGGAGAGAAGCAAAGATGGAATGAGCTGGAGGATGGGAAGGAATACTGTGAAATCCTTCCCCTTTGGACATATGCTCGTAGCACACACAAATTCAGAAGAGCACTGGCCACTAGCAAATGATTTGCACAATGTCAAGCCAGTTCAAAACACCAACATGGAGGAGAGATGAGTTTCCTAGGCCACGTCTCAAGCTGAGAAGCTATTGGACCAAATTAATGGTTCCAGTAGAGGAGTTGTTCTTTTCTTTTTGGAAAGGGTATGTTGGCAGGAAAGGGGATTGTGCTTCAGGAGATGAATTCATAGCCAGGAATTACACTATATTATATTATCTTCACAGAATAATTATTCTGGGTGAGTTAGAAAAATAAAATTAATTTTAAGAAAGAGATCATGAATTGGGATTGAGTTGTGGATAAGGATTTCTGGAGGGAAAGAGCTAGACAGAGGGAGCAGATGGGAGATAGGATCAACATACCTGATACCCTATCCAGGTCCAGGCGGTCAGAGGTTAACACACATACATGTGGTAAGCACTAAATGGGTGCAGAACACAGACACATACATATGTAACAGCAACAATAGATTGCATATTTTTTAAAAAAGAAAAAGTTATGAAATCTAGACAGTGTTCGTGTATCAGAACAACTGGAGTGAGGAGGATATGAGGTAAAATAATAGAATACAGTGCTGACTTTTAAAACTGTCAAAATTAATACACACTTTTAAAAGACAGTGAATTGCATGTATGTAGGGACTTTTTGAGGATTAAAATGATTTCATTACATTTGGCTAACTCAACAAAGGAGCAAGAAAAATACTAACTGAACGTTCCTTCCCTTCTGTTCAACATAAAAGAGACAATTTCATTAATTCTTATTCTTCTTCTTGTCTTTGTCTTTTCTTTTGTTTCTTCAACACAGGGTTTCTCTGCACAGTCTGTTCTGTCGTCAAACTCACCACGTAGACCAGGCTGGTCTTCAACTCAGAAATCCTCCTGGCTCTGCCTCCTTATTGCTGGGATAAAAGGCTTGTGCCATCACCAACCAGCACTATTAAATTTTTAACTGACTTGAATTCAAAATATTTAGAATCATTACAATTAAAAAGGGAAACAAAATAATTAACAAAACACTACAACCATGAAATACATGTGAAGTAAAAGGATGTCTCTTCGTGTACGGTAAATATCAGTGATAAAGCTTAGTAATATAGGGAAATTTCATTGATCCTAACTATTATTTGAGATTTTGAACAGCCAAAGTAACCGAAAACAACAAAAATGAGTCACTTGTTCTTGTCCACTACTATTTTTTTCATTTGAAGTAATTAATTAATTCATTGTATTCAAATATTATATATTCTGTGAAAATTCGCCAGTCTCTCATAGAAATTATCTGAACATTAACCAATACATGAACCATAAAAAAAAGCTTCACTACAAAGAGCTTAGAGCTCTACGTATGAAAACAGACTACAAATTAGCAAAGAAACATTCTGTTTTATATTCGCACTTTTAACCACACTCTGTTCCTAGTTACTACTCTATTTAACTTTTAGAAGTAGAGAATGGTCAAATTATTTCCAGCAGAGAATACACAGTGGGAGTAGAAAACAAAATGAAGGAAAAAGTAACGGAATACAAAACAGTAGAGCGATCAATTGATTCCGGGATAGGTAGCAGGTAGATGGAAGAAACCGGCAGTAAGCAACCTTTCACTAAAAGGAATGGTTGTGCATTAGACGTGAACCCCATGAGTTAGAGAGCACTGACTTGGAATGAATACTAAAGTGAGCTCCATTGTCAGTATATCTCACATAATCAGCATTTGTGTTGCTTAGAACATGAACTAAAAATGTGCACAATACACTTGAGAAAAAATATGACCAGTTTACATCAATAAAGCAATTACATTATGGTCTAGCTACACACTGAATATGTACTCTACAGTCTTTCACAAGAATTTTATTTATTGATTTTTTTTACTTATTTCCATTTTTCTAAGACAATAGGTATGCTGTGGTAAATGACAATTAAGTATGTACTTCCTGTTATGAAAGAGTTTCAGAGATAAATCCATATGTTTCTACATAAAGATTAGCAAATTCAAACAAATCAAAAGCATATCATCATTTTATTTCAGTTATTCTCATGAACAGCCATTTCTTTAAATATTTTACTGATTAACAAAGCATTATGGCCTGTATATAGATACAGTCATACCTTTTTTGTTCTATACTTAATATGAAACTGACTTTCTCTTGTCTAAATTGTATAAAATTCCAAGTTTTGGATTCAATAGTTGAAATGCATCAGTGTTTTCTCTAGAACTGCTTGGCATGCAAATAGTTTTCAAGAGTCATTAAAGTATGCGGTTATTATGACCGTATGTCATAATGGCATGAACTTCGGTGGGGTGAATCTGATTGAATGTGTTACTATTCTCAGTACATCAACAATCTTGTTCTTTATTCCTTCTATATCTATCCGGACAGAGATTTTCTGTAATTCTACATTAGGCAAGATGGGTCCATTTTCTGCCATGCTTTGATATAAAATAAATGCCTGAAATTTTCTGAAGTGAATAAAAAACAGTCCAAACTTTAAAATTAATCTAAGTCAGCTAGTTTAAAATCATAACTCTGTCAGAATAAGCCTCAGGGGTATCAAACACCCTCTGAAATGAGAGTGTTTTTCTACAATAGAGGAAAGATCATCATTACTAAATTAGAATAAAGAGCAAATTGTAGTCTGAAGTCAATGTTTTCAGTTCTATTCATTAATAACATGGCTTAAGCCTGAAAATCATGTTTTTGCAGCATCTTAGCCTTTTGTCTTCAAATTTTGAGCTCCAGGCTAGTAAGCAAAATATGCCTATACCACAAATACACCTGAGCATATTCGTTCAAATGCATGTGTGTGCATGCACATCCACACACTATATTGGTACACAATCATTAACATGGCAATCTCAGTAGTTGTCAAACACCACAACTTTTTTCACTCAAAAAAAAAAATCCAATTTTTGGTACTGAGGTATTTTATACTAAGATTCTAGATAATTCTTTATATTTCATAGATAAGCAATTAAATGTTCTTGAGAGCATCAAATTTTTTTATTCAAACCATGCATGAGGCTTCACATTCACCCCTGTTTTCTGAGTTATTTATTAAACTATTTTAAAGAGGATGACGTTCCTAAAAGCTTTCGATTTGGCTATGAGACTGTAATGTGTGAATAGAGTTTCGGGTAAATACAAATACTTGCTGCTCCTTAGGAGAAGTGGATGACATTTCTTTTCTCTTGTGTGAAACTTCTACAGTTTTAAGGTAGACTGTGAATGGATTTCCATTAGATTTATGTTGTTTGGTAATTTTTTTCTTTGTATCATATACCAGTAGCAAGTTTGATAACTTTTATGGAGAATAATAAATTACTGTCTTGTTACCATGTGGCAAATCCATGATAATATGTCAAGTTTATATAAAACTCATTTTAGATATAAATATTGTGGGAATCTGGGAGACTTAGGGCTTCATGTGTGAATGCATTTGCTGCAGAAGTATGACTATGACAGTTCAGATCCCAGCCACCTAGGCAGTAATTCTGATGTGGCGTTAAACATGTCTGTAACTCCAGTACTATAGATGATATTTTGTGGCCACTGGGCTGATTCCTGATTCTTTAAGAAGTATCATCCTGTGAACATAATGAAAGCACAAGGTATACATAGGTGTACATATACCACATATACATACACACAGACACACACATACAGAGGGGGAGAGAGAGAGAGAGAGAGAGAGAGAGAGAGAGAGAGAGAGAGAGAGATTGATTGAATCAATCAATTAATAAGCAAATACAAACTGTTGTGGTTTGCATATGAGTTATCTTCCAGAAGTATTCTGAGCTGTAGCTCACAAACTGAGAGATAAAACTATTATTGAGAAGATATCTAATTATTGGTACTTAACTAAATCAATGAATTAATTCATTAAAGTACGCATGATTTTATGTTGCTATTGGGAGGTGGGAAGAAGTGAACCTCAAGATAGAGAAGGGGAGTAGACAATGTCACACCCTTGAAGATTATCTTTTTCCAAGCCCTACTATCTCTCTTGATGGTTCACAGTCACACTGAGGGAAGCTGGCCCCTATGATACACTCATGCCACCATAACCTTTCTGTCATGTACAAAGGACAAAAATAACCCTAAGATTCAGACCTGAGACCAGGAGACCAAAACAAGAATTTCTTCATTCAAAATGTGTTTCTTAGGGCTAGAGAGATGGCTCAGTGGTTAAGAGCACTGACTGGTCTTCCAGAGGTCCTGAGTTCAATTCCCAACAACCACGCGGTGGCTCACAATCATCTGTAATGGAATCTGTTGTCCTCCTCTGCTATGTCTGAAGACAGCAACAGTATACTCACATACATAAAATAAATAAATCTTTAAAAATAAAATAAAATGTTTTCCTCAGATAATTGATTACAATAATGTAAACAAAAATGACATAAATACTTCATGGATATATGTATAAAAATACAAGTAGCTAAAATCTATTTTTAAAGAACGTGTATATCAAACATAATAGTGTAAATTTTCCAAAAGAGATCTATAGATGAATTCTTCTCCATTGTGTATTATGTTATAACTTATTTTAAGGAAAAGGCCCTTTTTTGTTATTCCCTTAAGTACAATTGACCAAAACAAAAAGGCACACATTTTAGTGTAATAGTTTAGTCTGCCAATAATTTCATAAAAAATTTGATCTTAATTTTTCTCCATCCATCATGGTTTTATTAAAGTTTGTTAAACTAGAGTAATTGTTTCCTATTTAATTTGTTGTTTTTATTTATTAATCATTTTTTAAATTTGCATTTAAAATTTTATCCTCCTTCAAGCTCTCCCTTCCATGAGCCCACTACCTCAGTCCTTTCCCCTTTACTTCTAAAAGGGTGCTCCCCCACCCACCCAATCCCACCTCACCCCTCTAGCATCTGCTTTCTCTGGGGCATCAAGCTTCCATAGGACTAAGCGCCTCCCCTTGCACTGAGGCCAGATGAGGCAGTCCTCTGCTACATGTGTCATGGGAGCCATAGACCAACCCAGGTGTACTCTTTTGTTGGTGGTTTAGTTCCTGAGAGATCTGTGAATTGATACTGTTGTTCTTCCTATGGGGTTGCAATCTCCTTCAGATTCTTCAGCCCTTCCCCTAACTTACTTTGGGGTTCCCTGCCTCAGTCCATTGGTTGGCTGTGTGAGTATCTGTTGGCAGAGCTTCTCAGACGACAGCCACATCAGGCTCCTGTCTGCAAGCACATTTTGGCATCAGCAATCGTGTCTGGGTTTGGTGTTTGCACACAGAATTGATTGCATGGTGGAGCAGTCTGTGGATGGCCTTTCCTTCAGTCTCTGCTCCACTCTTTGTCCCTTCATTTCCTTCACACAGGAACAATTCTGTGTTAATATTTTTGAGATGGATGGGTAGCTCCATCCCTCAACCAGGAGCTGTGACTAACCTCTAGACGTGATCTCTACAGGTTCTCTCTCCACTTTGTTGGGTATTTCAGCTAATGTCATTCCTGTTGGGTCCTAGGAGCCTCTTGCTTTCCTAGCATCTGGGACGTTTTAGTGGCTACCTCTAGTTCCCATTCCCCATTGATATATACCTCCATTCAATTTCACGACACTCTGTACTTCACCATATCCTCTGACTCCTGATGCTGCAACCCTTTCCCTGCCCATCCCTCTCCCTCCCAAGTTTCTCCCTCTCTCTACCTCCTGTTATTATTTTGTTGTCCCTTCCGAGTAGGACTGAAGCTTCCACACTTTGCTCTTCCTTATCCTTGAGCTTCCTATGGTGTGTGAGTTGTATTGTGGGCATTCTGGGCTCTTTTCCTAATATCCACTGAACAGTGAGTGCATACCATGTGTGCTCTTTTGTGAATGGGTTACTTCACTAAGGATGATATTTTCTAGTTCTATTATTTCTATGTATTCTTCTGGCCATTGAGACTGTTTTGTTTCTTTTCATATCTGGTCTTGCTCCTCTTTTTCCCTCCCCCTCCCTCGTCCTCCCAGGTCCCTCCCTTCCTCTGACTCTTGTGATTATTTTGTTTCCCTTTCTAAGATGTTTTGATGCATCCACACCTTGGAGACTTCCTTCTTTTTTTTCCTTTGCTTTATTTTTATTATGCTCAATTTGTATTTTTTAAAATTTTATTAATAATTCCATTTGTTTACATCTCAAATGATATCACACTTCCTGGTTACCCCCTCAACCAACCCCCCATCCCATGATATCTCACTTCCTGTTTACCCCTCTGCCATCCCCTGCCCCATCCCACATCTGCCCTCCTCCCTCCCTTTTGTCTGTATGGTCTGCATGGTCTGTGAGTTATATAGGGGGTATTCTGAACTTCTGGGCTAGTATCCTCTTAACAGTTAGACTTTGGAAATCAGAAGATTGTCCTAGACAATTTTATTATTATTTCAAACGTGCCATCCCCAAACTTCTTTCACACCAATGCAAAATTTTTTTAAAAAAATCTGAAATTCTAAAAGTATAATGATACTTGTTTTGCATTTTACATTTTATTAATTTGGGTAGTGACACATATGCTAAAAATAAAACATTAAATATATGATGTTCTCTAGTCAGGATCAAAGCTTTAAACTGAAATCAAAATACTCTGTAAATACGGCTTCGATTAGTTTAAATATCAGTTAGGACTTTCCTGGAAATTCCAATTTTGAGGTCAGCTTCAACTAGAACAAGTAGTCTTAAGAAGTTAGCATATTGAATTAGAAAGATACTAGATAATTATATATATATATATATATAGTGTATACATATATATATATATATATAATTATCTTCACACACAAAATAAAACAGAAAAAATAAAGTATTATTTACTTTATTATGTCTGCCTTTTATTTGCCATTAGTAGGCATTAAGAAATCTCTATTTACTGAGATCTAGATCACAGAATTAATATTAATTTACAAAAGAAGTCAGGAAGAACAAGGAGTATCATTAGGGCCTGGACTGAGGAGTGCTGGTCCACACTGAACAATGACCTAGCAAGTCTCTAGTAGCACTCTGCACAGGAAAACAGGCATCACATTTTCCATATGTGGAACAAAGGCATTGTTTCACATAGTTTACACTAGACTTCTTGTTAACTGGAGAGTCGCAAAAATCACTGCCTAAAAATTAATTTTAGGTGAGATTTTTAGAGACGCAGAAAAACGTAAAGAGTTGTTTATTATTGCTATTAACTTATCTTCAGAGTTATTTTAACTATAAGAACATCCATGAAATCTTAGAAGCACATACACTATATTGTCTTTTACATGTGGCACAAAAGGTAAACAGGGTTTCAAAGGACTACAGAATCCACAAGATCAAACACCATTGGCAACCAAATTAAAAAAAAAATGAAAAAATAATCAACTATAAATTGAAACTATGAACTTGGCTATTTCATTTAATAGGTTAAAATTGTAAATATAGCATCCTTTGATGAAAGATATCTAAACTAAGAAACAGAAAAAAAATCCATGACCTTGCAAAATATTGTGAAAATCAAGCAGCATTTACCATGGGTTTTCTTCTTTGTCAGAGAGAACAATAATACATTACTGGATATTTCAGGCAGCTTGGCTTTTGCATAATGTATGGCAGAATGGGATTCATCAGTGAGCATTCTTTGCCAATCACTGAGACAGTTTTCCATTGTGCAGTAGTGAAAAAAATAAAGAAAGAAAGCCTGAACAACAGGAAATGAAGAATAAAAAAATGGATTTGTATAGCACAGTTATGAAAAATAGTATGAAAATCATGCTTTTTTGTTTAAATTATATTTGTGATTTGAAGTTAGCTCTTAGCCAATATGAGGCTATGTAAAACACAGAAATACAGATCATAGCCTCCACAATTATTTAGTCTATCTTTGGGCCAACAAAGAAAATCTTAGTTTATTAATGCAATATTATCAACTTATAAACAAACTCTGCCATAATATTTTCTTAATATGGGCAAGGCTACTAAATCTAAGAAGACACAATCTGTAATTTTAATGATAAATACTTTTATTATTTATATTGACTAATTCTTTAATAGAGAAGTGACCATCAAAACAGAAAGCTGAGTTAAGGCCAAATCAAAACACAATTAATCATCTATGTTTGTAATCACCTACAGCACAGTTTACTGTTTATATTTTCTATGGGTACTATGTTTATTTCCCCAGTTGTATATGCTCAATAATATAAAATCACATAATTTTTACTAAAAGATAAAAGTTTTCCTGTACAGTGAATTCTTTCCCCATTTCTTTTAATGTCTCTCATTATGTAGTAACAACACATTTTCTTCATTTTTTCTTAAATTAATAACAAAAATCTACAAATGTGTTTAGGCATAATCACTTACATATGTGTATATTTCTTCTGTTCATGCTATTTGAAAATTAAATACTTTTTCTGGGCATTTATATGATTTTACTTACCATAAATATAGCAGAATTCTAGAATAAATTAAATATAATTCAATTCATTTCATTTCATCTCATTTTTTAGTTATGCCACCCTATGTTTTAATATCATTTCTTCAAAGTTTGATCTTTCTTTTCTTACCTCAGTAGAAAGAATTTGTATTACCACTGAAAAGCCAAAGATTACTGGTATACCAGAGAATATGCCACACTGATGTATTGATAATTTCAAACTGAAAACACTGAGAGCACCTCTGTGTGTTATGCCCCTTCAAACATGCAAGGCATCATAAAGATTCTTTTTAAAAAAATGGTTTTTCTATTTCAAAGCTACAATAAAGTCTTTGCCTTTTGTTACTGGAAAATAGTACTCAATGTACTTTATGATGAATACTTTAATCCATCAGTTTGTGAAGACTTAAGCTAATAAGACTTTGGGAAGACCTTTCATTTTCAAACCTCAAGTTTATTTATTAACTGGTCGATTGATTGATTAATTGTGTGCGTTTGTCTGTGTGTATGTGTGTGTTATGTATGTGTGCATCTATGTGCTCCTTGCTTTCTATGAAGATTACAGAATGTCATTGGTGCCCTGTTTTTGGTCACACTTTGCCTTATTCCATTGGCAGTATCTCCCACTGAATCACAAGCCAGCTGCAGGATCAACTAGCCCCATTGACTCTCCTCTCTACCTTCTGTATCATTCATTTACAGACATTCTTGAAGCTATGTCAGAAAATCAACCTGTTTGCTGCTATCCAAATTATGGTCACCATACTTGTTAAGTAAGTAATTTTATTTTCTTTTTAAAGTCTTTCATTTCTTTTCTTTCTTTCTTTTCCTCCTTTCTTTCTTTCTTTCTTTCTTTCTTTCTTTCTTTCTTTCTTTCTTTCTTTCTTTCTTTTCCCTTCCTGTTCCACACTCCGACTGTTCTACATCCCATACCGCCCCCCCCCACCTCCTATCTAAACGAAGATGCCCCCCCACCAGACTTCTAAACTACCTGGGGCCTCCAGTGTCTTGAAGGTTAGGTGCATCTTCTCTGATTGAACCCAGACCCTTCAGTCCTTTGCTGTATATGTGTTGGGAGCCTCATATCAGCTGGTGTAGGCTGCCTGGTTGGTGGTTCAGTGTCTGATAGACCTTGGTAGTCTAGGTTAATTAAGACTGCTGGTCTTCCTATAGGGTTGCCTTACTCCTAAGCTTCTTACAGCTTTTCCCTAATTCAACCACAGGGGTCAGCAGCTTCTGTCTATTGGTTGGGTGCAAGTATCTATATCTGACTCTTTCAGGGGCTTACTCTTTCAGCAGCTTGCTGGGTCTTTCACAGGGTAGACATTATCATTCCCTTTTTGTGAATGTTCTATAGTCTCAATATTAGTGTCAGGCCTTGGAGCCTCCCTTGAGCTGGATCCCATTTTGGCTGGACCTTCATTTCCTTAGACTCCTCTCCATTACCTTCCCTGCAATTCTTTCAGACAGGAACAATTATGAGTCAGAGTTTTTACTGTGGGACGACAACCTCATCCCTCACTTAACGCCCTGTCTTTCTGCTGGAGGTTGGACTTACAGATTCCCTCTCCCCACTGTAGGGCATTTCATCTAAGGTCCCTCCATTTTCTCTCCTGATCCCCATAGCATAATTTAAATCTAAAGGGAGTCTTATATATAACCAACATCAAAAATTTATATGCACTTTCATGATTGTAGATTTTCCCCAAACTAAGAGAATAGTAATTTGCTATTCTATCTAAAACTCATCAAATTTGCTGCTACTGTATTATGGGAAGAGAAGTCATATCAAATGAAGCAAATTAAATGTAAATTTACCACAATTATATAAAGTTAAAAAGACATGTTGAATAGAATTTATATTTATTTTATAGAGTGAGAAGAAAGGAGGACACTATTGTAGAGCAATGATGTTTTGAAAACACTATGGTAATGTTAATAATGATCAAGAACTGTAAAAATACTATGGTGTTTTGCATATAATCTGAAATGTTTAGATGAAGGAGAAGGTGAAAAAATATGGAGAGAAAAGTTTAGCATTGTAGTACACTTCCAAATGTATTATTGAACAACTTGTAAGGTAGTGTTATAATTATTTCAAAATCACTTAGTTCATAGTGGTCTTGCAATTTGAGGCTGCGAAAAGTTTAAGTTGCATGTAAGGTGGCTTCCATTTATAGCATGTGATGTGATAGCAACATGTGTTTATGGAGCTTCTTTATCACTCAGGATTTTATGGACTTTAGTGATTATGAGCAAATGAAACTTGAGAAAGTCTACTAAAAATGATCTAGAAAGGAGACTTCGATTCATCCCAGGATTGTAAAACTTCAAGGCCTCTTGAATTTTTCAATTGTTTTGCTTGGACTACATGATTAGATATGCTACTTAATATAATTTTTTTTTAGAGAAACACATATAGTGTCTTCTTTGTTTTCCATCTCTTGTGATGGTCCTCCTTGAAAGCAATGCATTTTACATCCTGATCTATCAAGTGTCACAGTACAGGAGATGTGAATGTTTCTCATTCTAATTATATGACATAAATAAAACTACTGTCCCCATGCTATATATCCAGTGTAGCCTCAAAAGTGATTCTCTATATTATCAAATTAAATAAAAACAAAAGGCAACCTACAGCCTCAACTACAACCTTGGCAACCCATTATCATTCCTGTGTCTTCTTTATTTCAGCTATCAGCTCTCCCCTTTTATCAAACATAGATTCTTTGTTCATACAGAATCTGAATAGGTTCCCCTCTCTCTATTCCTCCCAATTCCTCCCCATCTCCTTTCCCATCCATATCCACTATTTTATGTCCCTAATTAGCAAAGAATAGGCTTCTAACAAGAATAAAAACAAATATAATAATAAGCTATCATATGATAAAACAAAAACCGTCACATCAGAGTTGGACAAGCCAAGCCAACAGAAAAATAGAAGAGTCCCAAAAGAAGGCAAAATAATCAGAGTCCCACTTATTCCCACATTCTGGAGTTAAATAAGAGTACAGCAACTGGGAACTATGGCTTATGCGAAAACTACCTGGTGGAGACCAGTCTAGGCCCTGTGATTCATGTGAGGTTTGCTCAGTAATTTCACACAGCCTTTTTCACTTGGTGTTCTCTGTCTGTTCTGTTTCTCCAACTCTTTCTGCATCCGTTGCTGCAGTGAGCTTGGGGTAGAGACTTATGAAATAATTGCGTGTTCTATCGTCTCTCTTTCTTGATCTTGCTCTCATTTTCTCTGTCTCTGTATCTCCCTGCCGTGTGTGTGTGTGTTTTCCTGTGTACAGTGTGTAGTGTGTGGCTGTAGAACTCTATATTTTTTCCCATATGATGCAGAATGAAGTTACTGTAATGATGAGTGAATAAGGCACTGATCTATGAGTACAGTTGAATATCATTAATAGTTATTTTATTGATGATTGATTGATTGATTGATTTTTTTGCTTTTAGATCTGAGTTGTTTGGCTTTACCCTGGGTCTCTTGACTCTTCTTTTCAGAATTCTTTGGAACTCTGTTTTATAAGTGCTGTAGCAGTATATTGAAGCCTTTACATGTGTTAGTTATACTTCTCTTAATAGTTTCCAGATTTTACTTGTGAGAGAAGTGTGCCATGTCTTTAGACATGGGAAGAACAACAAAGCCCACCAGTTATTGTGCATATGTAACATTTACAAAATAAGTTCATACACTGGCTCATGGAAGGAATTGAGAGAATGGCAATACCACTGAGGAGGCAAGTGTGATAATATCAAAACTGTAAAGATGTAATGCAATGCTACTACTTCTATACTACTACTGCTGCTGCTTCTGCTGCTGCTGCTGCTGCTTTTGCTGCTGCTGCTACTGCTTTTGCTGCTGCTGCTGCCACTGCTGCTACTACTACTACTCTCATATAAAACTGTTGAAAATTTTGATTTCTCAATAACATGATTCACTTTATGATTATAAACAAATGAGGGAAGGCAAAATCAATCCACCTAATAAAGCTTCAACCCAAAATTTGTCTTACCTACAAGATGTGCAGGGATAAAGATAGAAAAGAGACTAAGGGAGTACCCAACCAGTGAGTTCCCCAGCTTGGGACCCATCCCATGGGAGAGAGCCCACCCCTGACACTATTAATGATACTCTCCTATGATCGCAGATAGGAATCTAGCATAACTGTCTCCTGAGAGGCTTCATCCGGCACCAGATGGAGGCCGATGCAGAGACCTGCCACCAAACATCAGGTGGAGCTCAGGAGTCTTATGGAAGAGTGGAAGATACTAGTGAGCAAGCTGGAGGAGTCAAGAACATCACAAGAAGACCTAGTGAGTCAACTAACCCAGGACCATGGGGACTCACAAAGCATGGACTACTATTCAGGGAATGTGCAGGAGCTGGACCTACTCCCTACAGATTCGCAACAAATGTGCAGCTTTGTCTTCCTATATGTTCCTTACCAAATGGAGAGGACACTGTCTCAGTTTCTGTTCTCTACCAGTGGATCCCCTTTTCTGGACTGCCTGGTTGGGCTTCAGTGGGAGAGGATGTGCCTACTCTTGCTGGAACTAGATGTCCCAGAGTAGGGTGATACCCTAGTAGGGGCTCCCTTTGCTGAGGAGAAGAAAATAGGGCAATGATGAGAGGGATTTGTGAGTGTGGGACTGGGATGGAAGAAGAGGGAGTTGTGACTGGGATGTAAAATGAATAAAAAACATTGGTAAAAAAGGAAATGAGACTGAATCTGGGAAAGAATAAACTGTAGAAGGAAACTATAGGGGCCTTAATGGGAGATGAAACCAGCCTTGGAGCAGACATATTATGTAATAAGAAATACAGTAAAACATTAAATCTTAAAGACTTCTTGATTGGTCAAGGCTGAGCCAGGGATATGGAGCAGAAGTTAAAGCATCTGAAAAGCGAGCAAGAATATCAGAGTTTGGATTCTTAGAACACAATGTGTAACTCAACAGTCAGAATTTGAAACAAGGGATACCTGGAACAAGTTGGCTAGCAAGAGTAGCACTCTGAGGTAGCTTTGGGCTTGATTGAGAGACTCTGCCACGAAGGATAAAAGAGAAGAGCTATCAAGGATGACTAACCATTTCAACCTCAGTCCCAACCCTGCCATTGTCACTCATACATATGTGAACATGCATATACATGCAGCATACATACAGAAGAATTTTAAACTAGTATCTTTAGTCCATCTGTAAAAGTGTCTCTAGAAATGTTTAATTGAGGAGTTTAAACAACAGCATCTTAGGGCTGTGGTCCTGAACAGAATATAAAGGAAAACAAACTGACGACCAGCATTCCTCTCTTTGTTTCCTGGGTGATTGCATCATGATCCTGTCTCCAGGACTTTACTAGCATCATATACTGTACTCTCATCAGATGAGACATGACATAATAAATTCCTCCTTTCTTAGTTGCTATTATCAAATATTTTTTCACAGCACGGAGAAACAAAAAGAAGGAATGTATCTAAATAACCCATATTCCAAGACAAACAAAATAAAACAAACAGAGCAATAAATAAATAAATAAATAAATAAATGAAAGAGAATGGTTTTTGACTTAAGGTATGTGCATTCATAGTTTGCTATACATTTCTTACACATTATTAAACATTCAGTTTTATAGGTAGCATGTACAATTCATCAGCTTCTGTCATGTAAAGATATTATCTACATTATAGATTATGTATTATAGATGCATGTACAAAGCGCTGATCCTACAAAAATTATTTACAAAACCAGAAGTTGTCCTAAATTTAGACTATTAATCACATTTTTTCAGAGTTGGTATTTCAGGTAAAAATATATTCATAAAACCTATAATACTTTTAGCAGTGATTAACCTTGTTTTTAAATATGTATACATTATATATACACTAGTTCATGCATGCGTGCATGTGTGTGTATCTATAAATAAAGAGACATCTTCATAAAGAAGTATCTCTGACACATTTAATCCCCAACTCCAGTTAAAACAAATTGAAGTGAGAAGCTTTGATGCTCTCTTTGTGTATTTGTATGTGTGTAGCTTCTTGTCTCATTCAATCTAAAATTATATGACTTAAAAGATCCTGCCTTCTGACCCAATTACTGAGCTAACAGTGAATTAGGTCATTCCTGTTTAATGGACTGCATTCTCCATAGGTACACTTGAACTGCCCTTGTATTGAGCTCAGAGGAAAACATCCACTTTTTCCAGTGTGCCTGGTGTAGAAACAAGATTACTGCACTGTTCATTATGTGTTCTTCCTTAAAATGCATGCTGATAGTTATGTTTAATTCCTTTACTCAAGAGGACTAAAACTAACAGCCCTTGCTTTAAGCATGTAAAAATCCGGGGAGTATATTTGGAAATGGTGCATTGTCTACCACACTTTTTCTAAGAGGATATGGAAAACTATTAAACATGCCTACACTCTAAAGGCGAAGGATGGATAAATAGCTTTAGCAAGTAAGTGTAGTAAGAATACATTCAATAAATGTTTGGTAAAGAGGAATTATTAACTGTAAAATCATTTCTCCTAGCTCTGAATATGACTTAATTTATTAGTACATGAAGTATTATATTGCCTAACTATATCAACTAAGTTGATATAGTATGATATATTATGATATATTATGATAAGTATGCATAAGTTATGCATACTTTATTGTTAAAGTATGCATAGTTTTTTAAAAATTAATTAATTTATTTACATCAAATGCTACTTCCTCCCAAATAGATAAATAAAATTTAAAAAATAAATAAAATTATAAAGATAAAAATTACTCTAAAGATTGCAAAACTTAAATAAAATAATGAAATGGATCAATAGAGGAAAAAGTATGCATAAGTTAAAGAAAACCTAAATTAATATTAATAACTTCTTTAAATCTAGAGCTTCATCTCCAGTAATATCTGAAACAACATTATTATTTGTATTTTTTCTGTTAGCTTTATCATAATTTGATCATCAATAAAAAATTTTCTCAGGAGATATCTGTTGTATTGATATTCATTCTATTGTCTAATATTATGTGAAAAAGCTGAGTTTTAAATGTTAAGACAAGATAAAAGCAATATTAACAATCATTTTTATATTAAGTACAACAATTCAGCCTGAAATGCACCTTCATAAGTTATATTATCAGTGTTTTTGAGGGTAGTCTATACCATTATTTTTTAATATGATTAGCATGGAAGTATAAAATAACCAATTTAGTAAGAATCGACCCTCACTTCAAAAGCATAGCTCTTCCAGCTTTAAAAGCTGCTCTCTCTGTTACAGTGTACAGTTCTCCTCTCTCTATGAAAAACTCAAATGGAAACTACCATTAGTTTATTTCAAACACTGACAGTACAACAAGGGGTAATTTTCTTGTCTGCATCTAAGTCTATGGCAGTGACAGGGCTGAGAAGGGAGGGTTCTTTGATGCAGCAGGAAGCCTCAGTAGAAAAAGATTTCAGTTATTACCCATCACTTCACGTTACTATGACAAGGCTATTTAGCACTGGGGATGATTAAGTTTTCACACACTTTAGTTCTCTACTACCTTCTGTTTTCTTCACATTAGACCCACCATCTGCTTCTCCTTTGCCTCTTAAGACATGTGGATCATCAAACAGGCATCCATATTTGATCTCACAGGCTAGGACTCCTGGGTTTTGTACTAATTAAGGATGATAAGGTGAAAAGTGATAGAGAAGGTCCAAACTGTTCATCTACTAGTAAAAGTGTGTATTCTCCAAAATAAGCCAATGCTGTAGCAGCTTTAAAGCAGCCCCCTGATACTTTGAAGTTTGTTTGTTGTACCTGCAAGTATAAAGTGAGACTCAGCCAACATAGTCATTAGCATGTCAAAGAATAAGCTTCATTTTCACTGTGAGGAGTGTATTTGAAGTCAATGACGTGGTACTCTGGAGGCAGCTGAGATTCGTGCTGTTATTCCAGATGTGCACCGTCCCTGTAGAAATACAATTTCACAGCCATTAAACATGTTAAGTTCATCAAGAGATAATTATAGCAGAATGGCTGACAGAAGGACTTTAAAATCTTAAGAGACTTCTCTATCGATCAACTTATTGACTCATAGGACCTTAATATTGTACTGCTATTTGTATAGACTGACATAGCCAGAGGAATTGATAAAGTCTAGTCAATCTCATATCTGGAGAGTACACAGAAATACTTTTATTGTCAAGTATAGGTAGAATGAATTCCCAGTGCTCTGGTTGCAAATCTGAACTGTGGATGTTTTCATCACTATATGATAAAGTTTTAAAACATTTATCTATAAAAAGTAACCATACACTTTCATAACCCCCTTTCTGATGTAATTTTCCATACAATCACCATTGGCATTTTAACTTTAATCCTGATTTCTGGATGAATTGAATGAAAACCAAGATGAAAGGAGAAACATTGGGTGATTGTTTTCTTAAAAGTTCTAAATTTTTCAATTCTAAAAAAAACACAAAAATATAAAAAACAAGAAAACAGCAAAGAACAACAAATAACACCAACAAACTGAAATTTCTAAGCATTTAACAATCTTACTTACAAATCAACATCTTTTTAAAATTAATTTATTTGTTTATTCTCTTTACATCACAATAGTACCCTACCCTCCTTTCAGTCCCTCCTCCAGTAGCACCTCCCTCATTCTTCCCTCCCCTTGACCTCTGAGAAGAGCAAGACTTCTCCTGGGTATCACCCCACTCTGGCACACCAAATAACTGTAGGACTAGTAGCATCCTCTCCCCCTGAGACCAGACAAGGCAGCCCAGATAGGGTAACAGGATTCTGGATCTACAAGCAAACAACAGACTCAGGGACTACCCCTGCTCCAGGTGTTGGGGGACCCACACTAAGACCAAGCTGCCATACATGCAAGGATCCTACCTAGATCCAGTCCATGCACTGCCCTTGTGTATTTAATCATCCCCTCACCACACACCTCCTCACCACCACACCTACTCACCCCACCCACACACATTGAAAGTTGTTTAAATGAATTCTAAAACTAGAAGAAAGTTGAAGGAGAATCACAAGCCCCTAAAGTCAAAATAAGATTAGTAAAAAGAAACTCAGTACTTAATATGCTTACAATGCTCAACTCTGTTTTAGAACACTGTCCAAAACTGAGAATTTTCATTTCATCCATGCAGCTGAATTATCAGAACCACATATTGATTCTATTATCATAGCTCAAAGGATTTAAGGCAGTTCAATTCAACCTCACATGACATCTTGTGTGAATGTTCATGCATTGTTCTATAAAATGTAAAAAGCTATGTGTATATATTTAAAATTATCCAAGCTTGCCAATGCTCTTTAGAGAGTTCTTTTTTTAAAAAAAAAAAAACAAAAAACGAATAAAGTTTATTGTGGAGTATGTACCAGAGGATTAGAGTCCATAATAGCAGGGATGGCATGGTAGCTGGAGACAAGCAGGAAGGTGGCTGATGACATTTTCAGTCGTGCGGAAGGAGAGTTCTTTTCCATGTCATATAATTTTAGACAGGAAATTAGTTTGTGAAGAAGAATTTCATCTTCCTACTTATCCACTATAACATTCATTACCTGTTTAATAAATCAAAGGAAATAAAAATAGCAAGAGAAAAATTATAATGTTTATATAACATTATCTACTTCCTTATGTATAGTCGAATAACCCTTAAAGATCTTACAGACACATTAAATTGTAGTACTTTGAAATATAAGTTATTTGAGAGCCCTTATACTGTTATCTATTGCTTTAACCATCCTTCTGTTCTAGGCATGGATGCCCATAAGTGTCATCTATTTCAATAGGGTGAAAGATTATTAAACAGATGTTTCTTAAAATAAAAATTATTATGTTCCTAAACCTGTCCATCTACCATTTTCTCACAAAATAAATGAGGCAGATCAATTGTATATCCATTCAATACATAAAAATGTTGCATCAGAGGGATTAAAAATGTGAGCCAGGTAATCCCCACAGCAATTAATTTATATAATTACTAATTAAATTATGATTTTCATCCAGAATCTTCATCTTTAATCATTAATGTTATCTGTATTTACAATGTTACAGAGAGTAAAAATATTAGTAACTGAAGACAAGAGCTAAATAACAAAGGAGCCATTTTGTTAGATTTAAGGAAATAATAATTAGAATACTAGGTCTTATGTCATTCATGATTGTGACAAAGACTAGGATCTTACAGAATCTACCTAACAACACTGAAAACTTTATATGTGATAAGCACATTTTATCATAAAATTTGTGAATCTTCCAAGGTAAATGAACCAATAATCATAGTGAAGTTGAAGATAAATTATTATCCACATTCCACTACAGAGACTGTAATCTCAGGAATAAAAGTTAATATGGAAAATCCTAACAAGTATACTTATATATATTTGTATTTGTATAAAAATTTTAACCTTTAATGTCCTTTTGCTTTTCTAATGTCAGACACACACACACACACACACATACACACACAAAGACACACAATACAAAGTATCATTATGCAATATGGGAACAATTTTGTCTAATATATTGTGCAATAAGTTTTAATGACAACAGTAATTACCTGCAAGACTTGTGGGAAGATTTGAGATATGTATGTTACATATATATATGATATATACATACATAATTTGTCATATACATATTATAAATATGTCATTTATATTAATTACACTATACATACAGTCTTATGAATGATGATATTACTTTCTTTAAACAAGTACCCTTTTAAAAGGTGAGGTATAAGAAGAGCTTTGATGGAAAAAAGAAATAATTTAAGCAGAACATGTAATTTTATGTTGTTTCCATTAGGTATAAAATTTCTACTATTGTGCATTTGACAGTTATATAAACTAGCTTTCTGCCACACTCAGATACTCTTGGCCCATAGTCCAGTGTTACCCAATTAAAATCTCCAACCCTGAACATTCCATCTCAAGAAAACAATACAGAATATTTAGTTGCCGCGACAGCAACAGAATACTAGAGCTTATTGAGGTTCCGTGGACCTAAGAACCAGTAAGTGCACAAGTTAGTCAACATTGGAAGCCCTTGATGTCCATTTCAACTGAAACTTGTACCATATCTTAATTGCCCAAGCAATGAATTTAGTCTCCATTCATTTCTGTGAAGATACAGAGTTGCGGTCAAGTAACTGTGGTTTTATTAGCATTATTGAAATATCAATCTAGCTACCAAATAGACAATAGACCCTTAGAGGTTAATACATTAAACATACAAGCAAAAACTACCATTTATTTGTAATTCACATAGATTGCTTGTATGGGAATGACTACAATTTTAAAGAACTTAATAGAATCCTTTGAGGAAAACCTATACATACTTAGTCTTATATTTGTTTGATATTTCCATTGTTACTTTTGGTGCTGGTGTACAGACTACGGACAATTTGCCTACCTAAAATTGAAAATAAATAGGATAAAAAGTTACTTAGTAATATATTAATTATATGGAAAATATGTGCTGATAATTGTGTTAAAATTTTAATCTTGGAGTTAAACAAAACTAAGTGTTTTTACCTTTTATCTAAACACCTTGATAAATTTCACAAACTACTATCACAACATCTTCTCACTGTTGCATTTGATAATGTCATATATTTATGAAACTACAAAGATAAACAATGCTTATTGTGAAGTAAGACACTGAGGTCCATCCACTGTGTGTGTCTTTTCTCTCAGCCTTTTCGTTTAACCCTTTGATAGTCTCCTGGAGTCTGATTTGATTATCTATTGTAAAACAGTCTCAAAATCTGTTTGTAATATGATAGTTCCATTTAGAAATGTTAGACTTATATTATCAAACTGAATTATTGTTTACACTTACTTTCTATTTTACTTGATTTTCAACAATATGATTTTACTCTTTTTGAGGCTATTTAGAAACTGTATACTTCCAATTCTTTAACACTTTTCCTCAAAACTTAACATGCACAGAACTTCAGAGAATCGAGAATTAGATTTTGTTTATAAATACTACCTGACTAATTTTGCTATATAAAAATGTGTGCCTATAGTGAGGAGAGGGAAATTGTAGTACCAACCTCCAGCAGAAAGACAGGGCATCATGTGAGGGAGGGGGTTGTCATCCCACAGTCAAAGCTCTGACCCATAATTGTTCCTGTCTGAAAGAACTGCAGGGACAAAAATGGAGACTAGACAGAGGGAAAGGAAGTTCAGTGACAGGCCCAAAGTGGGATCCAGCTCAAAGGGAGGCTTCAAAGCCTGACACTATTAATGAGCCTATGGAGTGCTCATAAAAAGGGACCTACCATGACTGCCCTCTGAAAGACCCAGCAAGCAGCTGAAAGAGTCAGATGCAGCAGACATTTGCACCCAACCAATGGACAGAAGCTACTGACCCCTATGGCTGAATTAGGAAAAGGCTGGAAGAAGCTGAGGAGGAGAGCAACTTTGTAGGAGGACCAGCAGTCTCAATTAATCTAGACTCCTGAGGTCTCTCAAAACTGGACCACCCATCAGGCAGCATACACCAGCTGATATGAGGTTTCCAACTCATAGACAACAGAGGACTGAGGGGACTGGGTTCAGTCAGAGAAGACGAACCTAACCCTCAAGAGACTGGAGGGCCCAGGGAGTTTAGAGGTCTGGTGGGGTGATGGGTGAGAGGTGAGGGGGGTGGGCAAATCCTGGAGGACACAGGTGGACAGGGAGGAGATATGAGATGGGGAACAGTCAGAGGGTTGACCAGGAGGGGGATAAAATCTTGTGTGTATAAAACAAGATTAAATTTAAAAATTTTAAACAATTTGTTGTACAGGGATACAACTTCCCCTTATTTATTTTATGGGTATATTGTTTTAAAGTTCTATGGGCCCATTAACAGTCCCTTGTCCTTGAAAATTATAAGGAATTCCAGTAATATGGGTAATATTAAATTGCTGACAAAAATATCAAATGCTCGACTGTGATAGCTAATTCCATGTATTATTATTATTATTATTATTATTATTATTATTATTATTATTTATTGGATAATTTATTTATCTACATTTCAGATGTTGTCCCCTTTCCCCATTCCACACCCAGAAACCCTTTATTCCATCCCTCATCATTGTGCTTCTATGAGGGTGTGTCTCCCACCCATCGACCTACTCCAAACTCTCTGTCCTCAAATAGCCCTACATTGGGTCATCCAGCCTTCACAGGATCAAGGCCCTTCTCTCCCACTGAACCCAACAAGGCCATCCTCCCCTCCATATACAACTGGAGCCATGGTCTCTCCATGTGTGTTCCCAGGCTAGCTGATTAGACCCTAGGAGTTCTGGTTGTTTGGTATTGTTGCTCTCCCCACGGGGCCTCAAGCTCCTTCAACTCCTTCAGTCTTCTCTCTAACTCCTCCATAGGGGACCCTGTGATCAGTTCAATGATTAGCTGCAAGCATCCTCCTCTGTATGTGTCAGGCTTTGCCAGAACCTCTCATGAGACTGCTATATCAGGTTCCTGTCAGCATGCACTTTCTGACATCCACAACAATGTTTGCATTTGGTGATTGCACCCGGGATAGAACCTCTGGAGGGTCCCTCCTCCAGTCTCTGCTCCACACATTGTCTCCATCCTTGCTCCTGTGAGTATTTTGTTACTCTTTTTTTTCTGTTTTTTTTAATTGGGTATTTTATTTATTTACATTTCAGATGTCATCTCTTTTCCCCATTTCTACTAGCTAGAAACCCCTATCCCATCTCCCCTCCTTCTTTTTGCTCTTATACCATTTTAATTACATACATGTATTAAGGTCAGTTCTAGGTTGAGGAACTAGCAATACATTAGATGAGAATATCAAGAAACAAGCAAGACAATAAAAACAAATAGTCAAAGAACAAGCAAGGCATTAAACATAATTCCTAGAACACTCCCTTGATCACTGTTTCTAAGAGTTTATCAGGATGACCAAAATATCTGAGCCAACTTCCCTGTCATAGCCCAAAGTCATTTTCATGTCTGAAGCTTACTTCTTTGTTCTAGCCTAATGTTTAGATTCCTGCCTGAAATTACTTTTTTGTTCTAGACTAATATTTAGGTTCATGCCTGAGATTACTTCTTGGTTCTTGCCTAGGATTTAGATTTTTACCTGAAATTATTTATTTGTTTGTCTAATGTCAGATTCCTGTCTGAAGCCTACTTTCCTATCCTTGGCCAATGTCATGTTCCTGCCAAGCAGCCTATTTATTTGTCCTTGGTCCATGTCAGATTCTTGACAAGCAGCCCCAAAAGCTCTCCAACTCTCTCCCTTTTTTATTTCATTAACAAGACTGAGCCTGTCTTAGGTCATTCTGACAAGAATGCCTTCCTTACCTGACATGGAATATGTATTATCCAAAGCAATACATTTCTCTTTTAGGTTGGTAATGCCACTTCAAAGAAGGATCAAAGCGGCCACACTTTAGTCTTTCTTGTTCTTTGTGTGGTCTGTTAGTTGTATCTTGGGTATTGTAAGCTTTTGGGTTAATATCTACTTACCAGAGAGTGTATACCATGTGTGTTCTTTTGTGATTGGGTTACTTCACTCAAGATAATATTTTCTAATTCCATTCATTTGCCTAAGAATTTCATGAATTCATTGTTTTTTAGTAGCTGAGTAGTACTCCATTTTGTAAATGTACCACATTTTCTGTATCCATTCTTCTGTTGAAGGACATCTGGGTTCTTTCCAGCTCCTGGCTATTATAAATAAGGACTGCTGTTAACATAGTGGAACATCTGTCCTTTTATATGTTGGAGTATCTTCTGGGTATATTCCCAGGAGTGGTATAGCTGGATTTCCAGATAATACTGTGTCAAATTTTTTGAGGAACCCCAAGACTGATTTCTAGAGTGGTTGTACCAGCTTATAATCTGACCAACAATGGAGGAGTGTTCCTCTTTCTCCACATCCTCACCAGCATCTGCCGTCACCTGAGTTTTTGATCTTAGGCATTCTGACTGGTGTGAGGTAGAATCTCAGGGTTGCTTTGATATGAATTTCCCTGATGACTAAGGACATTGAACATTTCTTTAGGTGCTTCTCAGCCATTAGATATGCCTCAGTTGAAAATTATTTGTTGAGCTCTGAACCTCATTTTTATAGGGTTATTTCATTGTCTGGAGTCTAATTTCTTGAGTTGTTTGCATATTTTGGATATTAGCTCTACATCAGATGTAGGATTGGTAAAGATCTTTTCTCAATATGTTGTTTGCCATTTTGTCCCTTTGACAGGATCCTTTGCCTTACAGTAGCTTTGCAATTTTATGGGGTCCCATTCATCAATTCTTGATCTGGGAATACTTTTTTTTTTTTTTTTACTGCCCAGTGTGTTCTTTAACGGCATCACTGTGTTGCCAGCCAAAGTACATAGCCTGAAACTGAAAATGGACCACCAGCCAGAGTTATTAAATTAACAGGCTGGCAAGCCAAGGCCACATAAGATTCTGCACAGAGCCTCACCAACCTAAGAAAGAAGTGCATTGATTTTGATAATGCATATACCACCACAGGTAAGGAAGCCATTCTTATCAGGTTGACCTAAGATAGGCTCAGTCTTCTTTATGAAATAAAAAGGGGAGTGAGGTGGAGAGCTTTGGGTGCTGCCTAGCAAAAATCTGACATGGGCTAGGGACAAGGAAGTGGAGTTCAGCCAGGATTCTGACATTAGGCTAGAAGAAAGAAGTAATTTCAGGCAGGAATCTAAATTTTAGGCTAGAATAAGGAAGTATGCTTCAGACATGAAAATGACTTTGGGCTAGAACATGGAAGTAGGTTCAGATACTTTGCTTATACTGATAAGCCCTTAGAAATAGTGATCATGGGAATATTCATGCAATTGGGTTTACTGCCTTGCTTTTTATTTGACTATTTGTGTTTATAGTCTTGCTTGTTCCTTGACTATTTGCATCTATTGTATTTCTAGTTCCTCAACATAGAACTGACCTTAATACTTACATATAATTAAAATGGTATAAAAGCAAAAAGGAGGACGGGAGATGGGATAGGGGTTCTAGGGAGGGGAAATGGGGAAATGGGATGACATCTGAAATGTAAATAAGTAAAATATCCAATTAAAATAAAAGAATATGGTTCCTATGTCCCGCGCAATTATCTCGCCAGCAAGAATGCACGCAGACACCAGGGTCCTTCTGCAGCAAAACTTTTATTGCGATGTGTAGAGGAAGACCCCGGCCCCGAAAAGGCACCGCTTAAATACACCCTGTAGTGGTGTGTACATTTCTGGTTGGCTGCTTGCTCAGGAGCTCATATATGCCCCGGGATGGGCCGTGACTTGGCGCGCATTTTCCACTAGCAAAAAGGCAGTTTATCTTTAAGCTTGTGAGAGCACCGGATGCCAGCGCCATCCTATAATGGCGAATACCGTCACTGCTCACTGCGGCTCTCCACACTCCTATGCTAGCACAGTTTTAGGACAAAACTAAACCCTCACAGTTCCAAAACACCAAACTTAGGAATTAAGTAGCTAATTAAGATTTAACAGGTTTGGATGATATTGAAGAGGAATTCACTGTTAATTAGCAGTTTATAAAACCAAAAATTTAAACTAATGGACTCCAATTATTTGTCAAAAGAATAAAATCTCTCATCTCATGGCCCTTTGAGAGATACCACTTTATGAACTGACCAGGAGGTCATTAGTAAATAATTATCTAAATATTATAAAATGCAATCTTCTGAGGGTTTCCTGGGCTAAAAATAAGTTAACATTCCTGTCCCTTTCAATAAGAGTCTGTCTGAACAGTCCTGCTATTCACCTGGAGTGGGACATATCACCAAGGGAAAGCGGTTCTTGAGAATTCAGAAATGATATCAGTGTTGCTTAAAATGAAGGTTTCTACAATGCTATACGCTTTGGTGTGATTATCCTTTTGTGTTACTGTACTTTGCGGTAAACTACACTTGTCTCATTACATAGGAGATAATTAGGGGCATGGAGCCAAATGAGTTTGTAATTAAGTGGTCTTGGTCATAGTGTTGTCTTATTGACCATTACATAAACTCTAATAATGCAAGTTAGTTCAAAGAGTTTGCTTTCAGTGTCATAACTTGAGGGAAGAAATATGGTTCCCATGGAGATTTGTTACTGCTCCAAAATTCGAGTTTACCATCACAGGTGATTGTCCTCTTTTCAAAGGTATACTATTGGCTTATTGTTATTTTTGGGTCATTTTCGTCTTCATTGCAACCTTATTTATCAAGTCCTTGGTACTGGAATTTCATGGAACTTCAGGTGAAGGTCATCTGGTGATGGGGGTTTCTGGAACATGATGGTGTAAACAAGTTACAGTAAATCACCTTAGAACACAGACCCCAAATGGATCAGAGAACCAAGTTTTCATTTACATCGTATTTCCAAACGCAGAGTCAGCAAGCCTTAACAAAAGCAGTGCTTAGTGCTTATAATTGTGTGTCAGAGAGTATTAACAAAACTGTAGGGTTAAAATCTGTTCCTATTTTCTTGATAGAACCGTAGTCTAAGGTTTTGTTGTTGATGGTGTTTGTTTTCCAGATGGGTCTGAAATTTTGTGTTTTAAGCCCTTCTTTCCCTTAATGAACACTGTTAATACGTCAGCATCTCAGCCCAGAAGATGTAAACATCTGCAGGTAGGATGTGAGTATGGCAAATACTGAACACCTCCAATTCTGAAATTCCTCTCATTCTAGTTTTCCACAATTGAAACTCATCTTGAAGCTTCCTAGAAAAGCATGTGCAATTTTTTTTTTTTTTGCAAGGCAAAACACAAGGGTTAGGTTTCTGTTCTACAATCTTGTGCTTTGATATGTGACCTAAGATAATCTATATTTCGGTTTTCTTTTTTTTAATTTCTTTCAGTTCATATTTCAGCTCATAATTTTCTTATTACATTATAAAATCCAAAATTAGTATAAATAAGCCATTTATTTTAATAATATTGTAATAAGGAGTATGCAAATTCCTAAATGTGGAAATATTTCATGGGAAAATGGAAAATACAGAGTCACATCTGGCCAAGACACAAACGTGCAAAACAGAAAAAATAGTAACAGTTTTCTTTGATACAGCTTATAGATGCTTTTAAACTAATGCCCTGCATTTGTCCGGCATACTTTCAGTTCATATATGTGCATTATGATTATGTCAATTCTATTTAACATCCTACCCCTTCTAATGTGTCCCTTATTCACTTTCAACCTTTCACCATCATGAACTGATGTTTTTTGAATTACTACTTTGCACACATACATACATACATACATACATACATACATGCACACACAGAGATACACACACTTAAAAGAAAAATGTTGGTTACTTATTTAGTCATAATTTTCTTCTAAGAGGCAGATTTTTTAAGATTAGAATTATCATTTTGAATTTACCTAATATTCAGAATCAAATATCTTAATAGGTAATAAATTAGGATTCCCTAAAATTCCAACCTTATCATAATTGTAACCCTATAAATTTACTTCGAAATGATATTAAACTGGAAATAAAGAAAAGCAAGAGGATACACAAAATTAAATTCTTAATATGCCAAAGTCATGGATATGTGCACCTACTCAAGATGAATCTTATGATGTATATATGACATATGTTTTAACTCAATTTCAATTTAAACTGCACCAGATATTTTGAGTAAGATAAAAACAAAGGAATTTAGTTGCTTTTTAGTCAATCAATTGGACACAGGTGTTAGACACAGAGATGCTTCTTATGCTGTCAAGAATGGTGAACAAAAAATTAAGTGTAACTTCTTAAAGATAACTATAATCTATCGACATCTATTAAGGGAAAACAACCACAACATCAACACTAAGCTTAAAATTGACTTTCTAATGGTATTTTTTGTTTCTATGAAATAAATTCAAAACTGAAGCCAAGAATAATTTGAACATTTACAGAACACATCAATAATACATCGTTATTCATATCTTCTTCAATTCAATGATTTTCATTCTCCATTGAACAAGTAGGGTTTATCAGAGAACTTAGCATCTGAATGTAAAAAGGGCAACTGTAAAATCCTTTTTTTAAATTTGCATGTCTTTGCCTCCTGAATAGCCATCAACGTAATTGTTTCTTGAATGCTATGCAATTTTTTTTCTCTCCAGTGTTGACCCTAATCAGAGCAATTAATTCCATAATGAAGTCTTTCATCACAGACACCATCTTATTATTATCTTGGTCTAAATTAATAACATCATGATAATAATTAGTAGATTTGAAATCATCTATTTCTTTCTTACAACATGTGGACTCCTTATAAAAGAGCAATAGGGATGGAAATTAGAGTAAAACATGGCAGCTGTGTTGATTGCTGTGCCCTTGTAACCTTAGCATCTGCAGCATGGGCCTTATTTAAATGTGAATGTGATACAGTTGGAGTGTTTTTTTCTCTCACCACACTCAACTGCTAAGCAAAATAAATAAATAAATAAATAAAGTATTCAATGTATCCTACACATAGCATGTAGTATCTATAATTAACAGTACATATGTAACTTTTTATTTCTATGTCGCTATTTATACCACATAAACACATAAACACACTCCTTATGTGTTTATGTGAATCAGTTCTGTGATCATTAGAGCATCCCCACCTTTTTCACACCAGCTTTATCTAATTATAAACTTTATACATCATTACACAATTACAAATTGATACAATTTATACTTACACTCGATTGGTCAAACCTAAGGAAGGAGTCCTACATCATAGAGGTACTAAATGATTGCAGTTCTAAGGGCGTTTAACACTGGCAGGAAAATGCCCATGGGATACATTTTTATAATCTTATTGATATTGTCAAATAAATATTTCCTTCTTGATTGGTTTTGGTAACATGATACTTTTATGGATTGTATAATGAGGTCCAGGAAAACACTAGATTTTTTGAATAATTTGAGAAGTTCTGTGATCTCCAAAGATATTTTCATACAGATATTTCTCTTTGTATAAATTTCTATTTAAATTTTTCCTAGAAAAAGTTTTATTTTCTGTCTTTGAATATTTGTCATTGAAGGAATTTGTTTAAGTCTAATTTTCTTATATTATGTGTTTGTGCTCATAAATTGTATGTGTGCATATATCTATAACTATATATCTATATATCTATCTATATCTATATCTATCTATATCATCTATATCATCTATGTCTATATCTCTATATCTATATATGTGTGTGTACATTAAATTACTTATAATGAATACTGCAATTGTTTGTTAGTCATAGATATCTTTAAGATATTTATGTTCAATACTATTCTATGCCTGCAAAATATTTTGCTATGTGAAAGCATGTAACAGCAATGTACTTTATAAATTCTATGCTTTTGAGTTGCTTCATACCTTTTAATGTACTCTTGTGTTGATAAAAAAGTACAGCAGACTACATTTGTCCAGGATTTAGCATTTCTTGTGAACTATCAAATTTCTGAAAAACCTATTGCTTCATATTGCTTTACATTGAAAACTATTCTCTTTAGTATTTATTATATTTCATTTTTCTTACATTAAATACAGTTTTAAGTGAACAAGTATTTATGATCTTTTAATTTCTCACAATCAAAAAATAGTGAACCTGAGAGCCACTGCCTGCAGTGACTTGGCTGGCCATAGAGTCCCAAGGACTCTCCCTGTCAGACCAAAACCCTACTGGAGTAAAGAGCATCTCTATCTCTGTGGAAGAATATTAAAACTCTCAATATTAGAACTACAATAATAATGCTAGATTCTGTCTCAAAGTCCTGAGGTGATTCATGCATGTTTTGTCTTTCCTTTTCTTGAATTGTGGATGAGTTTTGATAAGTCCTTTCTATTTCATGAAAAGTTTCTTCTACAATCTCTCTTTAAGAAACAATTTAGTAGAAGTTTCCTGGTGACGTTAAATTTTATTCAGTTTTAATATTCCGTTTGTTTTATGCCTTTAGGTTTTCTATTCTTTCATAATATTACATACTTTCATACATTGAAAATTTTTTTTGCATTTATAACCACAAAAATAACTTTAAAGACTTTTTGGGTGATCTCAACATCTGCCACATAGCACGATTAAAATCTACTAATTGTCTTTCACTCTAGAGTCATATTTTCTAAGTTCTTTGTTTATTAAATAATCTTGATCTACAGTTGAATGTTGTGAATGCCACAGTATGTATACACACTTTATAATGCATTGAGATATTTAGTACAAAGTTAACTTGAATAGAATACAAATACAAACCTCATCTTGTGAACAGTATCTGATGTATGATTTCATTTTCTTCACTTACAATTTGGCTGTCTAGTCTGAGCTTCATGTTTTGGTTAGGTAGCTTTGCTTTGTGAAATAAGGATTTAGATCTCTCCTCCCTTTCCTTCCAAAATTGATACAGTGCCTTTCTGTGGTAGTAATTGCACTGACCTCTCTCCTTATGGCCTTCACACAAGAATAATTGAATCTTCCTACTACCTAACTTGGAAATGCTCCAGAGAGAACTTGATACAAGTTTCCATCTGAGCAAAAGTCACAATGAAAATGCCAACATTATTGTTAGACATTTCCTACAAGGTCACATTCAAAATCTATTTGCTTTAACTAATAGCCTAGTCTGATCCAGAGGTGTTATTTATTTGATTTTCTATTTAAAATTAGTTTCTGCAGCACATACACTCCTCTAGGAGTATATGCCATCCTATTTGATAGATAATTACTAGTGTATTTTAGTAATCATATTACATCAATTTCTCTGCTAAGAGCTTAACTTTTCTTGATTAATTTCAGTGAGCATATAAATACATTTACTTACAGTATTCTCTGATACATTTTGTATACAAAAGTCACACATATACATATACACACACACACACATACATTTCAGCTAGCTTCTATCTACATCTTGTTTTTCTTTCAAAATTTCCCAGTCACTAAACTTATGCCAATATAGTGTCCAAAATGCATGGATTTTAAAGGAAACATCACAATATTACTATGTGTACATGATTCCTTACAGTGAATTTTGTTGAAGATATATAACTCAATGATGAGGTAGGAAGACCCTGTGTAATTTCACAGACCAGGACAACAGTTTCTGCTAAGCATGAAAGAAACCACAGAACAGGAATATTCCATGATTAGGTCATAAACACAGAAATTCAGAATACAAGTTCCTTGTTAAAAATCACATTATATAAACGTCCACACTGACCCTACGTCTTGAGACAATGATAAGCTCATGTCCTTATTTTACTTCTGTCCATATCCACTGTAACACCAGTAGATAGGGGTGAGTTGGAAGTGTTACTAACAGGACACTTTCAAGTTTTATAGGCTCCCTATTAAATGATCTTTAACATCTTAATTTGAATATGCCTAACCCAATCAGTTCTATTTCCTTTTCTATTAATTAATTTATTTATTCACGTCATATCCCGATTGCAGTTGCCCCTCCTCTCCTCCCAGTCCCTTCCTCACACATCCTTCCCTCCATTAACTCTTCTTCCCATGGGTACCACCCTACCCTTTGAAATCAAGTCACAGCAGGACTAAAGATTGGTACTTACCCCAATCCCTCCCTCTAAGGTCTAACTAGGCAGGCCAGCTAGGGAAAACAAATCCAATGGTAGGTAACATAGTCAGAAACAGCCACTGCTACAACTGTACTCACATGAAGACTAAGTTCCACACATGATATAAATGTGTAGGGGGCTATACATGCTCCTTGATTGGTGGTTCAGTCTCTGTGAGCACCAATGGGCTCAGGTTAGTTGATGCTGTAGGTCTTTTTGTGGTGTCCTTGACACCTGCAGCTTGTTCAGTCCTATCCTCTACTCATCCAGAAGACTCCCCAAGCTTTGTCTTATGTTTACATGTGAGTTTCTGCATCTGTTTTCATCAGCTGCTGGATGAAACCTCTCAGGAGACAGTTATGCTAGGCTCCTATATTAATAGTGTCATTAATAGTATCAGAGGTTGCCTCTTTTACCTCTCACCTCTAACCCTTGAATGGGTTTCAAGTTGTTCCAGTCATTGGTTGTCCATTCCCTCAATTTCTGTTCTATATTTATCCTTGCTTATATTATAGATAGGACAAATTTCAGATTGAAAGTTTTGTGTGTAGGTTCCACTCTCCACTGGACGTCCCACCTGGCTATATGAGGTGTTGATTTCCATCTCCATGTTTCCAGCCACTAGAAGTCTCAACTAGGGTCACCCTCATAGGCTCTGCCCACCTGAATTCTGTTCTCACCCCAAGCCCTCTCTCACCCCCACACCTGATTTCCATCCGTGTTCTGCTCCTCACTCCCTCTCCTACCCAGTTCCCTTCTTCCACTCCATCCACCTCCAATGCTGATTTCATTTCTCCTTCATCCCCAAGCCACCATCATTCATAAGGGAGCTCCATTCAAGATTCTAGATATTCCATATCTCTTTCACTGACTAAAATCTTCCTTGTGTGCCACCAGATTGTTGTTCTAGTACATATTTCATTATGTTTGCCAGGCAATGAACTAGTGTTAGGATAAAGAAACATCATCATACTTTAGAAAAGACTACACGGATCTAAATGATTAAATACTTCAATCTTACAAAGTTACAAAAGGCATACAGGAAGTTTCCATTCAATTGAGCCTTGATTATTTTATTTTCTATATTATTTTCAGATTTGAGACAATATATAGGTTTCTTTTTTTCTGCATGTAATTGGATAATAAAATCTAATGGTGCTCAAAAATCTATGAATCAAATAAGTTTAATAACAAATTTTGGGTTATGGAAAATATTACAGCATATTGCAAATTTTGCCATAATTATTTTGTTTAATGCATAGTCTCTGTCTCTCTGTCTCTGTCTCTCTCTCTCTCTCTCTCTCTCTCTCTCTCTCTCTCTCACACACACACACACACACACACACACACACACACAAAACTATTCTTTGTTTGAACATTCATTCTCTGTATACAATGAAATGAGATCATCTCTACTCTCACTTCCAAGTCTAATTTTCTCCCCATCACCTTGCCATAATCCCATCCCATGTCAATGTATTTGTTGTTGTTGAGTCCACTAAGTACAATTGGCTATTCAAATATGAGCATGGGTATGGGACTATCCATTGGAGCCTGTTCTTCTGTGTTCATAAGAGCAATGGGCATGTCATGTTCAGAGACAGCATTTTGTTTTACTCTTTCCCCTTACTCCAACTCTTATATTCTGTATGCCTCCACTTCCTACATACTCTGTGAGCTTTGTTCTCTGTGATGATAGTGTGATAATATTGCTGTTCCATTTACAGCAGAGCAATTAGTCTCTAATTCTCAGGCCTCTGACCAGCAAATCTTAATTGACTTTTGTACTTTCAAAAATAAGCTTCTATGACCAATTTTTGAAGTTATTCATAATTGACAACTTTTGCAAGCAAGCAGATGGAACATAAAAAACTTCTACTGAAATAATACAAGCCCACAAAAACAAGCCTTATATGTTTTCTTTAATACAATCATTCTAGCTATGTCTTCTGTTTTGTAGATGTAGCATGGAATACAAGTTAAAGCCAGAAAAAAATGTAAAGGAAGCCATCTGCAGCAGGGATATTAAGGACAAATATAATAAGTTACAGTCAAAATGAAATTAGTGAAATTCTGAGTTCAGAAAGCTTACACTGGGAAGGTTGTTGGAGTATTGGGAAAAATTAGGGAGTAAAAAACAGAGGTAACAAAGGTAAGGTATTATGAAAATTATATAGAAACTTACTATTTAAAACCTAACTGTAAAAATGTTTATGAACAATTGGACACATATAAACAGAAAGAGGGGATAATACTAAGTGATAATGGACCAAGCAGGGAGTGGGAAATTGGATCAAAGAAAGGAGTGGAAAATGAGTGTGTAATTCCAAACTAAGAATGCATAAAAATGCCACATGAAAACTCATTAAGTTAGCTGATATAAAAATATAACCTAAAAACAGTATTTAAATGGAATTATCTTGGTAAAAGGATTATTTCTTATCAAGAAAATTTAGATTATTAAACAAAAATGGTAGGATGAGGCATGAAATACCCTTCTTTGAGTTATTGATCTTGGAGTTGTTGAGATCTTCAAACCAGAACAGATGCTTACTATTTCTCTGGGCTGTCCACCATATATACATACATATATATACATATATATGTATGTATATATGTTATTACCGTACAACTGAACATACTACATACTTTGGTGCCAAGATATAAAGACATTAATCTTAAAACTGCTTAAACACTTCATGCCCTGCAGGCTAGCTTTTCTATTATCAAAAGGTGAGATGCAGCTTCTATGGAAGAGGCATGAATGATCTTACCCTATGTAGACTGTGAATTCTACAATATTTTTCTCTACACAAGCTCTGTCTCTTAATGTAACAGTGGCACAGTTATTACAGAGTAACTGATTTCTCTTTATCAAATTTGATAAAGAATTATCACAGGAGGCTTCAATTCAACTGTATTACCACCTGTTACTGTAACTCGGGGCTAAAGTTTAAAGAAGGTAAAACAGAAGATTATGGGTAGGTAAGAACCTGGTTGTTGTTTGTTTTGATAAATTGTTATCCTATCAAGTTATTTTTCTATTACTGTGATAAAATTCTTTTACAAAAACGGTCCAATGAGGCACCAGAAAGGAAAGTGTGGTATCAGGAGCAGGAGGGTGGTTGGCTTACATTTACTTTCATACTTAGGAAGCAAAGTATGAACAAGAAATGTGATGAAATTTCCAGACCTACTCCTTGTACTAATTAATCTTTGTGGCTCTACTTCCTTTGTCTCCTCAGTCTTCTCAAACAAGACTATGAGACAGAGATAAATGTTTGTATGTGTGAGCCTGTGAGGGGTATTTCACAATAAAAACATAAAAAACATTCATACTTGCTCTCTATTATATGTCTAAATTTCTGGATTACCTTTAGTATATGTCGTGAAAACATTGCTCTAAAAATGGGTCTAAAATATACTCATGATTTAAAACAAGCTCCGAAGAGGATAAAATTGAATTGTATTAATTTTATAAAAATGTACATTGCTCATCATGCATAGACATAAGGACAATGTGAACTTCTATTTCTTGAAGATACATCACATCTCTTCTTTTATCATTAAAGAGCAAAAGAAAACCGTCAATATTGTATGTAAAATAAATAGCCATAAACTATGAAACATGGAGAGAATATACATTAACTAATTTCCTTGGGTGTTTACAAAATATAAGGGTTTTCTTTTTGCCTCACTTCTAAATACTACATGTTGAACTTACTTGAAGAATTTAACCAAATCAAAACTTAGAACCATAGCAAAGATCTATTTTCTCTGCATGAAGAAAGAACTAGCCTCAAGAATCAAGTCCTGTGAATAATTCTTCTTCTTCTAAAAAGTCATGAAGCTAATAATAGTTCAATTCCCTTTCACTGGAGCCAAAATGAGCCTAAATTGGCATTCAGCTTCACTAGAATGCATTGGCAAGAGAAAAGAAAAAGTAAATATGTTATTTTTAACTCTACTGGTTCCTCTCCTGAGGTCATTGTTGAATGTATAGTGAGCCTTGATTTCAGTTTGCAGCCAGAAATAGCAAGGCATGACCTTACGCCATCTTTTTCCATTCTCAGTAAAGTCCTCATTGACATGAAGTACATTTCTTATTATTTCCTGTGATACAGTGTTTTCTACCATTTCCCAGAACGACATAATCTTTAAAGCCTATGTAGTGTAAATTCCGCCTCAAATATTTGTCTTTAGCTTTCAATGTTCAATTGTAGCCTTTAATACTTTTTCTTACCAGTCAATAGTAATGTAATTTTATCACTATTAGTTATATATCTATCATATACATGCAATTGCTCACGGACACCAGAGGAAGGTATCCCTAGAATGGGAGTTGCAGATGGTGTGAGCCTCCTTGTGGGTCCCAGGAGCTGGTCCCAGAGCTGCATGACTAGCAATTTCCCCTAAATCCTAAGTCATTTTTTAACCCAATGGATGTTAGACTTAAATAAACCTAACGCCATTCATGAAGAGAATAAATTATGAAATAAACCTATAACTATCTTTTCTAGTTTCTCAAGTCATTCCATTAAATTTTACCATGTAGTTTGTGAATTTTTAACATGATTTGAAAGATAATGTCTACAATACTGTCACTCTGCAAAACCGAAAACCAGAAACAAACCGGTTGGTCCCTCAACAGAAGGAAGGATAAAGAAAATGTGGTACATTTACACAAAGTAATATTTCTCAGCCATTTTAAAAAGATGAAATCATAAAATTTGCAGTCAAATGGATGGAACTAGAAAAAAAATAATTATGAGCAAGAGAACCCAAACCCAGAAAGACAAACACAATATGTACAAGTGCATATTGGCCAATAAATAAATGATAACCAAACTAAAATCTATAGACCCAGAGAGGTTAGGTAAACAGGAGGGATTTATGGAGAAATACATTGCTCTTCCTGGGGGGAGGGGAGAGAAGATTTTATGGACAAAGGAGGGGTGTGTTGCAGGATCAGGGTGTCAGGAGTGTGAGTGGATGGAGAAGGAAAGTGCAGGAAGAGATGTCTGAAATTGGTGGCATTTAGGGGATGGTATGAAAATCCATTGTAGCAGAAATGTCTTTGAATGCATGAGAGTGATACTCATGATTACTAGATGGGGATACAAAGTCTCGACTGACAATTAAGGCTTTCAGTGATGGGACAGCCTTCCATTCTTGAGTCACAGGTCAAGATGCTCCTCTGGAAATTGCAAAAGCACCCAGAGTTTTGCTAAGTCAAATTGTTGCTCTCGGCAAACCAACACCAGGACACCAATACTTAGGATAACACCCATACAGTTCATAGAGAAGTTGAGCTGGTGTGTACACAAAGCCTTGACTCCTACATTCTAGATTTTTTGCTGAAAAAAGGTACTCTGTAGGCTACTGAAAGGGAAACATGGAAAATAATCTATCCTTTGACTTACAATTTGTCCTGCTTGCAAAGTATGCTAGGGCAATGGTGTCAAGAAATTTGTGTGAAAAGCCAATCAATGTCAGATTTGACTTAAAGTCCCATCCTGGACACTGCTTGGGTAAGTACAAACTAGAGTCTAGGTAGCTCAGAAACCTCAGGTAAAACAAACAAACAACCAAGCAAACAATAAAAAAAAAATTAAGAAAATGTCTACTAATGGTATTCTGTTGTACTCTTAGATAAGTCCAATCATCATCAGAAAGCATTCCTCCAACAACAAAGGCGAACAGATATAGAGACCTACTGCCAGACATTAAAAGAAGACAGATTGAATGGGCAGTCTCTATCAAATCTCTCCCCTCAGAGCTCAAGGAATCGCAAGAGAGGAGGAAACAGTGTGAGAGTCAGAGGGAATGGAGGACACCAGGAGAATAATACTCCCTAAATAATTTAAGCAAGGTGCATATGATCACCTAGAGACTGAAACAGGAAGCATGGAGGTAACATGGGTCTATACCAGTCCTCTATGTATGTATTATAAACAGTAGTATGTTATGGGACTTTTGCCTGGGAGGATGAGTGGGTGTCTTAATCTTGTGCCTAATCTTGGGGCTCTTATTCACAAGTTGTGTTGTTGAGTCAAACTTCAATATGACAGTTTTGCCTCATCTTATCATATCTTATTTTGGCATGTGTGGTTTTTATCTACTAAGAATATGCTGATATCTTATGACATAAAAGTCACAATTTTACAAATTTAGTTTGAATTCTTCACTTATTAAATTAAAAAAATGACAAGTACTGCAAAATTAAATGATACCTTCAGCTTAAAATTTATGTTCAGTATGGATGAATTAGTGTAACTATGGAATGGTTATTTGACAAGGATGAAGCTGTGGGTTCTGTAGCAAGAACCAAATAAAGATAACAAATTAAAGAGGAAAAACATTAAAACGCTATCTTAAAAGAGAATATCACAAGTTTTACCCAAAAAGGCTAAGAATTTTAATTGTTTTGCCAAATATAATTTCAAATTTGGAGGCATATATCTTGATCCCTTTTAATATTTCCTACTGTTGTTCCAATACTTTGCAGGATTAAAAAAAAAAAAACAAATACCCACGTTATTCTGTTTTTCTACTATGAGTTCAACTTCAGCTGATCTTTCATTGGCAACAGGAAGGATTTTAAAGACAAAAATAAAGTACAGCTATAGGTACTATGAAGTCCTGACTTCATTAACATTTTGATGAGTAACCATTTGTGGGTGTGCGTGTGTGTGCAGATACATCTATAGTTGACATATGTGTGCATGCTTAGATTGTTCCATCTATATGTCAGACTAAGTCCTTGTTTTTATTCTCTAGCAACAACAGTGCAAATAAAACTCAGTATTTACACATTTGCACAGACAGAAATATGGAAATGTGGAAACCATGAAACCCATTATTTTCAGGGGTAAAGTAAAAAATGTTAGGTTGCAAATTCCTGCTTATAGTAGCAAACTTCTTAACAACTACCACAGAATAGGAACTGTATGTATGATATGAAAACCTAAACACAAAAACTTATATTTTCTATTATTATATGTGCATGCACTCTGTATTGCTTAAATAAAAGTTTTTCCACATCAATCTGTTTTGTCTTATCTTAATAATTTCTACTGTCTTTTTCTATCATATAACTAACACAAAGAGTGTTTTCAGTAATACACAGAAATACAATACAAAAAGACATTTCTTATTTTGGCACATAGAACTTTGGTTTTGAAAAGAACTGGAAGTTCATTTAATCCTATCTATTTTATTTGCCAGATAAGAAACAAAATTCTGGAAGATATAATAACCCTATGCAAATGGTAACAGTTTAACGATGGCTGGAACTCTATTTTTTACTATAGCCTCTTTTTATTACACCGAGTAATCTGCTACACATACTTCTGATTACTTTTACTACTAAAAGGTTGGTAAACTGATGACTGCACATAACAGTAACTTATCCATACTTTTGCTCCATTTTAAAAGATTTATAGAAAAGCTAACAACCTGAAGAAGATCTTACAAGAGAATTGAGCCAAAAAAATGAATATGTATTTCCTATATTGTCCAGCATATTTTTTTCACATACAAAATGGTTTTTTTTTTATATAGGTGAGTGAAACCAAACAATAGAGAAAAAAAGCAATTCATTTTACACCCACTAAGATGTGCTAAATTCTGTTTAAATTCTCTGGATGGAGGTTTCTGTAGTCAAAGTCTCATTATCATAAATCCCAAGATCAAAAAGACTATGAAATATTGAGGCTGATTTAGTTTTCAAATGCAAAGCAGCAGCTGGATTAAAGTGTAAGGCTACTGAAAAACCTGTAGAGAAACAACCGTCTTTAGGCTGCAGTCTCATACAAAGGACAGATTGATTGAACATAGAGAAATGGAAAATGCAGCATGTCCTTATTCTAATAAGTTTCATTTCCGGAAACTGATGTATGGCAAGCTGCAGCAGGGCATGCCGCTGACTGATACTAGAGGACAAAGATAGAGCTGAATGCTTTCATTAAATTATATTTACAATTAAACAACACCTTTTACAAGTGTTTTAATTTATGTATGGCTTCATGACACATTCTTCTCTACTTATACACTGATTAAAGTTCATAGATGTATATGTATGCATATATTTATACCAAAGAGAAAATAAGGGAAGTTTTGAAGTGAAGATTACCTTAGGGGAGAGAGTAGGAGAAGAAGACAGACTAGTAGGGAAGAAATGAGGGAAACAGAGAGGAGGGCAAGGAAGAACCACATCTGATAGGGCCATGGATAGAGAGTAACCGTAGAGCTTGCCTAATATGTGCAAAGCCATGCTTTTAAAGTAATCATCGCAAAAAAAGAAAATAAAAATTCAATACGGATAAAAATCCGTGATTGACTTATTACTAATCTGATATTTTCATGAAGAGTATTCTTCAATTAATGTGATGTTTATATCAAAATGAAAAGTTTGAAAAAAATTAAGTAAGTGTTAAGTTATAATAGGTATGGGTGGATTATCAGAGATTTCTTTCGGACCTAGTAAGACATGGAAACATATTTGAGTTATAAAGTAATAATTATTAATATGAACACTGAACATATATAGGAGTTAGGATTTAGTAGACATCTTTGTAGGTTATTTCTAAATTCTCTGAACATTAGTTTTTTTTCTAGCTTCTATTTTTATGCTTAACAGTTGTTTTGTCTGTTTCTTAAATACATAGCAGTATATGTTTATATGTGCTGTAAAATAGGATATGTGTAACAGTCACATTATTATACTACAGTGTGCACATGTCTGACCTGTCACTAATGTAAGCCCTAAGGGAGATGGTGATCAAAGGGAGATCGTAATCAGATAAGAAATTTCCAAGTAGATTCAAGGTTGAGTTTTCTATGTGTTGTCATTAAATGTTTGATCTACTCAGCAATTGGGTCTTTTTTTTTTTTTTTTTTTGGTTTGGTTTGGTTTTTTGAGACAGGGTTTCTCTGTGTAGCCCTGGCTGTCCTGGAACTCACTCTGTAGACCATGCTAGCCTCGAACTCTTGAACTCAGAAATCCGCCTGCCTCTGCCTCCCAAGTGCTGGGATTAAAGGCGTGAGCCATCACCGCCCGGCAGCAATTGGGTCTTATCATACAGTTATTGTCAGTAACCAAGGACAATGACAATAGCCCACAATGACTTGGGTGCAGCTGTATCCTCCCTGACTAATTTATAGAGATATTTCACGTCTTGCAATTTGAAGTTAATAGCCCAAGCCTTTATGTTGTAACACTGTCCATTCAGGCAGGAAAATTCTGTTCAAGCTCCTATTTTTTAAGTGTTGTATTTTGCAATTAGGTTATCAAATAAGGGATAGTTAGATGGCTTGTTCCATGTATCTTTAGTTTTAGGTAACTCAATCACTGTCCCCTCCTCAGCCAATCTGTTTTTAATACTTTAAACTTCAAGACCACCCTGCCTCTTTCATATTAGAGTATTCTCCTACCCTTCAATTTTATTTTTATTAAGTTGGGAAATAAGAAGTTTCCATACATTCTTTTTTTATGTTAAGTTTCCTCTAACCCAAATTTTTCCATCCTACTATGTCTTTCAATAATGTTTTTAGGACCAAGTTGTCCAACTCAATACTTTGTTTTACTTATAACGTATGACCCCTCTTACATCTATCTGTCTATCTATCTATCTATCTATCTATCTATCTATCTATCTATCTACATACCTACTTACTTACTCGCTTATTTGTGTATATCCATGGCAGTCAGAGCATAGTTTATGATACTCTATTCTTTCTTTCAATATCTTGAATCTCCTAGATTGGATTTAGGAGCTTCCACTGGACAGCAAGTGCCTTTTACTATTCACCCATTACTCCAGCCCCCATTTTGACTATTCTACTAAAGTTGCAACATAAACAATATCCCTGTACTCTGTATTTCAATCAAAATTTTATTCCATCATGGTTCTGGCATACTTTTAATTCCCATACCAATTACATTTTTTGTATTGAATATGAAATCAGCTTTACTTCTCTGCACCTTGTTGAGAGAAATTTACTAAGGATAATAAAAATCTACGTGTCTTAAAGTACCTTTGGTTGTGGCTTATTGACTGGAGTCAAACTATTTTTCTTTTCTCAGTTCTAGTCATTCATTTCTTTATTCATGAACCACAAGGCATTGATTAACTATATGTATCGTGGCAGCTTTGATTCCAATAATGAGGCAGCAGAACAAAGTGCTTCCCAGAGCTAATGCTGAATTTTCTGAGGGGTTCTGCTTATGCCATCCATAAGCTCTGGAATTTTGGTTAAATCACTGATGCATTCCTTATTTCTTCTAAACTATGTGAGAAGAAAGCTTAAAGACAATACCTTCATTATAAAATTAAAAAATATTTTCAACAAACCTGATCTGAGTCGACAATAAGTAAGAGCTCTATGTAGCCCTTCTTCCAGGCTTTCTAATAACAAACAATGTGGGATATGATTGATCTGCCTATGTAATTAAGATATTTTATTACATGTATTAGAAAGCATAAAAATTGAACTGAAAGTAGATATACCTCATAGGAATAAATACATATTTTATATTATCATTTAACACCTGGTAAATATAAAGTATTTATACGTAATGTGCTTTTAAGCACTTGAATGTGTGCACTTTACACTAGTAGTACACTATAATTGGGAAGAAACACATTTAAAAAAATAAAAATTTTATTGTGGCAGGATTTTTTTCCTGTCCTTTGTATTTGCTGTGAAGCTCAGTGATTGGGGAATAAAATAAGGAGGCGGAGCTGGGAGTTGGAAGGAGAAAGGAAGAAGGAGAAGAAGGAGAAGGAGAAGGAGAAGCAAGTTGGAGGGAGACATAAGTGTCTGTAGGAGTCCTGAATAGTTGTTCACATCAAAAGGTTAGATACTGGGTTAACAATTCTGATTGTGTGGGCATCTTGTGTATTGAGCATTCGCTAATATAAAAATCTATCGGATAATCTTAAGCATTAAGAGTTTCATTTCTACCGGGTATTAGAATTCTTTTATCTACTGCATGAGGGTGGGGGAGTTGAACCATGAGCCATGCTTAGAGCCTTAGACTCCACAGAGCTGACTAGCAGAGATAGCAGGCATGCTAATGTTTCATGGAGCCAGGGCTGGAGCTCCAAGGCTGTCTGGCACTAGGACCATAGAGCAGAAACATGGCAGAGGCCAGGGAGCTAGCTGGAGCCAAGCCCCGCTGCCGCTTTTTCCAATACATCCCGCAACATTTTATTAATCATTTGAGAACTCCATAAATATATTTTGATCATATTCACTTCACATTACTCCTCGTAACTCCTTCCCAAGCTATTACTACTTCCACAATCCCTACAAATATCTTGTTCTCTTTATGTTTTTATTAGCCCATGAGTCCAGTTTGTGTTATCTATCTAATTTTAGATGCCATCCAGAAGCAGGATAACATAACCAGGTTTTTTTTCCATAGAAGAAAACTAAGTATAAATTATTAAATTATCTTAGAAGTCAACAACAACCAGAAGTTACTCAGGGTCAGGGTCCCTGAGGTACGCATCACTCTACATTAGTATATTGACTGGCTTGATCTTGTGCAGGTCTTTTCAAGGGAACGTAGCTATTGCCAGCTCAGGAGTTCAGTGGTTCTGTTCAGTTCAGAAGACATTGTTTTGTTCTAGCCCTCCAAAACTTCTGATCTTCACAATATTTCTTTCCTCTTACACTGTGATGTTACAGGAACCTCGGCGTGAGGTGATGTGGTTGTCCTGTTCTGGCTGAGCACTTCAGTGACAATTATTCTTCACAAGTCATCAGCCATGAATCTTAACATCAACCATATACTGCACAAAGAAACGTCTCTGATGAAGTGTGAAGGCTTAGCTAGTCAATGGACTCAGAGAAAGAAGATTAAGAGCAGTTTTGTAATTTGGTGCTCAAGTGTTCATTTGGCAGAATAATAAATAGTAGTAGATACATCCCGAGATCTTCAAAAATCCCCATGCATGGTTTCTTGATGAGGCTTACAGTACAAACTACTTCTTTCCTCCTGTGGAGCCTGTCTTAAAGAAGAGCCACATTTTAAGTGTGCAGGAACCACTTGTAAGAGTTGAGTACTTGTGGGTATAGTTTTAAGAGGTGATTATGAAAACGAAAATAGATATACTCATCAAGTCAAAATCAGAAATCATATAAAAGCTTATTACACTTGACTTACTCATCTGCTCAGTGATTATGGTGTGATATGATGTAGGGTAAGGTATTGATAATTTAATGAAAAGTAAGTTACTGGAAAGAATATAGATTGGCATTTTCTTGGTTGCGTTATTATGAACAGAATATAATTTGTTTCACAGTTTAGTGGTAGGTTTTAAAAGGCATAATAAAAATACTCATTTGTTCTTTTATTTGTAAATGTTGACTGTGCCCAGGAATATATTTCCTGTATGGTTAGTATAACAATATACTTATGAACTGTAACAAAATTATATAACCTAAATTGCATAAATTACTGAACAGCTAGATGGTGAAAAAAGAGTATTCAGTAGTTTATTTAAGTTAGAAAAAAATGGTTTATTGGTTTCCAATATGGGTAGTCAAGAGCCTAAATTTGTATATTGATCCCTACATCTCTTTTGGGCATTTGTCAGATACATGCACGTTTTCATAATAACATATGTTAAAAGTTGTAAAGGCAAAGACATTTTGCAGAGAAAGAGAGACCATGGAACACTCAGTCTTAAGCAAGATGCCTTCATCAAGGACCCTTCCAAGACTCAGGATAACCCATAGAAGAGGAGTTAGAAAGAGTGTAACAGCCAGAGGAAATGGAGGACACCCAGAAAACAAGGCCCTCTTCCTCAAAATGAACAAAGCTCATAGTAACTTAGAGAGAGTTAAGCAGTATGTACTGGGCCTTCACAGGCTGGCATCACTTCCATATTAACGTTTTTATGGGATTCCTGAGTTTGCAAATAAATCTCTGATTCTTTTGCCCTCTCTTGGACTATTTTCTTTCTGTTGATTTGTATTGTCTAATTTCCATGAGATAATTAGTTTGCTTTTTCTTATTATCTTTTATATTGCTATATGTTATTATTATCTTTTAGAAGCCTGTACTTTTCTAATGAGAGAGAGAGAAAGGGAGTGGATCTGGGTGGGAGGGGAGGTTAAGAAGAACTTGGAAGAGTACAGGGAGGAAAAACTGTAATCAAGATATATCATGTTAAAAAAAGTATCCATATTTAATAAAAGGAAAGAGAAGTAAAGGCAAGATAAAGGCTATTTGTGAGTTACCTTAATGTACAAAGATACTCTAAGGAACATATCCATATGTACCTTCACTTATGTGGTAAATTATATTTCTAATTTGTTATAGGGTTTAAGTCAGTACTGAGAGAATTGTAGGCTTTGCGTTCTGGTTTACTATGAAGGTATAATATCTTCTTGATTTATTGGTAATAAATTAACTCATTTTACATAAATATCCTAAGATATCATTGCATTTGACTATTTTTAGTTAAATACAGTATATGAGATTTTACTTTTTGAGCAGTCAGTTATACCTGTAGTAATAATTCACAATATTGAAATTTCTGTAGTTGTACATATATGGCACACAAATGGCACTTTGTATTGTCAATATCTTTGAAGTCCTAAATTTATTTAGTGAAGATGGTCATATAAATTCAATCATAAAATTGTTGTTTAATATTTTGGCATTTAAGTTTACATAGTAAAGTTGTTTGTTCAACATTTTTTCATTTATTTATTTATTCACTTTACATCCCGATCTCAGATCTTAGTCCCCAATACCTCCTCTCTTCCTAGTCCCACCCTCACAAAGTCCTTTCCCCATTATTCGCTCCCCTTCTTGTCAGAGTAGGGGAAACCTCTCTTGAGTACCACCATGCCCTAGACATCAAGTCTCAGCAGGACTAGACATAACTTCTCCAACTAATGCCCAACAAGTAGTCTAGCTATTCGTAGAGGATCCAGTTCCAAGAAAGAGAGTCAAAGACAGCCCCAATCCACTTGTTACAGGACACACATGACGACCAGGCTACAAATCTGTTACAAATCTGTAGGGGACGTAGGTCTAGCCCTGTCATGCTCTTTGGTAGGTGGTTCAGTTTGTGTGAGTTTTTATTCCACAAGACTCCCTGAGCTCTGCCTGATGTTTGGCTGTGAGTTTCTGCATCTTTTTCTATCAGTTTCTGGAAGAAGCCTCCAAGAAGACAGGTTCTCCTGTCTGTAAGCATGGTAGGGTATCATTAATAGTGTCAGAGGTTGGCTCTCTCATATGGGATGGATCTAAAGTTGGGCCAGTCATTTGTTGGCCATTCCCACAATCTCTGCTCCATCTTTATCCCTGCCTATTTTGTAGGCAGAACAATTTTTCAGTCAGAGGTTTTGTGGATAGGTTGATGTCCCCTCCTTTCTCTTGAGGCCCTGCCTGGTGACAGTATGTGCTCTTTCAGTGTACATATCACCAATTACTAGAAGTCTCAGATATAGACTTCCAGGCTTTTCCCCATCTCAGGTCTCTGTCTAGCCCCAGATATGCAACCCATCAGTTTTCCTTCTCTCTCCCAGCACCTAGTTCCCCTTCTCCCCACACCTATCCCCATCCCATTTCCCTGCCTTATCCTCTCTCCCACTCAGTTCCCTCCATCCATCCACCTCCACGCTCTATTTTATTTCCCCTTCTGAGTGAGATTCAAGTATCCTCCCTTGGATCCTCTCTTTCACTTAATTTTATCAGATGTTGAAAAAGCCTTTCACAAAATCCAACATCCATTCATGTTAAAAGTCTTGGAGAGATCACAGATACAAGGTGCATCCCTAAACATAATAAAGGCAATATACAGCAACCTAATGGTCGACATCAAATTAAATGAAGAGAAACCTAAATCAATTTCACTAAAATCAGTGATAAGACAAGGCTTCCCACTCTCTCCATGTCTAGTAACCATAGTATCTGAAGTCCTAATTCGAACTTCTAAACAACTAAAGAAGATCCAAGGGTATACAGATCAGAAAGGAAGAAGTCAATGTATTGCTAGTCATAGATAATATGGTACTCAGAGATTTTAAAGACAATGTATTTATAGTCAATATATTTAAAATGATGCTGCTTATTAGATCATTTATAAGACTATGTTAAAGTGACTTTTACTTCATCCAAGTTCCATTGTAGGAATGCAGACCTAAGAAAGCACACAATTGTAGTATCCTTTGAAGCCACAAGAGGGGAGCCTTCTCACAGGAACATTTCAAAGCTTTGTCTTTCATAGATGACCATTAAGCAATTAAAATTCACTTTAAAGATAATGTTGATTGAAATTGGAATCTGTGATCTAAAAAGTTTATAGCTGTAAGTACTTAATTCTGTTTTTTTCTTGAGTTGAGACTAAAACAGAAAATAAGTGGTGGCCAAATGTGGCATTAGCGAGAATATTTAGGCTCACTTACAAAGTAATGTTTTGCAGGTGGAAAGACTGCCAAGTTAGCTTATTTGTGAAACTTACAAAGAAACATAAAAATAAATAAATAAATAAATTCCCAGCCACAATTCTATTCTTTGGAGTAAATTATTTTTTCTTCCTATGGAATCAATTTTATTCTCTACTGAATAGTTAGTTTTATCTTTTTATCTATGGTTTCTTCTTTGAAACTGTTCCTAAAATCTTCAGTTAAATAAAGCCCATATTATATATTTACTGTAAGTGTTGACAATGCCATTTTTGTAATGAATAAGTTATAAATTCTGTATCATCACAACTAATATAATTTTTGAAGCCAGTGTAGTATCATTGATACACTTGGCTGTTTTGAATACATATTGTTGAGATATTTCCTTGACAATTATGCCCACATCCTTTTCTCTGACATCAGTATATCCTCTTTATCCTGTGAAGAAAAAAAAACAGGAAGTAATTGATGCTGCACCTGATTCGCATCTATTTCAGTTTACTTTGATAGAGATATTGTTTCTCTGTAGGTCTGGCTTAACTACCAACTGATTTCAAATCAATAGTGCTTTGAAGGCTCATGGCTTTACTTATTTTTTTCACTTCTCATTAAATTTATCTTTCAAAATGTAAACTCATAGGAATTAGAAGTTTTAACTAAGGACACAAGGGAGACTTAATAACAGATTACTTTCTGGTCCAGGAACCCCTCCAATATTTGTGAAGAAGAAGATGAGCTGAGTAAATTCAGTAGTGTACAACAGAAGCTTCCAAACTCATTTGGTCTCTGTAGGCACACCCCTAAACTATGCCTTCCTCTATAGGAAAAGTTGAGTAAGGTGCTACACTCAGGAAAATTCTGGCAGAGAGATGCAACACTCAATATCTGTGAAAAGCGGAGACAAAAGTTCCTGTGTCTGTTGTCTTCATCAGCAGCTGCGATGGCAACAAAAGACAATGTGAGTATGACCTTTACAGCGCTAAGGATATAATTCTTCAGTCAAGAATATGCAAATAGCTGTGAAGGCTTGCTTGAGCTTCAAAGCAGTATCTCAAACATTGCTCTAATTAGCTATAAAAAAGCTATTTACCTGGCAATTATGTAGTTACACAGGTGCGTTGCTGCTGGAAGAGTCATTCCGCCACTCAGCTCAACAATGTGCATATGTTCATCTTGTTTGACTTGCTTTATGATTATATGCAGAAGCAAAGCCAAATAAATTGTTTTCAAAATGTTAACTACCTCGTGCAGGAGGATGGTTTGCTATCATTTTGAGCATAAGACTTTGTCTAATTCATTAAGTAATTATAGCCTCTAAATTCTCCTAACAATAAAGCCACACCGAATCCTGATCCCCTTTTCTTTGTGAGGATTCAGGAGAAGAATCTTCACTAAGGGTTAGGAGGGTACCTTCCCTACAGGATTGATTTTAGTTGTTCTGTCTTCCCATTCCTTTTGTAGCTGAAGGCTATGGAGGTAAACAAAAAAAAAAATCCTTGACAGAAGGAATATGGGAAGGCAGCACATCAGGCAGGTGGCTAAAGCAATTCAGAGATGCTCTATGGAGTCACAGAGAGAGAAATAGATGCTAATGACCAGAGATTTACATAGCTTCGCCTCACAGATATTAACACTGCTCCACAAGGAAGATATTGCTACAACTTTCAGTGATTTTCCTCACCAATAGCTGAGGGTCCACATAAAACATAGAGAGGAAATCAAATAATCAATCCTAGCTATGTGCTCTGGTCAAAGTGAGAGATTCAGAAACAAGCGAAAGACTGATAATTTACCAACAATCTCTAAACGTAAAATTTCAGTTACTCATGCAAATATAAGAACCTGGCCTCAATGATGTGATGTGCTCTGGTCCTTTCCACACTGTGTTTCTTTGTGTATATAAATCTTCAATAGCATTTACCTTTGCTACTGAAGAACGTAGTCAATGGTATGTGTATGAAGATCATTCCCAAGTTGCCACTCAGTTATTTAAAAACAATATTATTTCATCAACTATTTTTTACCCAGAAAATAAAAAAAATAGTGCATTCATATTCAAAGAGATATAGAGACACAATTCATCATTTACTTATAATACAATTTGTTAAAACTAGAGACCTATAACATTTCAAAAATAACTAAGACTATAATATTGACATTCAAAGAGGTAATATTTTTAATGCATATTCAGAATGCCTATAAAGCTTGGGCATGATTCTTACAGATTTATATTTCAGTTAAAGACCGAATAAAGTTCTCTAAGTATATTTTAAAAATATTTATTTTACTTTTGTGTATATGTATACATATGTTCATGTGTGAAGGTGCCCACGGAGGTCAGAAAAGAATATTGGAATTCATGAAGCTAGACTTTCTGGTGCTCAGCAAAGGTGCTAGAACTCAACTAGAGCCTTTTACAATGGGAGCAAGTGTTGTCCACTGCTACACTTTCTTGCTAGTCCCTAGAAAACATACTTTAATGAAAACTCTAGTCCTGAAAAACTATAAGATAAGTTCTTAATATAGTAACAAAGACATGGTAATTTTCAAATTTATTAGAAACTATCCTCTTCCTTAAGCACTTGTGACAAAATGATAAAGTCATTCATAAAAGCTAATGTGTGGTTAAATAAGTATGTCTCACAAAATGAAATCTGTTAAAAAAGAACTAGCTCCTTCACTCTACCTAGTTTGTTAGAAATGTGGATGCAAAGATGTTTGAAGTTCAACTGGAAAATAGTTAGATGGTAGATAGATGATAGATAGATAGATAGATAGATAGATAGACAGATGGATAGATAGATGATAGATAGATGATAGATAGATGATAGATAGATAGATAGATAGATAGATAGATAGATAGATAGATAGATAGATAAATAGATCAAGCTTTAGAACAGTAAATAAGAATATATGTTGGAGACCAGAGTGATTTAGAAAATACTGTTTTCATAACTCAACATATAAAAGTAATGAAAGGATTAAACATTAAATCTGTGTTAGTCATTCTCAAAGGAGATTGTTTCCTGCAGCACATTCTTTATGTTTATCAGCATCCAAATACATTCACTCCTTAACAGTGAGTTTCATTTTTGCAAAGGTTAGTCTTTTAAAGAATCTCTGACTTGGCTACTTAATGAATATTTAATAATATACAAGGTACCATTGAAACGTTTACCATGAGCACAAACACAGGCTACCAGACACAAACACACTGACTTTGACATTTGTCATTTCAAAGCTTTTGGTGGAAGATGTATTTTACATTTCAGTCCTTTGTACTCACGATCTTTGAACCTTTTGTAATATGTCCTAGGATTAAAAGAAAGAAAAAAGGATGAAAGAAAGAACAAAAGAAAGAAAGAAAGAAAGAAACAAACAAACAAACTAACAAACTAACATTACTTAGGTGATTCTGCAATACAGACTACATTTTGTACCTTTCCTTATTTAGCACTCGTTTTCTTTTGGAATAAACTTCTTAGTATCTTCCTTGGAATTTGTGCCCAATTGTTGCACAAGCTGTCGGTGTAACCCTCAACTTCCTTATAGCTCAGGCAATATAGATGGACATCCCTTCAACGCTTGGACGCAATTCATTAAAGAAATTCTATTTTATGCTTGGGAAAAAAAGAACACTGAACAGTCGACTAAGTACAGTATCTCCTAAATCACTGAAAGACATGGTATACATTTCTTGTCTCACCACTCTCCAGTGTATGGCATTCCTAAATTTTCTTTCTCAGACTTCATTTGGTCTCTATAAAATAATTCTTCAGAATGTTCAGTTATGCCCTTCATTATCCATCAAACTAAGTAGTCTTCCTTGTTATGGTAACATATTTCCTAGGAATTCTTTCAATTAGTAGAGATTTAGAACACTGTCAAGAAAAAGGTGGGATTTTCAAAATATATTTTGTTTGTATAGAAGAATGGCAGATGATATGAATGTCTTGTAACCTAAGCGATAATAGTTAGCAGTAGGCTGCCTACTTAGCAAGACAAAAGGCACTTGGTTTCTCACATAGACTCACATAAGAAATAAGAGTGTGTAGCAGAAAAAGAAAGGAGAAGGTGCCCAAAAGTACTTGAGTGTTACTTGTGGCTTCTGTAACTGAGAAGCCATGGACTCTGAAAATGTTGTGAAAACCACGTGTTAAGTTCAATATGTCCAATGAGTAATAAAATAAACTTCCTCAAATACAATCAGTAAATGACCCACAATGTCTGATTTGTCTCCCGTGCCTGCTCTTGGATAGCTTGACCTTTATTTTCCGCTCTAAGACTAATTAATTTCCTCACAAAATTTAACTGAAATGCTATTGTTTTATTGTTCTGTGTGTTTTTCATGCTGGATGATGTCAATACTGTTCTAATACTTATAATATATAGGTAACCAATGGTTTAAAATGTTTAGGATGAAGTAGAAGATCAACTTGGAGGTATAACACTAAGATCAGAGTTAGTCAATCACTTAGCCTCTAGTCAAGCCATGGGATCCTATAGGTGTTATGGATTATCAATAGCAATTATGATTGTTTAATTCTAACTATCATACTAAAAGATTATTACTCTGGGGAATTGAATTATATAAATTTCTCACTATATGGGAGTTTCGTAAATACACTCAATATGATAATATACTAAATATATGAAAAATATATTAAATGTATGAAAAGATTTTTAAAAGTATGTGTAATACCAAGCTTGGTTATTATAGATCAATCACATAAGTACATATGTCTGAATTAGTATATGAATTTATTTAAACACTTGATATTATCTATTTGTGACACATATATAGAAAATGAAATCAGCTCTAGCATAACAGGAATATTCATGGCATTAATCTGTTGATAATTATACAAATGAACAAACAGTTCATTAGTAGCCAAAGTTATTTAAGGTTACTTAGCTACACTTGAGTTTTACCAATAGCTGATCTGGTGATACGCCATCATATTTGTTCAATAGTTCAAACACCATTTGTCTGTATAGGAACACATAGGTCCCTTTTATTTTAAGAAGAAAATAAGTCAAGTTATCTGTTAGTTTGTAATACAGATATACAAAACTTTTCTCCATGACTATTACAGCATTATATAAGAAACTATTCATCAAACCAAAAGAATCGCTTTGGTCTTGCATCTAAAGTATATTCCTATGAATTTCCTTCATTAGCATAGATGATTCGAAGTTAAATAAGCTTCAAATTATTGTCATCTTCAAAAAAATAGCTTTTACACTTATTTGAGTGACACCACACATTTGCCAATGATACATCGAGTCTAATGCCTTCCCAAGAACAAATTTCTCTACGACTCTAAGGTTTCTTTTTAACTTGGTATTGCATTTATTAATAAAAACAAAAGTACTCGCATATAGAAATAGAGGGTGATAATGACTACCCAGAATCAGTGTATTCTTTGGAACACCTCGGGTACAGTATTAATTATAAATGTGAGAAAATGAGTATTACATTGAGAGTTTTGAAATGCAGACATATTGTATTATGAACAATAGAGATAAACAAAAAGTATGAAGTCAGTGTGCTGACCGGCTTGCTAAATATATGCCTCAAGTCACTGAGTAATGGAGTAACTGCCCAAAATACCTTTGCTGTACTATCTCAATTCAGGATGTCAATTTGGGAAGAAAAAAATATGACTGTAAATATTCTTACCCCTACTCTATCCTATCCATATCTAATAGAAGCTTATCATCAAAGTGTTTGAAGTATTTAATGTGAAACATTAAATGCAAAAAACAGTGTTTATTTGTAAAGTACCTCAATTTACTAGGCAAATTTATCTGTATTACAAGAATCCTTCTTATTTGCCTTGCTGGGTCTTACTTTTTACTTTCCACTGGTTATTGAGCTCCTCGTCTCTCCTACCCCATCCATGCAGATGGTGCGTGTAAGGCAAAGGTGCTGCCTGGCCCAAACACCGACCTGCACGCACCTCCCGCTGTGGCCATGAAGTCCCTGTGAACGTGTCAGGTGCTCTGCTGCCCCTACAAAGCTCACTCTGTATGAGCATTCCACTCAGCCCTTTCTACCTAGCCAGGGAGGGTGGCTGGTCCGTTGTGGTGTGGTGCAAAACCTTCCCATACAGTATTTGCATGCTATTTGGCCCCATTTTAGCTCTGGTTTGGGTCTTTGGGACAAACCTGAGCCTGCTCGATTTTGAGGCCTGTCTTGATCACTTCCATACAGGGGTGACTCAGCTGTTTGGCCCCACCTCTGCTGAGCTATTGCTGATGTGGTGCTTTGCAATTGGCCCTTTCAGTCACCCCATATCCTCTGTGACCATTCCCTGCCCCCCAAGTCATTTCATCCCACCAAAACCCCTCCTCCCTCTGCTCCAAGTTTATATAAACAAGAGGTTGTTACAGTAAAGTTGAGTTCCTGCTTCTGCAAGACTCCTGGCCCAGTGTGTTTCTTTGAGCCACCGACACTCACTATCTCCTTAGCTCTAGAGAGACCTGGCAGGACCAGGACCTCTCACTCCTCTCACCTGGATCTATGGGCTTTAAGGAGCCAACAACTGATGAACTTGATGATACCACAATAGCAGCCTTTTTATTAAGCAGGATGGGGGGTTGGTGTTGTAGTGAAAGATTTTACTAAGCCAGGTTGCAAGTATAGACTCAAAAACATAGTCAACATTGGAATTCCTAAGCAAAGTTTTCTGTGGCACAATGATTATTTTCAAAAATTTCTTTTTGAGTGAATTTCAAAAGTTTAATGCCCGTGCTATGGGCCAAAATATAGCACATTTTAATATAATTATATTCAATTTTCTATGACCATTCCTTCTTGTTGATTTTCCTTCCTGGTTATCAGCTATCTTAGGCTTCCTAAGTGTCCATGAATACTACCTGCCCTCAATTAAAGTACTACTGATGCATGAGTGTAGTATGCACATATATGTTTAATAGAAAAGTTCATAGACGAATCTCTTTATATTTTGGCATATTGGTGGTGGTCTATGATCAATGAAGATTCTTTGCACATTGTGAGTAAAAGTAACATAGTTTTCATGTCTAATTATGTACCCTTGTTCTTGGTATAGCCTATTATTTCTCAAAGGAGATAAAAGAAATGAAGAGAAGAAAAAAATAACATTTTACATGAAGAATTAATTAAACAATCAATCAATCAATCATAACCTACTAGGTCATGACAGCTCCTGCTGAGGGATAGCTTGAAACTGACTGAAGCTTCCTTTCTTGTTCCTTAGCAAAATTGGAGCAAAAAAAAAAGTCAAAGAGGAAAATATGACCTCTCATGTATTGATGCTCACTGGTCCAAGCAAATTCTATTAATATTCATCACAGCAGTGCTTTCATGGTTATTGTGGACAAAGATCACTTGAAAATTACATGTTGTGAGTGCTAATAAAGAAATCAGTACTTCCGAAGGCACTGATTAGTTGAACAAACATCCCCTTCTGAGGAGATAAGAAATGATGACAACTGAGCTTCTTTTATGCTTGCTTACTAGAATCGTTTTTACCTCAAAGGTGCATTTTTGGATGCTGCATACCTTATTCTAATGGATTTATGAAAACAATGGTCTAGTAATACATATTCAGTCAAAACACAAAGAAATGAACAATCAGAAATTGATAACTGGAGGTCAAATCAAGCTAAAATACCACTTCTCCAAAAAGAAAAGATTAAAACTATTAGAGACATAATGTTCACAAGCTTTTTTTTTTTCTCAGAAAATAAGTGCTACTTCCCCATGCTGGACAGAAGCTATTTATTGGCTCAGACAGGCCGCTTATGCCACATGGTTCTGTATTTCCCGGGTTGTGAGAATTAGTCTCCTATTTTTACTCCACTGAGTGTTACATGGTCCCTGACTACTACAGCGATTCACCTTGAAACTTCTCAGTTCTTCCTTTAAAACATTCCATGCTACTATATGACGTATTTTACTTTCATTTTTAAAATGAGATAACTTTATTTTAATTTCAAGTATCTCTTTCATCTTAATATAACCACTGCAATTTTACTGATTTTTTAAAAACCACATCATTTCCATATTCATCTGAATTTTCTTAAGTGATGATATACTTTAATTAGTCTAAAAGTTCTTCCAACATGATTCCTGTATGAAATATGATTATACCTGTAGTGTATAATGTCAGATTCAAAGGAAACTCCAATTCCACAACTCCAAAAGCCAGTTCACATGTCCAGAAGTGAGCTCAGCCTTGATTATAGGATACTTTCTTGTGGTTAGATAAAAAGCCAGAATATCTCAGGAACTTGTCAATCTAGTTTCTGTCTACCAAAAGGAACCTTTTCCCTTTTCTTACAAGATAGGTGTATGGCTCTTCACTTAAAATATACTTGTGGTACCAATCAGCATAGTCCAGGTCCACACTATACCCAGGCTTCATCATTTCATACTCACAAGGACTTTTTATACATGTCAATGCATCCACACCAGTCTCCTTGGCCCCAACCCCCATATCTACTCACACTTCCAATAACCCAGCTAGCTAATCTCACTATTCCAGGCTCCTGCTTCAGCCATCCTCACTCTGCACTCTCTACTTGCTATCAATGCTCATCTTCCCTCTTTCACAGATAGCGCTGGCCCTGTTCAGTCTACTTCTTTCTCTCTCTGCTCTGGACTCTTTCAAATGTGTCTGTCTGTGCCCACTCTCATATCTACAGTAATAACCTTACCCTTAACCATGCCATGGGGCAGTCATATTATCAGTTCATACTCAGAATATCACAGATTTTAATTGCCTTTACAGACTACAGTGATTATGTTTGATATTTGCATGTTGTTTTTAAAGGTAGTACTAATAAATCCATGTAGGAAATGTCAGGGGGCTACAGTTGTTAAGGGCCTTCTTGTCCTACATGTCAGGATGTATCACATGGACAGACATTTAAAGCATGTAAAGTCAGGGCTACTTCATTTTCTTAAATAATCAATATGCTGAAGTGGGAGTCCTCTCTTCATGATCCTATCTACTTCAAACTAGCCCCTCAAAGCCCACTTATAAATAGAAAATACCTCCATGTGTACTTTATTGTTCATATCGATGATAAAATGATTATCAGTCCTCAGGGGGAAAGGCAGTCAATAATTGGCTTTCAGAATTTGCTTGAAACATTTACAAGACTAAAGGTTGAAGACACCAGAGGACTTTGCTAGAGTACAAGACTCACAATATGCAGGTGCAACTGGTGACAAGTAGTGACTTTCAGAACAGGTTACCTAAGTCTCTGGCCTTTCTAGATTGTCGGCCTGGTACATATTCATTCCACCTCAGTTACTGCCTTAGTCAGGGTTTGTATTCCTGCAGAAAGCATCACGACCAAGAAGCAAATTGGGAGGAAAGGTTTTATTCAGCTTACACTTCCACATTGCTGCTCATCACCAAATGAAGTCAGGACAAGAACTCACACAGGGCAGGAACGTGGAGGCAGGAGCTGATAGAAAGACTATGAAAATGTGCTGCTTACTGGATCACTTCTCTTGGCTTGCTCAGCTTTCTCTCTCTCTCTCTCTCTCTCTCTCTCTCTCTCTCTCTCTCTCTCTCTCTCTCCCTCTCTCTCTCCCTCCCTCTCTCTCTGTCTTCCTTTCTTTCTTTTAATTTTTATTCGATATTTTATTTATTTATATTTCAGCTGTTATCCCCTTCCTCATTCCTCCCCCATTAATCTTCTATCATCTTGCTTTCTTATAGCACCCAGGACTACCAGCCCAGGGATGGCACCACCCACAATAGGCTGGGCTCTTCCGCCTTGATCACTAATTGGAAAAATGCCTTATAGTTGGATCTCATGGAGGCATTTCCTCAAAGGAGGCTCCTTTCTCTGTGATAACTCCAGCATGTGTCAAGTTGACACACAAAACCATATAGTACAGGTACTTTCACAGTAAAATCAGTTTATACACAAAAATATTATATAAATAACCCATAATTTTTTCCTGTCAAATAACAAGAAAATGCAAATTATATGTGCTTTGAGATCACACTTGGCCCCATTCAAACCCATTCAAAATGACTGTTTGTAGGAAAATGAATGGAACCTAAAATGACATATTAAGTGAAATGACCCAGTCTCAGAAATACAAAACTCATGTATTACCTCTTATAGTCACTAATGATGGATGGAACTTGAAAATATTATCCTGAGTGAGTAATCCAGTCACAAAAGAGCACACATGGTATGAACTCACTGATAAGTGGACATTAGCCCAAAAGTTCTGAATACCCAAGATTCAATTCACAGACCATATGAAGTCCAAGAAGAAGAAAGACCAAAGTGTGGATGCTTCAGTGCTTCTTAGAAGGGGGAACAAAATCTCACAGGAGGAAATATGAAGACAAAGCATGGATCGGGGATCAAAGAAAAAGCCATCAGAGACTGCCCAACCTGGGGATCCATCCCATATATAATCACCAAACCAGAACTCTATTGTGGATGCCTGGAAGTGCTTGCTGACATTTGATATGGCTGTCTCCTGAGAGGCTCTGACAGAGCCTGGCAAATTCAGAGGCAGATGCCAACCATTGGACTGAGCGTGGGATCCCAGATGGAGGAGTTGGAGAAGGGACTGAAGAAGCTAAGGGGGTTTGCATCCCTATGGAGGGAGCAACAGTGTCAATTGGCCAGACCTCCCAAAGCTCCTGGAGACTTGACCATCAACCAAAGATGTGTACATGGAGGGACCCAGGGTTCAGTCCGCATATGTGGCAGAGGATAGCCTTGTTGGAAATTAATGAGAGGGACAGCCCTTGGACCTGAGGGTGTCTCATGCCCCAATAGAGGGGAATGCCAGGGCAGGAAGACTTTAGTGGGTGGGCAAGTGGAGGAGCACCCTCATAGAGGCAGGGGGATGGGGAATGGGATAAGGGGTTTCTGAAGGAGAGACCTGGAAAGAGGAAAACAAATGAAATGTAAATAAAGAAAATATCTTTTTTAAAAAAAGATGTCTGTGTAATGTGTAATTAAGTGTTTGGGAAAATATATACGACTGTGCAGGTAGATGTGAATACACAGAAATAGAGACCAAGAGATACTGTTTGCTCAAAAATGTGGTTGTCAAAAAGCCATATATGGGATGAAAGTGGAAAGTCAGCTATGGGATTAGAAACAAAAAAAAAATGGAAAGAAGGGGATAGAGAAGATTAGGAAAAAACCAAATTGTAACTTTTACTTTTATTTTTTTTAATCCCATACAGAAACCTACTATTTAAACTGCTACAGATTTAAAAGAAAATTTAACGGAAAGCATAGAACTAGACATATGGTTCAACTATTCAGACAACTTAATATCCTTCCATATGGCCAGTATTATTTCCCAGAATTCACATGGTGGCTCAAACGTGAACTGTAACTCCAGGTCGATAGGATATGACTCCTTCTTTTGGCCTCTATGAGTGCCAGACATTTGCGTGATACGTAAAAGTATATGTAAGAAAAATACTCATAAACATTAAAAAAATAAAAATAAAATTAATAATACAACAAATAAAAAACTGTTTTCAGGAGTCAGGGAAAGAAAATTACTTCTTAGAAAGAGAGAACTGTTTTGGGTCAGTGGACACGCCTCTGTGGGTAGGTGTATTTGCTGTTCAACATTAGGAAACTAAGTTCCAACTTCTACCCATTTTCAACAAACAAACAAATAAGAAAACAAAATCAAGACTCTGACCCTGAGATTCTATAATCCTCAGCATCACTGAAGTCGACACAGCATCTCTGAGCTTGCTTGATACCAATCTAGCTGTAATTTCATTAAGAAATCTTGCCTCTACAAATGTACGCAGGGATGACAGCAAGGCACAACAAAATTTCAATTTATTATTAGTTAGGTCTGTCTTAAGTTACTTTGAATTAAGGAAACATTTTATGGAGCTAACTCTCTCTATAAAATTTCAAGTGGCACAATTTAGAATTTTTGTACTATCTCTTTTTACTGTAGTTTAAGGGTATTTATAAATTAAAGGTTGAGTCACTCAATAAAATATTTCATCACCTTTACCACCTTTATCTATAATATGGCTAAGTTCTTACAGCTAAATAACCCCCATAACACCATCCCTATTACTAAATTGTATAAAAAGATAAGAACAGCAATGGAAGACCTTACCTGTCCACCTAGCATACTTTCTCTATAGGGTTTAACAAAATGCCTAGACACCAAGTTTGGCAGCACAATTTTATGTCCTTGGTCATTTTATACATCAGGGTAAGAGTTGAGATGTTTGGGAAGAACATTTGTTTTATCTTTTAAATCATTTAATTCTAGGATTTGTGTGGAAAGGAAAGCTGTGTTCTACTTGTCAAATATTCTAAAGCATAATAGAAGGACGGGGAACTGCAGGGAGGATGACGAGTGGATACAATTACAATATATTATACATGGCTAAAAAAGTCTCATATACTTAAAAGGAATAGCAAATATGAAGAGAAACTCATCTCTGGGATAGAGCTCCCATTCTCCCCTGGTTTCTTTTTATACCAGTGTAGAGCGCATATGTTTTATTTTTTCTTCCAAGTACTTATCTTATTATAAAGTAGAAGATATATAAAATCTCCTGAACTTTCAGTCACAGTTTGCACATCTTTATATGGGAACAAATCCTCCTACCTTATCTTCTGAGTACTGGAATGTCAGGATTGACTCACCACAGTGGGCTCTTCATGGGTTAATTTTAGCAGATGTTATATCAAATGGAAGAGAGTTACATGCCCCAAATTCAAAATGCATTCATCTGTTTTAGTGTTTCTAACATGTATAAAACAAATGTTATATAGATATGACTGGCTTGACATTACTCATTGTAATGTATAAATAAGAATCTAAAACTTCATTTTTCCTAATTATTCCTTTTCAATTCAATGAGGATTTCCTCGGTTTCATTTTTTATGTCATCTATTCCCTTCAAATATGTCTCAAATTGGCTCTTTCAGTTGCTACAGCTTGGATTTTCAAGACAGAACTTACACTTAGGCTGCCAGAGCCCAATTCATAAAATATTTCTTACACTACAAATTAGTTCTGAACCATTTTAGAGCTTTGGAAAGTCTATACCATAAAGAATGCTCCCTTTCATTCCAAATTCATTTGCATTTTATTTGTGCCTCAAAGGAAGAACAATCTAAACTGATTAGAATCCGCAGACACTGTGCATAATGAAAAATTAATTGCATCAATCTTTTCCCTGTAGTGGTCTTAACAACTCATTTTCAACTGGTCATTTTTCCACCTGCTCACCAGGACCCAGGCAGCTGAGGCAAGCATGTCTTTGACATTTGCAGAATACCAATGAAGCTAAGGTCACCAGTACATCACACAAGCAGAAGCTGAGAATCTTGAAAGAGATGTAAGATGCTTGCAGGAGCTAGAACTATGATTATGTGACGGTGGAGGGTGAATGCATGTTATGCACAGTTTAAATTAACAAACAGAAGGGAAGGAGAAGTCTAAATCACCCACAGCAAAGGTTAGTGTAATGTTACCTCACTGACAAGTAGGTGTAACGTGTTACTGAGATTCACAGTATATCAGAAACCGTGTGCTAACATGCCTGTGTACATTCAGATTTGGCAGATGACTACAGTACTGCAGTACACACACATCATAATGAGAGGGTCTGAAGTTTTCTTTATAAATAACATTATTCAAAATTCTATATAAACTACAATGCATAGTGTTCATTTCTATCTGGTAGGTCAAGGTAGACTCAGAGGCTATTAATGACTAAAAATATTAGGATTTTTTATTAAAAATGTATATCTTTTATTCCTATAATATTTTTGTCTATGTTCTTATTGATGAAGATGTACATCAAATACCTCCCCATGTGAAGTATACAGCTTATGTTTTCAGCAAATCCATCTATAAGGCTTCTTATGGTTTGGTTTTGTTTTTTTTAGGTCTCAATCCAAAGTAAATACTAATTCTATTTTGCATTTTTTTGGAATTTTCATCCAAATCAACTCATACTATATAAGCTCATCTTAATTATTCTGTTGGATCAAGTTATGTTCTAATGTTCACTATAGTTTCATAATTTCTTTCCAAAGTGGAATATGCAAAGCTGTAACAGAGGATCTGGTTAAAAAATGGAGAGCTTTGAGCAGAGCTTCAGATTTACTGAATTATATTTTATAATTAAACAAGATTGTTAATTGTCCTAAAGCTGATATTCTTAAATAGCTACCTGACATCCTATATCAAATATTTATATGACACTATGTCACTAAGAGCTACCTAAACTCAGGTATACAGCCTTGCTTGCTGGCAATCCTATTCAAAATTACTGCAAATACAAATGCATTTAGTACTCAACTGCTTCTGTCATACAGGTCCATAGAGGTACACTTTTGAGTTGCTATTCTTTATGAAAAATGAAATTCTGTAAGAATAAATAAGCATATCCTCTTTGATATTTTACTCTACAGTCCAGAATATGTCAGTTGGGGATTCAAGTCAGTGGGCAAACTGTGTGTTGCCTAAATATGAGGACTGGGGTGCTCACCTGAAGAAGCCACCCAAGTGTCAGACAAGGGTTGTGGATTGCCTGTCATTTCACCACTTAGAAAACAAAAACAGAATCCTAAGAATGAGTTGACAATATTGACCAGCTGAATCAGCCAGTTCTAGAAATAGTGAGAGACCTTGCCTCTGCACGTATTGTACTAGTTACTTTACTATTGCTATTATATAGCACAACGACAAAGGTAACTAACGGAAAGAAAGGATTATTTGGGGCTTATACTTCTAGAGGGATAAAAGTCCAAGAGTATCATGGTAGGAAGCATGGCAGCAGGCAGGCAACTGGAAACTCACATCTTCATCCTTGTTCAGAGAGAAGAGAGTGAGACATGCATATTGGAAGTTATTCATATCTCTGGAAATCTCAAGTCCTTCTAAGAAGCGACAAGCCTTCTTCCCAAATGACACATCTCCTAATACTCCTGAACAGTTTTACATTGAAGACCAAATATTCAAATATATCAACTCATGGGAACCATTTCTCATTCAAACCACTACCCCTAAATGGTTAGGGACATATCATAATGCAAAATGCGTTAGTTTAATTTGAAAACTATCTGTAGTCTTTTACAGTCTTAACAGTACATAAAGGTTCAAAGCTACTTCTGAGACTCAAGGTAAATTTTTTACCGTAAACCTAAGTTCCAAAAGCAAGCTGCACACTCCCAACATTAAATGGCAGAGAATAAACATTACCATTCGAAAATGTAGGAAGAGAAGCATAGTGGCAAACTACTGGACCAAAGCAAGACCAAAATCCAACAAGGTAAAAAAAAAAGAAATTCTATGGCTCTATATTTGATACCAGAGGCCTTAAACAGCTCTACTCTTCTACCTTTGCTGACTGCAATATATTTTTGTACTTAGAGCCGGTTCTACTCTCTGTATTTAGCTCTTCTTAGCAAAAATCATACAGCTCTAGCATGTACAAAATTTGGGGACCAACAAAGCTGTCCAGGCTTCTATTTCCCAGCTTTACACAGTGGCCTCTTTGGAACTCTTACTCTGTAAATGCTTAATGTAGGAATTGCTCTGCCATATATTTCTTTGCCTCAGTGACATTCAGTAACCAAGGAGGAAAAACCTGTAATTTCTTTACTTGATTATCCTTCATGACTTTAAAACCAGAATCAGTTTAGATGCCCTCTTATGAGGAACCCTGGCTTTCTTATACAACATTTATAGGTATCTGTTGTATCTTCCTTGAAGAAAGAAAGAAATAGACTTTTACTTTTACAAGTAGGAAGCTGAGATAGGTGATATCTTTTCCTGAATATATTATTCCCATTATCTCAAAGCAGATCTGCCTTATCTTCATATTTTTTAACTAAATCCTTGGCTATGGTACCTTCATAAGAGTGAACACTAATATTCACAAGGCAGAGTCAACATTAGATTCCGTTATAATCCCTTCTATCAATGAAATTTATCTGCTGAACCACTGTTTTTCAATGTAGCAATTATAATAAGGGCAGAAGGCAGTCACATCCTTCGACAAAATATCATAAATATTGAGCTGTATCTAGTTCAGTTGCTGATATTGCTCTTCTCTAGAACCTCTTGGACCAAGGCTTCATAATCCATTTTTTTTCAATGGAAAGGTAACAAGGGTTCTTTAATTTTAGGTACCTTCAATCAGACCCCAAGAATGAACAAGTGTCCTTTTACATGCATATATGTGGATCTCCAACCCTCATTAGTTTTTTTTTCCTTTTTTGTAGAAAGAAGTTACCTGCAAGGACTTAAAGTTGGCCAAAATACAGAGAATAAGCTAAAGTGTTGGTGTCTAGTAACAGATGAATATCTACTGCAAATGCTTATGCTTAAGGCTCTGGAAATATCCTTGCGGAGGAACAGAAAGACTGTAAAATCAAAAACTAGGGCAACTGCCACAAGGTAGTACTTTCTAGACACTATAGGAATACTGCACCTATGAATTCTCAACAATATGCTTGTTTGCACAGGTCCTGTACAAAGCTACACTAGTTAATGTGCCACTGTGGAAGATAGAGCATTTATTATGGTCTCACTGCTAGTTGAAGAAGTACAGTCAATAGTTGGTGAGGAATAAAGAATTGTTTTTTCCAGGAAAGAGCCCCTGGTAGTTTTCTGAATAATAAATCATTAACCTTAAGCACAAGCACATAGAGGCAATGCTGATTGGACTCAGTAGGTAGTATTCTTTTATGTGTTTGAAGGGGCAGTAGAGAGAATAAAAATAATTATACAAGAAGAGGTCATGGATTCAAGAGAAGAGGCACTGGGAGGAGCTGGAGGATCAAGGGGGAAAATGGAAAAGGTCAAATACATTTAACCAGGAATTACCAAGAGAATCAAAATAAAAAAGTAAAAGTTTGAGCCCCACTATTTTCCAAGTTTAGATAGATATAATACAGAGCAGAATAGTCTTGCCTAAGAGCTACACCTGTAATGAGAGTACTCTAAGATCTCAAGAAAAAAAATATTGATTCAAGTTTGAGGTCAACTTGTGCTACAAAAGACTGTATCATAAACAAAAATAATAACAAATGTTTAACTTAATGGTACATACCTAAAATTCAATATCTGGATGAGTAGTTGAAGGAAGGTCTTGAGTTCACGGTTACCCACCTTTAATCTATATCAAATAATAAGGTCTCTAAGAGACCTTGTCTCAAAATGGCAAACAAGTAAATAACAGACAGACAAGCTTATATGAGGCCAAGGCATATAGATCAATGCCTGAGAACTTGCTTAGCTTTGGTATAGAATGGATTCTATGCCCCATATTGCAAAGAAAACAGATCACAGAATTACATAAAATTTAAGAAAGGAAAGTCAATAAATGATTAGCCATCATCCCACACTAGATGGTTTCAGCATTGAAAGAGAATAAGTCTTCCAAATCCTAAGGAAAGTGAGTCTGTTCTCCTCTATGATGTCACAGTTGTCCCCACGCCTTATTTCAAATCTGCCTATTGGTCTTTAAATTTGTCTTATTATTAAATGTTGTTATTAATAATCTCTAGAAAGGTTCTCCCTGTATGGCACTGTCTGTCCTGGAACTCCTGACAGTTCAGGCTGTCAGCAACCTCACAGATATCTTCTTGCCCAGGCATCCCAAGTGTTGGGGTTAAAATTGTATGCCAGCACACCCGGCTTCAAATGTGCACTTTTCACATCAGAAAACAGAATAGTTCGGATGGACCCTCTCCCAGAATTCAGCATGTTCAAGGGCATTGAACTATTTATCCAGACTCCACAGAAGCTTTACGTCTTTTCTTTGTTTGATTGGCATTTGAAGACCTTCTGGCTTCCTTCAGTATAATGATGCGTGACCTTGACCTCCTTATCCTTCATCTACTTCTCAGACTCTTAAATTTTAGGTATGTGCCACTAAGTTAAACTTTTGTTTTCTCGTCGGAATAAAAAAATCCTGTTCATCTATATGTATATAAAATTGATTTGGACTGTCTCACTAAAACAATGTGGAAAATACCCAGTGATTTTACACTGTCTATATCCTGTATGTTTCTGTGTTCTTTTCCCATGTGTTGCTATCCTGATTTTTTTTTTTTAAATCAGAAACACAAACCTTTCTGCCATAAAGTTTGATGGGAGAAGCACACAACCCATAACTTTAATTAAAATTCGTTGGTTTTCTTTCTCTCCACAGTAAGCAGTTATCAGGGTTTTAGCTGAAAACAATCATTTTTAATTTCATATATGCCTACTCTTGGGGGAAATTTACAATGTAAATTGGGTGTTTTTTATAACATATGTCTATGAGGAGCTCTAAAATGTCCTACAAATAATATAGTTTTATGGCCCATGTCTATTTACAGTTCATTCTGCAGTAACTCTACAGCATCCCCCCTCTTTACAAGAATAATTTTCTAAATTAGAATTTTTCTCAAAAATTAATCTTCCCAAGAGATGAGCATGCTAATTAGTTACCAAATAGCAAGTAGTAGGCCTGAAATCAAATACACACACGTTACTCTAAACAGATACAGCAGAACTCACACACTTATGCATGCACACACACAAACACACACACTAACACACACACACACAAACACACACACACAAGAAAGGGCAGGAAGCTTACACAGGAAAGGTTGGATAGGGGAAAGGAATGGGCAAAGTGATGTAATGTTATTTCCCTTTAAAACAGGTCTGAGTGATATTTATGCTTTCAGCCACTAGGATTAAAGTGTATCATGGAAATATATTTGGTTAGTTCTCTTCTTGTTCCTCTTCTTCCTTCTCTTTCTCCTGATGTCATGAGATACATAAAATTAGCTAAAGAAATTTGGTGTAAACCTTAATACTATGTAAACCTTATTCATTTCACTCATAATCTTTGCTAATATTCACATTCACGTAATGGATATTAATTGTTGCAAAGGAGTCATAAAAGGAACTGAGAAGTAAATTCTTCTCCAAGTGTGTACCGGTATTTCAGATACTGAGTATCTATGTAAACTTTTGGTGTAAAAACATAGATATATCTTGTGGCACAAATTAATGATTGTATAAAAATCATCACTTTAAAGCTGCAATAATGCTCATCAATAACAAAAACAAAATAATTCTGTGTAATTATATAAATTAAATACTAACTGAATTATGTTCTTAATTCTGGATACAGATTTTAAGAATGATGTAGAAATAAGTCTCCTCAGTTCATGGTGATTGGAATGTTGAATGTTCTAAAGTCGCAAGCTTCTATAGCAGCTGAAGAAATTTAGTTAATAATACAGGAGAACTGAAAGCAGGAATATTATTATAGTAAAGATAATAGCCACACTTGTTAAAGCTTCTAAACATATATTCTATTCATGAAAATTTAGTTCCGAAAGACATTTATTCCTTTTTGACTTCACTATACTAGCACGTTATCTCAATTTGTATTATCTATCAACTGTATGGAAAAAATGCGAAGCAAAACAAATGACGAGTCCTTTTATGTCCCCATAATTACAATATTAGAAACAAAAATATTGCCAACCTCTTCTCTGCAAGTCAATTCAGCGTATGATCTCATTTTAAAAGAATGGTTACACGATGACATGTTTTTTTTAACATTTGACCTGTTTACTTGCATATGTTGTGTGAATTCCTGTAGGTAGAGAACCGAAGACAAGCCAAAGTAGTGATTATGCTGGTAAAGGAAAACATTTAAGGATTACTCATAGGTACAAAGGGGACCCAATTGTAGTGACATCACCCCAAATCCCATCCTATGTATGAAATCTACAGGTATGGAGCTCCCTGATGGCTGTGTAGACCTGTGCGTCTGGTTAGAGGGTTTCATCCAGGCAGCTCTTCTGGTGTGAGTCTTCTTTACCAGACTGTTTTTCATTGCTTCTACATCTCCTGGGAAGGACCTTGTAGATCTTGTAGATTTCAGATTTTTCAAGACTTGTGAAGGTTGTTTACTTCCTGTCTATGAACCTCCTTCCAGGATGGAATTGTTCGACTTTGGAAATTACTACACAGCAGCGTATTACCCAAACTCATCTACATATCTCTTAATTCTGAGACCTGAGTGATAGTATTTTCTGGAGTAATGTCTATGAGAGAACATTCTTTGGGTACATTTGCATATTGAGATCACTTAGACCACATATTGGTTGAAGATATACAACGATGTATTCAGCTAGTCCTGACAAAGAGCTTCTCTTCTCTCTATCTACTAAAGTATGTGTTGCCCTCTCGTACCAACACACATATGGACCCAACAAGTAGATGACACATGGCATATCTAGCATGAAGGATGGGTGTGTGTAAATTGCCCCACATTGCTAGAGAAGAAACTTACTTCCTTCAAAAATTTTAATGTAACCGATTGGTTTATCTTTATACACATTGTATAGGTAGATCCAGTCCCCTTCAAAAGCAATCTAATATTTTATTGATGGTTCACAGCTGCCTATCAACATCTAAGCTCCTTCAGCCCCAAGTATAACAGTATAGTGAAGCATTCTGAGTCAGTCTTTGTCCTAAAACCTCATACCATCTCTTTGATTAGATGTCTGTTTACTTTAACCATCCCCTCCTGTATCACTTTCTGTCTTCACATCAAAGTCTCACTGCTACAGACTCATTTTTCAGAATACTCTTTTTCGATTGTTTTGTCCTTGCAATTGTATCTGTATCAGCAGACTGTATTGCTTAAGTTCAGAGCTATACTTTTCGTTTATTGATCTGTGTGTCTATTTGGTTTTTACCAATACCACGCTACATTTATCACTGTGGCTTTAGAGTGAGTCTTAAATCATTATTTTTTTTTCTTTAATAGTCCATAGGTATTAAGGACTTTTTCTTTCTCCATGTAGACATGAAGCAAGATTGACAAGCCACGCAAAACATTGGCTTTGACAAATATTGTGTTTAAGGTTCACATTAAGTTTGAAGGAACTAATATTTGACAGGATTGAGTCTTTCTATCCATTATAATACCTGTATCTATGTTTATTTTTTAATTTCAATAGAGTTTTAAAATTTATAGTCTTATAGTTGTTATGCACATTTTATAGATTTATAGTAGGATTTTAATTTACGTGGTGCTAATATAACTAGAATTGAGCTTAAGTTTAATATTCTGCTTAATAAATTTTTTAAAATTTTACTCTTATTTCTGGGAATCTAATTTTGCTTTTATTGATCAATCTGGAAATTCTATATAGTGATACAAGTTTTTGCTTAAAAAAGACGTTGAAATTTATGTAAGATATAAAAAAGTTAGTAACTAATAGTAGTGATATTCTTGTCTTGCTACATATTTTATCTATTAAATTAAAGGTCAGTTTTCTCAACATCAAGTAAGATCAAGTAAATGTAGCTATTCTTTTCAAAGTTAGGAATACTACAATATGCTCCTAGTTATTTGGAAATTTTATGATTAAAGTCAATTGAATTGAATTTCAAAAACTGCTTTTCTAAAATATGTGATATCATTGAGTGACTTTTCTTTGAAAAACTAGTGGTTTTGTAACACATTCTTTTATTGTTTGTTCTTGCATGCCAAAAACAAATAGTACTTAATTACGATATGTAAATGTTTTATGCACATTACTGGAAGTAACTCCATATCATGTTTGGAGTATTTAAATATTCATGAGCTATGTTGGTTTCTGCTTTCCTTTCCTTGCATTATTTTGGTCTAGTTTGAATATTAGAGTTACCCAGTCATTCTGGAATGTGTTAAAAAACATTCATTCTCTTTCTGGATTCTAAAAGATACTGTAGATTATATATGTAGTTCTTTTAAATGCTTTGTAGAATTTATGAGTGAATTTATGCAAATCTAGTGAATTCTGTTTAGTAGATTTATCACTGACTTAATTTCTTCAATATTTTTAAGCCTATCCTTGTTTTCTGGTCTTTTTTGTGCATATAGGGATATTACATATTGAAGGATTTATCCACATTGTCATCTATATTAAAAAACTTAAGACCTAAGCGTTCTTAATAGTAATTCTTGATTATCTTTTTAATATTCTTAAAACCTGAAGTAAGAGTACTCTTTCATTTTGAAATCATTAATTTACATCTCCTGTTTTAAAGACTTGATATAGGCTGATCATTTATATTGATATTTTCAAAGGATCAAATACTCATTTATATTCCTGTTTTGATTTTCTATTTTCAATTTCAGTGATTTAAGTCTTTATTCTGCAGTATTGGATTTAAATTGATCTTTTAGTTTCATAAGGTAGAAGCTTCATATCTCTCTTTCCTTATAAGATATGCAGGGAATACAGAAATTTACGTGAAAGTGCTTCTTTTACTATAACTTACACATGTTATTGTTATGATTTCATTTCATTAAAATTAATTTCAAATTTCTTTACTATTTTGTTTTTATCAAGAAAGGTTTTAGATAATTACAAATCTTAAAAATTTTCTGTGGTGATGTGTCTTGCCATTTATGTCACCTATTAAGTTATTTGTGGGTGCCTTCCTGTACTCTGTGTTCTGACACGAATTTGCACTTTGAACCTGTAGCTCATCAATTAAGCTAAGTTTATTGTCCTGTGATATTCTACCCCAAGGAGTGAAGCTACAGAAATGTCTATACATTAAGGTTTTAAATGTACTTGGTAAGCATCAGTTCTGGGATCTTGAGGCTTCCACATACTCTGTGCAACCCCCTTGACTCCATAATCACAATGTTTACAATGGATTTAATGATACCACATTTTATTAGATTCTAGTTAGTTAGCGAATATGTGTCTAGTTATGACCAAGCCAACCTAGAAATTATGGCAGAAACTATGTGTGCATGGCTATCTTTATGATGATGTTCAAGAATGTGGGGAATTCCACTGGCTTATATATTTGCATCCTAGTAAAGCACATGTTGATTCAAATTGTATCAATGAGTTCCTTGTTTTAGGTTAAGTCAAGGTAAGAGAATAATCAATATCCTTATTGATTTTAAAATGTCTATTTAAGTTTATGAAACAAGTATAGAATCCTTTCAGTTGTTGAGAGGCAAATGGACCCTTTTCCTAGATATAAAGGTAAAGCTTAAATGTTGTCTGATATTCACTTGATGGATTCTGTGCATCTTGTAGAAAAGAAAAAGAACTGAACTAGGGCCTTGTTCAAAGTCAGCAATAAGCACTGAGATTTCTAAGGGCAGAACCATGTTCATCTGACCATGGTGCATCTCTTTTCCATATTCATTGCTATTTTCAGAAAAGCAGGATATGTTGGCAACTGCTGAACCATTAGCAAGTTTTTGAAAGCTTATTAGAGAACAAATATGATAAAACTTCCACAACTGAAGGTGAAATTTGTCATGACAATATAGATTTCTTCTTTCCAAGACACAGAGAACAAGACCTATGATTGTGTGGAGTCCAATAAATGAAAGGCTGCTGACAAAATGATTTAATGTGGACCGTGTAAAGTGTCAATTATTAAATATTTCATACCTAGTGATAAGGGACAAGCGAAGATAAATTACCACTTCTGTGACACATTTGAAAATATGCTCAGCAGAGATGAGACACCTGAATTGTCAACTTAGAAATGACCCCATTAGAGGGATAAGAAACATGGGGGAGAAATAGAAAACTATATGCTTTACCGGGCATGACAGTGCCAGGATTATTCTTGATTTTCTTGACAGGCTCTGTAAACACATGGACATTGTAACAGAAATTAGGCACCTAAGAAGTTGTTTTTCTAAAGCTTCATGTTTAATGTAACTTAATCTTAGAATCACAGAATTTGAAAATTGCATTTATATATTTATGGGATGCCAGATGTTAGTTTAGTACATATTTATGTTTTATAAGGTTTAAATCTGCCCATCTCCTCATGTATTCTTCCTTTTTTATGAAAATACTCATAGTCCATTCTCATTGCCTTTTGAAATGTGTAGTTCATTATTTATAGATACTCAACAGGGCAATTAGCCATCAGAATTTCTCTCTCTTTTTTTTTTTACTAGCATGCATAATATTGATTTTTTTATTGGATATTTTATTTACATTTCAAAAGTTATCCCATTCCCCCACCCACCCAGGAGGCCCCTATCCCATCCCCCCTCCTCCTGCTTCTATGAAGATATGCCCCCACCCACATACCCACTCCCACCTCCCTTCTCTCGAATTCTCCCACATTGGGGAATCCAGCCTTCACGGGACCAAGGACCTTCTCTCCCACCTATATTGATTCTTAAGGTTCCAGGTAAAACATTTACATTTAATATTCAAAATGAAGGTAGAAAGTTTATAAGCAAAAATGCAATCTAAATAGTTTATATAACTTAATAGATATTCAGGATTATAATAAACTGATTTAATTGCTTTTACTAATTATCATAAGCTTTTAATTTGTAGGCTATATCTTATGCAATTCCATATAAAATCAATTATCATACCTAATTTTCTATTCTGTTTCATGTTGTTATACAAAAGACATTAGAGGGGAAGGCTTATGATACATTTCTGTTGTTCATTATTTGCATCTTTCCTAAGGAAGATTTTCATAATTTAAACTTTTTATACAGGTCGGGATGCGATAAGTTTCTGTGTTATTAACAATCTCGTATTTGATCCTCATGAAGGATAATATATTATATATATACATATACATATACATCATATACAAATGAAGATTAAAAGATCAGTTTCTCAGTTTTGCCCTCAATGGCAGATTTTTAAATGTCTTCCCTTAGGCCTCATCTGCTATGGTTTCCATCATTCTCAATAGTGTTGAGGGTATGAGAGTACGCTTTAGCATACAAATCTTGGGGGAGCATTGAACATCAACACCTTAACAATCTACCACTTGCTCACAAAAGCTAAGAGTCATTTTGTGGTGAAATGGCATTTACTCTATCCCCAAGAAACTAATATCTTAACTGTCTTAGAATGTTTCATATGTCCACATGTAGCATTTTTTTTTGATGCTCAAGGAAACCGTTAACTGTAAGTCTTTGAAAAATAAAAACTATCAAAAATAATCTTGAAAGTGAATTTACTTAGTTTAAACACAAAATAGTATAGTAAAGCAAACATTCCCCAATTCAGATGTGGCTTCAAACACTGAAATAAAATACATGTTGGCCAGAAGTAAACATCTAGTCATGTCCCCATTTCCAGCACTAGAGCATGTGATAATAGGATGGAACGCAGTGTCCTATGACCTTCTAGTCTGAATGTCACCAGGTCTTCTTCTTGGCTTGTTTTCTTTTTGTATGCAGCCCATTTCTTTCCTTAGCAGATAAAACAATTTCCTGGCATCCATAACTTCTTGAATGTCCCCTTCTGCTTCAGCTTCCCTCTAGCAACTCCACACATCACAACGTTGGTTTGCTTGAAGAATTCCTGAACTTTACCACATGCTCACTAGTCTCTCGTTACTGAGCTTCTAAAAGACCTATACAATCTGCATCATGAGAATGCCAGGGTCTTTGGCTAACCTGAGCACACTTGGACAGTGGTCTTGGAGAACCTATGTGGCTGAACTGGAGAAAAGGAATTCTAGAAAGAAAATTACCTAGATGACTGTGTAATCAGGGTCTGAAAAGAGAACACATAGGGTAGGCTATAAATTACTCCCAAGATGCCCTAAAATCATCTTTCCTATCATCTAATATTAAGTAGAGGATGTCGACTTAATGGTGCAAAGTCTTTCCAGCTGGCCCACTCTCATCGGCAACGGTTTTTTCTTTTTCTTTCTTTCTTTTTTTTTATCGTCAAACAGCAATTTTCTTAAGATTGCTCTATTGATCTGCAAAACCTAATGGTGGGTATTAATACTTCTGCTTCAGTCTGAGTGCTGTGCCACTTAAATTTCCTCCTACAAGTTTGCTCCTCTATCATCTCTGAACTCAACCTCTCACTGAGTCTCAGGAATGTGTAAACTATGGAGTTCTTGCCAGACTGCATCATGATCTCTACACCAGTTTCTATGAGAGCCTCATTCACAAATAAAACCTCATGAATCTGGCCTTTTTCCTTCACATTTCCATCAGAAGCCTGGTCTCTAAAATTTGCCAAAATGTTATTTTAGACTTCCCATAATTGCTTCTCACAATGTCCAAACGCCTTCAGGATACTGATTCCAAAAACATCTATACTGAATAATAGGTATAGTCACTACAAATCTCTTACTACTGATGCTGATTTTATACATTTTGAATTATTTACCACTGTGACAAAATATTAGTAAAAAATCATGGTAAAGAAATAAATGTTTATTTTGGTTCATGCTTTGGAGTTCTCAGTAAGTATATCAATTGTGGTGCCTGAAACTTCAATAACCTTATCATACACAGAGTCTCAAGCTAGAGAATGAACACTTTGTCAGAATGCCACTGGGAGAATAAAAGAAAGAAGAAAAGAAAAAGAGAGAGAGAAATATAGCATAAGAATATAATAGACAGTTTCCAGGACCGTATTCCATATTAACATATTTGCTTCAAGCTCCCAGGTGCAGGCAAGAGCAGACTAGTATGCATTGATAACAAATTTTGTTCATTCTTCTACCCTCCATCTTTCTGAGTCCTCCTCCCCTCCTTGCCTTATCTCCAGCCCCTCTACCTTTCCCTTCTAATTTCTACTCTCTCCTTTCACTTTCATCCCATTTCCCTCCCCGAGCTTCCCTTTGCCATTTTCTTTGCTATTATTTCCCATTACATATATTTTTCAACACCCTAGTTTTTCATATTTTTATTGTCTCTGTTTGATCACTAAAGTTTGTCAATAAAGGTATTTAATGACAAGTAAACTTTAAGCATAAGGAGAAAGTGAAAAAATGGTATTTGTCAGGGCTCTTGAAAGTCACAAAACTTACGGAATGTATCTGTATACTAAGGGAATTTTTTGGAATGACTTACAGTCTGCAGTCCAACTAACCCAACAATAGGCATCTGTCAATGGGAAGTCTACAAATCTAGTAGTTGCTTAGTTCCATGAGGCTAGGTGTTTCTGCTGGTCTTCTGTATAAGATGGAATCCTGAAGAAGCAGGTTACAACAACTGTGTTGACAAGTGCAATCAGGCAAATAAGAGAAGAGTCTTCCTTCTTCCATCTCCCTTATGTAGGCCTCTAGAAAAAGTTATGCCCCAGATTAAATATGTGTACAACCACACTTGGATTTGGAACTTGCTCTGTTCCAGGCTGGCCTTGAACTCAGAGATCTGCTTGCTTCACTCTTCTAGCTTTAAAAGCATGTACTACCTTGGCTGGGTTTAAGCTTTTCATGGCCACTATGCCTCAAAATCTGGTTCAAAAGCATGCTCTCAATTTCTGGGTTGGTGTTTATTTCAAATGAAGTCAAGTGACAACCACGAATAGCTGTCACAAAACTCTCATCAACAGAATATGAGTTATAAAAGCACAGACTGTATTGTTTCTGATATTTTGACTAAATTTTCTGATAAAAGCAAACATTCATCCTACTACCTGCATCTCCATTTTTCATCCTTCTAATTAAAAACAATTAAGTTGAAACGAAGACTTATCAAAACCTATAATTATCTACAATTTATAGAAAATATATTTTATATTAAGATATAAAAGCCATATATTTCAATGATAATTTTATAGACAACCTTTCAATATTTTGGCTCAAACTTATTTTATTTGATACGAAAAAATAGTTGTTACTCCATTTTGCTGTAAAGATTTAAATGATGAAATTTCCTGGGAAGGGATAGTTGGTGAGAGGAAAAAAAAAGACAAAGTGCTATAATTATATTATAATCTCAAAAATAAAATAAAAATAATAAACACTAGTTATAATCAGGAAAAGTATTTATAAGGAGTATCATTGAAATCAAGGTGCATAGAACAAGGCTCTCTGTGTTAGGTAATATTTAAGAATAATTTTTAAAAGTTGAAAGTACAACAGACAGGTAATATTTTCATTGATGTCATTCCAACATTTAAAAGTAACCACTTAGATTTTTTTGTTTGTAGTTCTATAGAGAACATGTATCACAATACTCTATTCTTTCTAAAGAGAACATAGCTTCAACATTCTCTTCATTAATTATCTGATATTAATTGCTAAAGTTGCAGAAATTGTAATCACAAAACTTGGTTGAAACACCACCTTTTCCATTTCTTATTTGTTCTTTTGTAAAATATGTCCAATTTATTTGTATTTTGTCTGAGTCTGAGAAATAGCAATAGAATATAGATGTATTAGGGAATTATTGTAAAGATTAAGGAAGCTGATAGGAAAGGAATCAATACAATGGCTGTAACATCTATTTATAATTCGAGGCTTCACAGAGTTACAAACTTTTACTAATATTATTTAGTCACTATTACAAGATTCTAAGAAAGAAGGTGTTCAACAGGTAATTCAGGCAAGAACAAAGGCAAATGTCTGAGAATCTTGTATGAATTTCTCTAGTTTCTCAGCCAACGTTAGTATGGCTCACAAATGGCTATCAATACCTAAACCAATTATCCAAGGAGTCATTGAGTTCATACACATGGACGTTTAGAACATAAAATGTTTCAGATAATTAATAACTCATAATCTGAGAAAATGTAGCCATAGGCTCAATGTTCATTGGAAACTGTAAAAATGACTAATTAGTCTTTGTATTAACATTTATTTTAAGTTTATTAAAAAATTTGAAAGATAAGATAGAAGGAACTTTGTGTGTGTGTGTGTATGAGAGAGAGAAAGAAAGGGAGATAGAGACACACAAACACACAGACATACAGACAGGCAGACACACAGACACAGAGGTGGGGGGGTAATTAAGTGGTGAAGATTCTATAGAAACCTTTGGTATAATGATAAACCTTGACATAATTATAGATAAAACCCAAATATTAACAAGGTATTATTGTTGAATTGTTGTAGACTGGAAAGTTCTGTTGGTTTCACTTTGAGGATTAAACACAGTCTTGTACATCAGTCAAATTTTAAATGTATTAAGGTCATACAAAAAAGACAGTGAGAATTATATTCTTCTTAAAGTCCTCTGACCTTCTTTTCTTTCCTTCCTATTACCCAATGTTTGAAAAGTCTTGTGTGTGTGTGTGTGTGTGTGTGTGTGTGTTTAAAGTGCTCCAACATGGGAGAATAAATGACTTGACATGGAGTGTTGGAAGCGATTAATGCCTGTCTAGAGAGTGCAGTGAAACATGAATACCTTCACTGTAATCCAGGCAAGCATTAATCAGTACTTCAGCACAGCCTGGAGTGACTTCCTGTGATAATAAAAATGGAATTTTCTCCCCAAACAAATGTCAAAACTGTGTGTTGCAAGTATTTCTCTAGAAGGAAACGGTTTTTGATGAGAACATTTTCTTTTTCTATAGAATGAAATATTTTCTGGTTTGACACACAGCATGTCAGTTCTGGGTGGTTAGGAAAATATAGCACTTATTACTCAGGAAAAGAATTAGGGTTATAAATTATATCAAAGCCTATTACACAAAGTGTGTGCTCTGCAAAGCCAGGTAATGCCACCTATATACATAAGGGTTATCAAAACCCATTAAATTCGACCCTTTTAGGTTTTCCAGCTGATATTAATTTCCTAACATTTCCCTGTTAAAGGAAACCTTTCTTTCTCAGAAGCTCTTGTTCTCCTGGGACCTTTCCACTATTTCCCTGATAGCCAGAGGCTAACCAGCAATCTCCTGGATCTCTGAGGGCATTTCATTTAAATTTATATTGAGAAATTTACAGCCTTATTAAGTTGTCTTCCCTTGAGATTTATTTTGCCATGTTTCATGGGCATGTCATTTTAAATAGGTGCCATTCAAAAGTTTGCCCCATATTTTTATGGGCCACACTACAATCAAATGAGGTTAAATAACACTTGCCCATTTCTATGTGCAGAGCCCACAGAGGTGTTTTCCCGTGTTTTGATTTTTATATCGCTTTTTCACAAGTTCTGGTAGAATGTTCAGTTAATGTCTAATATATTGGATACGGAAAATGATAATTCTCAAAAATGACTAATGATTAAAATTAGCACTGAGAAATGAGTCAATAATTATATATATATATATATATATATATATATATATGCACATATATATACACATATATATACATATACACACACACACACACATATATACATAACATTTGAAATTGTACTTCTTAACATGGTAATAAGTTGAAGAATTTTATTATTCTTTACAATAACAAATGGTTTAATTAGGAAACTTGAAGACCCAACAAGGATCCATAACCATAACATGCTTCAAATATAATGTTGTAGATTCAAGACCACATATAAATTCATTTTATTGTAGTCTCAAGAAGAAGTTCAAATTATTTTAGAATTTTCCTCTCTCATATATGAACTACCAAGCATTTTTCAATATAGGAGTCTTGGAAATAACTAGTTCATACATCAATTTACAAAAAGGTCCCTAAGCAGTCATTATCACTAGAAAAACTACTCAGGCTATGATGATAATAATGACTGTTTTAATTTCTAAAACAGCAGCAATAAAGGTGAGACAAACCTGTTTTAAAGCAGAAATGCTTTCATTCAGAGTTCAGAAAAAAAATCATCGAAGGAAAGCCAAGATCTTTCCTATAACTTCAATGGATCTTTGTTTGTGTGTATGTGTGTGTGTGTGTGTCTAAGTGTGTGTGTGGAGGTTCTGACATTGGCCTCCAGGATGTGACTTCAGGATGCGTCTACTAGGATACACCCAGTAAGATGTGGCAAGTGAGCATGTCTTGCAAGTGCAGTTAAAGAGTAAATGGTCTTATCACATGGATTAGTATTTCTATTGTGTTTTTGTATTCTTCTCTCCTTATACAAGGCTACTATTGTTTAAAATTAATTAGTACACATTCTGATAACAGCGTGTTGATTGCATTACAATTGTATTGGCCTTCTAAATATAGTGACATTCACAAGCACCACCAGCAAAAATTTTGGAATAAATTTCAAGGGTTTTGAATTCAAGACACACACAATCCAAGGAAGTGAGAATGACAGGTTTGCTCATACCTTTGAACGCTGACTATCATTAATTATCACTCATCCTTTGCATTTTGCAAAATGAGGATCTTGGCTTCTTTTTTTATATTTGAACAAACTGAATCTCAGTTAATGTTACTAAGAACCAGTGAAGGCACTGTCTCCCAAGCATCCCAACGATCTTCTTACTTTATCACTACTGTGAAACCAAGATAATGTTCACTTGACTGTATACAATTTCCTTGAAAGGTTGAAGCTCCCATATCTTCACAGTTTCTGCATCAGTGATCTCCACAGTAGTAGCCTCAACACTATTTCTGAATATTTTTAATGCTTCTACCTTTTAAAACAATTCCTCATGGTTTGATGAGCCCAACCATGACATTATTTCTGTTACTACTTCATAACTTTAGAAGTGTTATTAGATTTCCTTGGCTAGAGTCAAGGGAATAAGTGTATTGCAGAGGCCAGTTTCTTCTAGCCTTTCTAGCCTCAACTAATGGTTTCTTAACATTAGTTGCTAAGTCTTTTCAGTTTAACGTTTTTCCATTACATACAACCATGGTGAGAGTCTTAGTAAGATATGAAGTGATAATGACCACAGCACACAGGTCAATTAGTAGTGTACTTCCCCAGGCTTAAAATTTATCAAGTACTCTGTTGGAGAAATGATCAAATGTTATGATAGTGAAGTATGCATACATTTAAAGTGATGATATAATTTGACAAACTGAAACAAAGACATACAGAAAAGTAAATTGGTGACAAGTACTCATAACAGAAATCTAATAACACTTCTATAGTACAAAAATATATAGTAGATTCTAAATGTTGAAAAATTAATCATATATTAATCTAATTAGCTATGACAATATCAGAGAAGACTTCTAGAAACTAATTACTCAAAATAATTAAAATTATTTCAAAAGAGGAAAAGAGTCAAAGAAAACAATCTTTGTTCTCAACTACAAAAGATTCATGCATAATTAAAATAGGCTTCCTTTCTTTCAGGTATGTCGAAATCAAGATAATAAGACATTTCAAGCAATTTTTACCACATTTGTATGCATGTAAATATTGGGTAAAGTGCACACAAGAAGACGAATCCCACGGATGCTTTTCACGTACATTCCAATGTGTTAGGAGCTCTAATCTGATGAGAATTAAGGACTGGATTGGTTTTATTATTTTCAGAATAAGTGAACTTCCCAATTCTAGTTTATCAATATGAGTAGTTCCATAGCAAATCTAGTTTGAAGAATTAACTGTAGAAGGACCATTAACAACATTAACATTCCAAGAAATGTTAACCTGAATAGATGATTCTACAGTTGTGATTTAGAAATAATCTATTATTTCACATCAGGTGCACGTGTTTATTTTCGTTTTGAACCATATATGTTGTCTATAATATGTACAAAAATTGAAAATGATGTGTATCATTATTTTAAATCTATGTAGCTCTGCTTTGGAAGTTTGAAACGGTTTCTTCAAACCTCTCAGGTGTTAATTATTTGATTACAATGGATTTTAGAAGAAAACTCATAGGAAATAAATAATCTATCAAGAAAGCATATTTATTGAGTGCTTATAGCACATCAGGATTTATGTTAGGGGATTTGCATGCACAATCTAATTTTGTTTTTATTATAGCTCCATGATAGTATATTAATATTCCTTGCATAAAGGCTCAAAGAGTTTAGTGATTTCAATAAAGTTCCTATTTTAAAATGATTGGGACTGAATCACAAATTCCATATAAGTCCTACAATAATGAATGCCCTTGCATTGTGTGAAAGCTCTGCACCAAACACAAATCAAAGAATATAACTCGTTTATTCTTGTCATTGAGCTACTGACACAGCTATTTGTGATATTTGAACAAATTCCTTTACATTTCTTCCAAGTTCTACCACTATCACCCACCTTATACTACCTGGAAATTATTATAAGAGACTATTAAACACTCGTTGATAACAACTTTAGTTTTTTAAACCAGCTAAAATAACAACTTTATGTTTTATATTTGTTTATTAGCTATGTCTCTTTCTGTCTGTTTTTTTTGTCTCTGTCTCTGTTCTTTTGTCTCTCTATATTCACCCTCCCATTTGTGTGTGTGTGTGTGTGTGTGTGTGTGTGCGTGCACATATGTGTACCTGTGGCATTGTATCTGCATTCAGGCTAGAAAAAAATTGCAGAGGTCAGTTGTGTTGTTCCATCAAGTGGGTTCCAATTGGTAGAATATGGGTTTAATGTTTTGTAACAAGCATCCATACCTGATCAACCTTCTTGCTGGTCACAGGGTGATATTTTATGTTATTATTTTTTATTTATTCTTTTTTTACAGCCCAGACTTTATCCTCCTCCTGGTCCACCCTCTGACTTTACCACATCTCATACCTCCTCCTTTATCTCTGAAAGTATGTCCCCACACTTCAACCCCCATCTTAGAAAACAAGTCTGAAATATCTATTTTGTTTAAAACTAAGATGTACCTTTGAAGAAAAAACACATGATATATGGCATGTTTGACCTCATGCTATACACATTACACAGGTAATATAAGCATAATGAAAATTTTTCAAGTGAGGAATGTTGAATGTTATTTTTCATCAAAACATACTGCTTAATATGTATTTCTAGGACCCAGCTAAATTAGAACTTCAAACTAGAGTACTTTATCATCTGTGGTTGCAGATACAGAACATTTATCATAGTCTACTAAGTACAAAATCCTTTCATAATACTTAAGAGAAGAATTGTGTTGTACACATTATTTTGTTACTTTTAACTACTGTGTAGGCATTTTAATGAAATATTTGAGAAAAAATGTATAAGGCAAATATTGAGTTGAGGCACAAACAATATAATATAGGTTGGACCATGAAAACTAAAGCTATAGCAAAGAAGAACGTAGATCAAAGAGGTGAGCATGACACTGAGTCTAGGGTGGATCATAGCTCAGCTGGAGAGGAGTTGGAAAGCATCGGCAGGCTATGGGTCTCAGCCCCACAGTACTTATAAAGAAAGCAGGAAGAGAAGATGGAAAGACACAATATAAAGAGGAAGAAATGAGAGAAGCACAGAGGCAATTAAACCAAGAAATAGAATGTGTCACAAATGAGCGATAGATTAGATACCACAGAAAATCTAAAGGACTAATGAGAAGCTGATAATCCTGTTACAGTGAAGACATTAATTATTAAGATGTTCACTCTTACCTATGACGATTTCACGTGAAACTTTGTGGTATATATTGATGACTGAGTATGCCAACTGGTCAGAAGTGGGAAAAGTATTATACATATTTTAAAAATGTTTGTTAATTGCAGAAACACAAGACTCTATTAATGATTTCATGTTAGATAATTTAACTGAGATAAATCTCTTTTAATTTATGCTAGAGAGAAAATTATGACTTTTCTTTTTTAGAAGTTGGGAGTAAAGTCAACACAGCAGAGAGAATAATGGAATGAAATGTTGTGGATATGTATTGTGTGACACTAGTCATAAGGATACATAAACAAGTATCTACTCATCCTCAATAGGGAAATGAAGGCGGACCACCGGAGTCCAATTTGGTGATGCAGTAGTTTTACAGGAATACGGATGAAGTGTTAGCCCCCCTATCTTGAGGAGGTTCCCCAAAGAATGTGATGTTTTCACTTTCCCTCAGAACATCCTGTTGTTTTCCACCCCTTACAACAACCTGTGTCTTAATGAGCTTCCCTCCAAAATTTTATTCTCACAAGACAGAATAACATGAAAGGATAGAGACTGGATATTGGTTAAGGCTGTGTTTTCAGTATATGGGAAGAAATTTGTGAGAAAACGTAGAGTTAAGAAAAGTAAAAGCCTGAACTAAATATAAAGGATGCATAGTGTTGTAACAGGAAGTCAGGACATAAAACAGAGCAGAGGATAGAAAGACTCTCCAGGACAGAGTGAACCGAAGATCAGACAACACCAAAAATCAAGGAATTAATCAGGAGACAGAAAGAGATGGTTCAGTTGGTAAGGTGCTTACTTATTTTTAGTAAGATGACTTGAATTTGATTCCCAGCACTCATATAAAAAATCACTGTAGAGAGCATACCTTTAATGTCATTGCAGGGGAAGAAGAGACCTGCTGGTGCTAGAGCTCTTGGCCGGCCAGACTCATCTATCTGCTGAATTTTAGGCCAGTGAGACCCTGATTAATAAAAGATGGTGGCCTGCTCTCAAGAAACACCTTTGGCAGTCCTCTAACTTCCACATATAAAAAACATGCAGGTTTATTGTGTATGTGCACCAAAACATATATGTACCTGTATACACATGTACACTTCTCCATATACGAAGAAATCATATCAATCAAATGAGAGCTAGAAACAGGTTACTCAGACATAGGGAAGCACATATTTTCTGAAACAAATATAAATGAACTGGGCAAAATTGAAATGATTGGGTAGCAAGATCTTATGTTAAAATAAGTAGTAGAAATTTTCATTTTTGTAACACCTTAATATGTTTCATAGTCTCCTTCAGGAACAGAGGGGGCATCTGCTATGTTTATTATTGGGATGATTACTACTATTTCTGACACTGTTTCCATACTGAGATAGCTGAGGTTCAGAAGAACAAGATCACTGACATGATGCTCACGGAGCTCCCTGTGATCAATCCACTCCCAAAGTATACATTCTTTTGAACTCTGAGTATATGCAGCATTCTGACATAGACTGTATCGAAGAGGCTGCCTCAGTCACAAAAGAATAGTTAATGCTTTCTGCTCAGTGGAGTTTCTTCACACAGGAGAATGCTGAGAAATAGTTCCCTTAGTCTAACTTCCATTTATGCTTCACTGTTGCCTAGATATGGAATAATAAAGCACCAGAGGAGAAGCAACTGCAAAGTGACCATAATACAGGCGGAGGATGGTATCTCACTGTGCCATGGTGGGAATAGTTGCAAGCAACAGAAAAGCTGAAACTTAAGCTCCCTTTTTTGCCGCATTTTTTGTGGGATTTGGGGAAAAGGGAGACTTCAGGAAAATGGGGCTAGAGGGTAAACATTGGAAGGAATTCAACATCCATAATAATGATGGAGTCTTTCAAAATTAAAACTCCAACTAGGTTTAATTCCGAAGGTTCCCTGTGGATTAGTAGCTTTCATATTTAATTATCACTTCAGTAAAATTTCAGGGGGGAGTGTGGATAAACAAGAAGGTTCTCTCTGTTTAATAAAAGCTTCATTAATTTATGTCCTACATACTGTGTGCTTATGTTTGATTAGAGCTGATTAATTATCCTTATCTAAGTATGTTTTATAACTTTTCTAAGTCATCAATCAGAAACTTATTGACCAGCTTAATTTAATTCAGGTTTTACCTGTAAGGTAAGCTGGAGAAGGTATACTGAGGTAAAGCAATAAAATATTTTCCATATAAAGAGGTTAAGGCCAGCCTGGGCTACATGAAGCTCTGTCTCAAAGGAACAAAACTAAACAAGCAAACATAAAATATAAGGAAAAGTTATGAAAAGAAACAAGGAAGAAAGAACAAACAGTAAGTAACATGCAAGAAGGTCAAAGAATGTTTAAGAAAGGCATAACTATGTGTAGATATGCATAAAGTAACATTTGAATTCTCATTTATTGCATTACCTACAATTGTCCTGTTGTTTTATTTTAATGTCATTCCATTTCTTCTCCCATAATTTCTATTTTACTTTATCTTTTCCTTTTATTGAAAATAGATTTTCATGACATAATATATCCTGATTATTGTGTTGTCTTTCTCTTTTCTGTCCAGTCCTTTGCCACATTGCCTCTTCACATTCCACCTTTTTTTTTGTCTCTTATGAGAAAAGTAACAAGCTTCTAAGATATAAAAGTAAATATGATAAGGTAAAACAATAAATGGCATATCAGAGGTGGACATGATAAGCAAACAGAAGGAAAAGACCCAAGAGAAGGTGTCACTCATCAACACACGCAGGAATCCCATAAAAAGAATAAGCTGAAAGCCATAATATATACACAGACCCATGCAGACCTTGTGCATGCTGTCTCAGTCTCTGCAAGTTTGTATGAGCTTTGCTCACATTGATTTAGAGGACATTGCTTTCCTGGTGTCCTCCATTTTCTCTGATTCTTATCTCTGGCTGTCTTTTTCCATGGGGGCCTCATTTAGAGCTGAGTGTTCCAACATCTCTCAGCCTCTGTGTAAAGGTACCTGCGGATCTCTGTATCTGTTATCATCGGTTGCAGGAGCAAACATCTCTGATGGTGGCTGAACAAAGCGCCGATCTGCTTCCCTGGCCAGAAACACCAAGGTGATTCTGTATACAATTTTTAAAAATGCCAGAAGACCTCGGTTGAAATTCTCTGTTCTACAATGATGAATGATTATGTCTGTTCCAGTTCTTGGGATGAAATCAAAATATTGGGGAAACATTCAACATTGGCTAAGGAGAGGGGAAATTCTACAGCTAATGTACCATTAAAAGTTTTCTATAACTGATTTATAGTAACAATATTCCATACAATGTCAATAGTGAAAAAACAATAAATAATATCAAAATGTACTTCCAAAACTTTGTATAGCCACTCTCTTGAATGCTGGATAAATCTTATTTTCTGCCCAATAATATCCACTGTATAATCTGTCCCCATCAACAAACAGACAAACAAAAATAAAAACAAACAAACAAATAAAACAGACACATCCTGAGACCAAGACTAGCCAGCTGTATTTGCTGAAATTGAGCTGCCTTACAATAATGGATGAAGAAACACATGATGCTCCATTTGTGCCGTTACTAACGTGTAGACATTGCCTAGGTCCAGTGTTAGAAATTGGATCCACTTCTGTTCCTGAAGCTATGTAAGCATTGGTTATTTGGAAACTTCCTTTTGACATTGTCTATACTGGTTGTCGTATACAATGAAGTTCTAATAGTAAGGGACTATTTACCAAGGTATAGGACTTCTTTGGACTTTTTAAAAATTCTTATCGGTTCATTTCGAATTTCACGTCATGTACCCCAAGCTCACTCATACCTGCACTACACCTCCACCTTTGCAATCGACGCCCCAACAGATAAAAAAAAAAATCTTGTAGAAGTTGTAGTACGTCACAGTGTGTCCCACCGTAGACTCTTTGTCTATACTTCTTTGCTTGCAAATCTTCTCTGCAATGATTCATTAGTCTGATGTGAGGCTTCTGGCTTCTGCTAGCTAGTCTACCCATATCAGTCAGGACTCACTGTGACTCCTGTTTGTTGTCCTGTGCCGTAGACACTAGCTCCTTCATGCACTCCCGCAGTTCATCAATGGGATAGATGTTGGGGTGGGGCCAATTTAAAGCCCTGGGTATGGGCCTGAGAGGTATCTGAGCCAGTCAGGCTGCTGGCTTTCGCATTCTCAGGGCCAGCTCACCAGAAACCCTTGGTACAAGGTTCAGCTGTACACTTTTGCCCAGATGTGGTACAGGATCGGCCCTCCTGACTGTTGCAGCTGAGTGAGGAAGGTGACCAGTTCTCCTGCTCTCATAACACCGAGGCCAGCTCTCTGCCTGACACAGATGGTAAGAGATGAGGGCTTCTCTCCTTCATCCTAACCACCACTCAGCAGACAACAGGCTGGCTCTCCCATGGTGATGTCCTTGGAACAAGCTTACGTCCAATCTCCATATCAAGGGTCAGCTCTGTTATGCTACCCACAGCCTACACTATGAAGTGCTGCAGCAGGTAAGAGGCAGGGCCGGCTATCTGACTCTGATGATTTCATGGCCAGTCCAATTGCCTCCTGGCATTGGTGGTAAAGGGCAAATCTCTGTGTGTATGTGTGTGTGTGTGTGTGTGTGTGTGTGTGTGTGTGTGTGGTGGGGGGAGTGATGTTTTTTTCTTGCTCATGTCACCGCATGGCAGACAAGTGTTGCAGTCAGCTCTCTTACGCTCGTGCATTGGGGTCAGCTTACCCATGTCCCCTTCACCAGAGTCAGCTCTGCTGTGCTTCCCAGTCAAGGTGCAGGTTCTGCTCTCCTGAGTGTTCCAGCTCTTCAGCTCTCTTGACGTCAGGGCTCAGGAGTGCTATGCTCCCCCTTGTGCATCATGGTGCTTGGAAGTAGTTATCTCTGGCATGGTCTGTCCTGCTCAGCACCTGACTGGTGGTCATCTCAAGCTAACTTCCTGTCCATGCTCTATGACACTGGTCTGGTGGTTATCTAGGGCTCAGTCCTTACTCAATTCAGATGCCCCATGGGAGGGTTATCTGTCTTGGGCTAATGCTCGTGATATTAGACTAGTGTTAATCTTAGCACGGTTTTATCAGGGAATGCTAATCATTCAGATGAACATCATTCAGTCAGAACACTGAGCATAGATATAGCCTCTGTCCTCTCTACTTCCCACTGGTACACTTGAGACACATCAGTCACACGTGCAAAACTTCTAGGAGTAGGGGTCTTGCCAACTCCTTATTTAAAATATGTATTTAATATTTTAATCAAAAATTATATTCAGTGTCAGAGATTTAGTCTAGTTTATAGCTGTTATTTTTTTCAGCCTTAACAAATTTGAAATTTATTTGGTAAGCTGGCTCCACTAAGTAAACATTTTTGGTGGAGACTAGCCTGTATATTATGAATAAGATCCCTCTATCTACCCCTTTTCTATAAATGCCACTAGAAAGCCTTCATCGTCATTGACAAATGTTCCCATGGAGGTTACAAAACCTCACCAATTGAGAATTATCAGGTAGGGAATAAATGACAACAGGGGAAAATATTTCCTTAAACTTAACTTTCAGGTAATGAGAAGTAAGGCATGAACTTTGAGCATCTGCTAGTATTTATTTATTTTTCTAAAAATAAATTGATGCATTCGATTTTTATCATTTCTATTCACCATTCTTAATGCCTATTATAATTTCTCATGGCATCTGTTGTAACACACAATCACTGACCATGGGTGAATACATTTCAAAACACACTAATATTTCTATTTTTAATAAAAAAATAATATAACATCAGCTTTATGCAAACTTGAGAAAAAACAAATAGCAATTAAAATCTTCAATGGTTTCTGTGAGCAATAGGTAAGACAGAAAATCAGAACTAATTAAAAACTTGAAGAATTAAAAATGGGAAATGTACTTCTCTTTCTGCTAACTTTCATACTGCAAACATTACATCAATCTTCACTTGGTTATCCAACCACGGCAGAGTATGGCATCATTATTCTTAACACTTACTATGACTTTGAAATGTTACTTGAGTGGATATTGCTGAACCATCACTAAAATAGCTTTCTCTTGCATTTTGTCTGTGAAAGCAAAATACTTCATATATCACAATATCTCACTCTACCTTTTAATGAATGAAATACCTTCATTTGTGCAAAGCAGTTTCCCAACTCTTCTTCTCAAGATTTAATATCCAAATAAAAACCACTGATGGATTGGGAGGTAAAAGGAGTAAGAAAGACAGATATTTTTGATAATTAAAAATTAAGGGTGTTTACTTAAGAATTATGAAGATTCCAATGTATATTTCGTCAACATTCTTCACCTGCCATTTTGATTTTAGTATTACAAAATACAGCAGTCTAAACCATGTTCACAGGAGGATAAAGTTTTTTCAAGATCATTAAGATTTCTCAGGATCTGCTGAAATGCTTTTGCTCATATATGACAATCTGAAAAATCACAGTCATCGCTCTATGAATTTCTAACGTTATTTATGACCCTTCATACTACCTGGTCTCATGTATTCATTTAATTGCACTCCAAGAGACTGTGTAAGACATTTGGAAGCATCTGAGAAGTAAAGGATTAAAGTGCATGAAGCTGATTTCCTGGGGTATAGAAGAACTTCAACCACTTTTCTTATCTAAATATGTCACAAATCATATTTTGCTGAGCAGAATTTTTTGGTTCATGACTACCATATGTTTACAGACTCTTTATGTGATATTTGTTGCTAACTGAAAATGAATCAATGCTGATATTTAATTATGAAAGTCTGAGACCATGACTAAATACTCCGCCCAGGAATTGTTCAAAATCGTGTCCTGAACTTGTGTAGATCCAAAATTCTTATGTCAAATAATCAATTCTTAATATGGGTGATACGAGTATTGTGGCTAATAAGAAGTAATTGTTTTTTGAAATATAAAGTGAATAGTTTCTGACAATAATATGAGTAACTAGTAGTATTAATAGTTCTACTTAACCATATATTATATATAATATATATATATATGTACATATGTATATAACTATGTATTACAATATAATGGTACTAAGTATCAACTCATAGAGCTATGTTTATTAGGAGAGTTGCATTAGTGATTAAGAAAATAGTTGTCCTTCTATGATGTAGTCACTTTTTTTTCACTCTTAAAACACAAGAGAATGCTATCTTAAAACTGAAGTGAGAAAATATTTACAGAAAGGAAAGAGGAGGATATAAATAACGATTCTAAGCATCACCTCTAAGTTAAATTGTAAAATAATATATTGCAAATGAAAATTTTACTCCAAATATCCCTTTTGTACGAGACAGAAGCTCGGTCATATTTGTTTTTATATGACAGATGTGCAATTCTTCCAGTATCTGGGACCACGATGGTGCTGTGTATCTCTGAATATCCAACAGCAGCAGTTGTGTGAGCTCTCAGGGTTAAATGGTTCTGACTCGTACCTACTTTGGAGACTATTCATCTTTCTGAGCTAAATGTGATGAAGGAGGTACTGGTCTAAAGTCATTAGAGAACCTTATTTAATATATTGTCAAGTTGAGAAAAATGTCGACTGTGTCATTGTCCTACTAAATAGAACCCAAAACAAAATCAATTCACAGTACTTAACAGTTGAGACAGTATTCAGGACTGTGTTCACTTTCCTTTCCTACTCCCTTTTGCTGTCTTTCTGTCTCCCTTTAATCCTTCTTTTTTTCTCTTTCTCTAGTGGTCACTCAGAACATTATTCTGACAGTGCTCACAGTGTCCTTTACTTGAGGCTGAGAAGAAAACAACAGTGAGAACAGCATGGGAACGAAAGACCACTCATTGCAGCTTTCCTTCAGGGATTAGGGGAGAGATGTGCTTGTCTTCATGTGATGTCACTAAGGCCTGGATTTTAAGGAAAACCAATGCTCTCTGTGTTCTAACAAAACAGGGGTTCTAAAAATCTCCATATTACATAATATTTCAGAAGTTATGTCCTCTACGTTGTAGATTGGAGGACTGCAGTAAAAGTGGGAATTTAAAAAACTGCCATGCATATTTGGAGTTACAACAGAGTTCTATAACTGTAAAAATATGAAGTATTTTTACATTGTCATTATGGACTGTCCTTACTGACTCTTCCCATTGTTAACTAGAATTTGTAAATGGAACTAACTGATACAGTAACAGCAATGATTGTGCATTTAGATGCAGGCATAGGAAGATCTCTGTGACTCAAGGCCAGCCTGGTCTATATAGCAAGTTCTGAAATAGCCAGAGCTAAATAGACTTTGTTGCTCGCTCTCTCTCTCTCTCTCTCTCTCTCTCTCTCTCTCTCTCTCTCTCTCCCTCCCTCCCTCTCTCTCTCTTTCTCTCTCTCTCCATCTCCCTCTCTCTCCTCTCCTCTCTCGCGCATGAACACACACACACACACACACGTGCACACACACACACACAAACACACACACACACACACACACACACACACACACACACACACACATATATATATATATATATGCCTTTCATTTTGAGTGAACAATTACAATAAATCAGCACTATCTTTGTTAAATGCACTAAAATTGATGGGATTAATTTTTTATAGGCCATTACTTGTGGTTTTGTTACGTATATAATAAAATTGAGGTTCTAGAATAGTTATCTCTATTCAAACCCTTTCAATTTTATGTTTTACAATTTATAAGTGTATTTAATGCAGATACAATTCCAATTCCATCAGTGTTGACTGGCTAGATAATTAAGTCTGTCTTCTTTTACATCAGGTTGGCCATTTTCACTTTTTTTTGTTTCTTTTATTTCCCTCCTTGCAATTTTGTAATATGGTAATCAATTTGTCAATCATGTCTAGAAATCATCAGAAATAGATAAGTGGATAAATTTATAGCGTCATATGTTTGTCGCCAGACTTTCTGTATTATAATCTACATTTTTTATTATTAGTTGCACATGAATTGTGGTTGTTGTTTTACAATCTTGAGTATATCAAGCATTTATATTTAGAAATAATTAAAGAATTTTAATTTTGGCATTATAATGTCTTCTGGTGCAACTTAGCCATTTTTTTTTTGTTTTGTTTTTCGAGACAGGGTATCTCTGTATAGCCCTGGCTGTCCTGGAAGTCACTCTGTAGACCAGGCTGGCCTTGAACTCAGAAATCCGCCTGCCTCTGCCTCCCAAGTGCTGGGATTAAAGGCGTGTGTCACCACGGCCCTGGCAACTTAGCCATTTTGTATGATTCCATTGAAAAGCTGTTCCCTCTGTTTACCAATTCCATTACTTTTGTAGAGAACACCTGTCCAGCTGTTAAAGCTGCTGTCTGTTTGTATTTTCCTGTCTCCCTCCTGCTTTGATCTCTTCCATTTCCTTCAAATTGCCTTCTCATTAGGCTTGAATATTCTTATCTTTGACCTTACTAAAGTAATTCCTTTATACCATGCTGGAGAAGTAGTCCTGGTTGAATCAGATAGCATTTTGCAGTTGTTTTAATTTTCTTCAAGAACTTATTGGGACGGATTTAAACCTATCATGGATTTAAAAGAGAGCTATGGTCTACCACTTAATCATATGTAAGCATGTGTGTATATGTGTATGCATATAAGTATTTATAACATATGAAATTGGATAACACATTCATAATATAATTTAAAATAGGGAAGTCATTCAATATTGTACTGAGATATCATGGACACTTTGTTATCAGAAATTTTGAAAGGACCTTTTGCTTCTTTGTTTTTCTCAGCTGTCCTTTTTAAAAATTTAACATTCCATTATTATATCACATATAACCAGTAGGATGCAATATATATTATTCTTATTCCAATGGCTTAAGTGACTATTTGAGTAAATGTCTTTGCTCATAATTGAAAGCACATTTTCATACATGTGACAAAAGATGGATTATTCTCAATCTCATTACCTCACTTTTACAGAAACTTTATGATCTTAAACATAATACACTGTAAAGAAAATTATTTTGTTTTGAGTTTCTTTTGCGGTATTTTTTATTTGTTACATTCTTTAACCAGCTATTTTATTATGTTTTTTGATCCACCTTAACTGCAATCACTGATCATTTACGGGTTGCTACATGGCAACTAACTCAATGATTTTAATCGAAAAAAAAAAAAAAACAACAATAGATTTCTCCTACTGTTTCTATTCCTCCTTCCAAGGAAGTGCTTTGAACAGAAACTGGATCATTTTTCACTATGCCAATAGTTAATTACCTGTTTCAAATAATTGCCAGTTATATTGAATAGAATGGTACAGTTGAAACAATGTTTTTCTACAGTGACATTAGAATGGTATGGTCTCTGGGAGAGGAGGATTGTGCCAAAGATTCTATTCAAGATGTCAGAGGAACAATCTCTAAATGACATGGTGATGGAACTAACATTTTTGGTTCTAATTATCTGAAAATTCTTTTAGAAGCCATATACCCGGTTTTAGTCTTTATGTGAGTCTGTGAAAATGAAGACAGGTAGGGATTACAACATATATACCATATATAGCTGGACAAGAAATGCTAGAATGCTACCAGGCTATTAACCCGCTGAAGCTTCAGCAAATGCAATACCTTTAACAGAGCCCTGCTGCAATGTAGCAGAAAATTAGCATCTACATTTGGATAGAAGGAGCCAAGAAACAGACTCTGAATCACCTGAGCAGATAGGCCATAGGTAGCTGCATTTTAGCAGGTTAATTGACAAAACTGTTTCTAATTGTATTAACCAAATATGCACTGGATTCTCCCCCAAGGTGTGTCTATAAAAAGACTATGCTTTTGAAGGTAGCTACTTGAACTCACAGCAAAATTTGTAAAATATAATTCTGAGAATTTCATAGCTCTTTGCATCTTTGTCATTTTCTTCACATATTATCTCAGTTTATCCTGAGAATAAGACATATCTCAGAAACCAAATTGAAAATTAACATTTATGTATTAACATAGGTTTATAATGATGTCTTTGAACTCAAGCTAACGATATAGCCCTGAGACAACTGATGTTTTTGAAATAGACCATGACTGTGAGGTCTGTAATGCTAGAGGACTGTAATGCTATATTGTAGTGATAAAAGTTAAATACTTCAATAAGCTACATAGTTCAAATCCAGAATCATGGATTCTATATACTATATAGAGCATCTCACAGCAGATATTATGTAAAATGATAACCCAGGATAGCTGTGTTCTGTTTCAGAGACCTTGCTGAGTAGGAAAATGCACCCTCACTTGGCCACCATCTTTAATATACAATCATTGTGTGCAATATGCTATGAAAGGAATGTGTCACCCCATTCTTACAGACTAGGTAAGGAAGACGTGACATTCATGTCAACAATGGGGTATCAAAAATATCAACATATATTTATTTTTATAGATAGAGCATTTAAATCTGAAATTTGTATGCCAATGATATCATTTTTATTTTGTGTTTTTTAAACTTCTTTTATATTCTGAGATTAATGTACAATTGCATCATTTTATCATTGCTTTTCCTCAAACCCTTATCATATGCTGCTTCTTCCTCTCTTTCATAGATACAGTCTCTATTTTTGTTAATCATCATTACATACATGAATATACCTATATAATATTGTATATATCCATATGTATATGTATATCTATATCTACCTTTATCATCTATCTATACCTATACCTATACCTATATCTATACCTATATAGATAGATCTATATCTATACCTGTACCTATACAGATAGATGTAGATATAGATATTCCTACATATATAAGTAAAGCTTGTTTATTCTGTATATGAGTATGTTTTATACACACATGCACACACACATATATAAATTTTATATGCATATAAATAATATACATTTTATGTACAGCTTTACAGAGTTATTTGGTATCAGATAACCAGTTGGTGTGTTCTTCCCTGGGAAGACTGTAACTCTCATTCTCTGTGTTTCTTGGGTGCCTCTTGTTCTTTGTGTAGAGTTGAGGCCTTCTGGAATTTTCCCCATCCACTTTGTCATGCCTACTGATGCCCTTATTTAGCTCAAGCTTAGGCAGTTATGTTGACAAGATTCCTGAGTAGAGGGTCTGGATTCCTAAAATATAATCTCACACAACACTTGCTTGTCCTCTTACACTTACAATGCTTCAGCTCCTCTTGACACTGTTTTCCTGAGCCTGGGTGTTGGGATTATTTTAAACTGATATCAATCACTTTAGATTGGCTTCCACAATTCTACATTTTGATTCATTTTGGTTCTTTAATGGTTTCTGTCTGTGGCAGAGAAGTTTTCTTGATGAGCAATGAGGAGTAAATTTATATCTAATGATCTAAGCATATTCTTGTCTCTTTTTTCCCCTATTTTTTGGTTTTATGAAACAGGGCTTCTTTATGTAGTCCTGGTTATCCTGAAATTTACTCTGCAAACTAGGCTGTCCTCTAATTCACAGAAATTCACATGCTTCTGCCTCCCAAAATGTTGTGATTAAATGTGTGTACCACCAACATAAACAAGACATATTTTCAATTTTTTATGCTTTGCACTGTTACTCCACTTAAGAGGTTTTGTTTTAATAGGTACTGTATGTATTCTGAAGCTTAGAGGAGATTCTAGAGGCCTGAGTACAGGTAAATTGTTGTTCATGGAGGAATTATTATGGGAACATTGAGGTAGGAAAATATCAGTTTGTAACTCCATACTATTCTATCTGCTATCATGAAACCACAAAAAAAGTTAGAACGTGAAAATTGTTCAAATTCAACACTAAATGCTAAAAGCATGTCCTAAATAATGGCTGAATGGTTACAATAAACTAATTCAAACCACAAAAATGAAATTCAAGCTCAGGATTTATACTTTCCCCTCTTGCTGCTCTTCCCACTTTGAAGGAAAGACAATCTAATTTATTGATTTTCCTTTACAGAAGAATCTTCATATATACATACATATAGTCAAATGCAGGCACTAGATTGGCTTATAAATATTAACTTACAGTTAATTAGTCTTTTTTATTTGAAAGCATGCAGCAATTGTCTGGCCCATCAACCCATGCATACTAATTAAAAATACAGCCCTGCCATCTTCGCAAGGAAGCGATAGTTTAATCTTAGGACTGTCATGTCTTATTGGAATAGATAATATCTGACAGCTCTGTGTCAAAACGAGTTGTCAGAGGGGATTACATCAAAGACTTAGAGCCTTAATTGACAAAACAATAAAAGAGAGCAGATCCAATTTAGAAAGTGTTTCCAACACTTCATTCTACTATACAGTTAGTATCTTTATATTTGAATAAAAAAATGAAATTATAGTCTAGATTAAACCTCAGGTGCCATATATTTATTCAGTCTTGCTTATATTTGACTTATAATTCCTTGTGCCATGTGTAAAATAATTTATTGATAATGATCTTTAAAGAAAATTCATTCTAGCTGGTCTTACATTTAAAATGTGCTGCAAAATACTTAAATTCTTTTGGTAGGTTAAAATGGCTGTTTACTCTATTTTGAAGTTTTCTATGTACCATTAGTTATATTATTTAGCTAGAAAACTTCTCCCAAGTTAATAATTTTTAAAATAGTATCTAGAGATCTGGAGGATGCTTCAGGAAATGATTTTAGCTTTCATGTTAATGATATATTTTAGGATTATAGCCATTTGAACAATTTGAGTTATGATTTGAATGCATATTTATACATATATTGTACATACAATATATATATGTAGACACTTATGTGCATGTACACACACACACAGATTAATTCAATGCTAACAGCAGTGCTACAAAGCATAAAATATTACTATGATCAATTGGGACACAATAATGATCAAAAAGACATTAATAGTTTCAAAACACACAACACAGAAGTAGAAACAGCTAACTATTATAAATTAGCTTGTAATAGGACTCAAAGACTAAATCTTGACAAAATATTAATTTTAAGATAATTTATATATTACTTTTAAAGATAATTTCTGGCTTACTGCCTATTCAAGAAACCATTCTTGAGAGGTAAATGAGGTTGTTATATATCACTTAATTTACACTACCCAGCAATTTTAAAACTATATTGATACTTGTGTGCACATAAGCCCATTAAAATGCCTACTCAGTTTTAGGAATGTGATGTGTCTTTCTTCTCTCACTTCATTCAGTCTTTGTTACAACCCCTCTCTCCATTCACTTCACTCACAAGTGTTTACCTGTGCTCACTGTGAAATATTCAAGGGTTGTATGAACACCCAGAAAAATATGGTTTGACTGTCTACATCACATGTTGTGAACTTCTACAGGTTCCTGGTTTCCCCTTAAGTTTGCAGAATTGAATCAGCAGGGATCCTGAAGAGAAGGATAAAAAAGACCTCAGTTTTACTCTGAGCCCTTATCTGCAGAACCATGGAAAGTGAGCTGTTCCTCAAGCAAAGGCTCTTCAGTCAGCTCCAGTGGGACTGCTGTTTCTTTGCCCTGTTTGTTTGCTTGTTTGTTTGTTTTGTTGGGTTTTTGTTTTTGATTTTTGTTTGTTTTTTCCATTTCTTTGTTCTCCCCTGTGCTACTCTCGTTCCTCCCTTTTTCCTAGCTCAGAGGTCTTAGACTCATCTCACAAGGTTTTGTGCATTCTGTCTTTATGTATGCAAACAATCTCTTTCAGAAATCCTTCTCCAATTAGCCATCTGATTGAACTACATGTTCCTCAGCTTAGACTTTGATTAATTCAAACTATGAGTACTTGTTCTCGCAAGGGCTATTTTTTCCCCCTTTTAGAAATCTACATGGCTCATCATTCACTTCTGAAAAGTTCTTTCTCCGAAGTTACTTTCCAATGAGGCCTGGATTGACACTTTATTTAAAAACTCCTTCCTGGCTCATTCCAAAATATTGAGACTTTTTATTCAAATCTAACAAGCCACAGCAATCATCATCATGCAATACTGACCTTAATTTGCATGGGTGTGATGTATCATTTTACTTATGTTTTATAAGCTATAAACTCACAGCAGAGAGGTTTTGCCTGATTTAAACCTGACCTTTTTAAAGCGTTTTCTGTGATCTTTTCTTATCCTAGGAAATCAGCAAAACTTGTCATATGAATTTAAAAAGTTTACATCAAAAAGGTACAATTAACAAAAGAGACTGCATTGTTTAGTATTATAAGAATATAATTTATGAAATCAGACAATCTGCCTCAAATGGTGTCTCATCAATGTATAAGAAATGTTCAGGTGATCTAATGCTGCTAAAATCCTGTCTCTTATTCTTTAGTAATTTTAATATTTTTCAGGGAAGTTATAAAGTCATGGGTTTTCCAGGCTTTCTAAAGTTCACATATTATTCCCTTGTCCCATATTTTGTGTTATTATACTATACCCTCATTACATAAAACCCAGTGGATAATCCTTGGGGCAGATAAAGCTTAAAAGTCATCAATTGCCTGTAAGTCCTCATAGTAGGGCCTTGTGAGATTTCTCTCATTTACATTTGGATGCCGTTTCGTGTTGTCATTGTGGAGGTCTTGTTTAGGTGACCATATTGGAAAAATTCAATGGATGCAATTCCCTATCATAAATAGAAGACACTATCTCAGAGCAAACATCCTGTTGCTCTGTCTCTTAGTGATAGGTTATGCAATTCCAAGAGTCATCTGTAAATATACATACATATATATATGAGAGATATATTGGCTCAGTATGTTGTTTTTATATACATATAATGTGCACATTCTTTAGCAATAATAATGTCAAAAGAAGAAGCCATAAAATTGGGAGAGATTAGGAAGAATATGGAAATAATTGGAGGAGAAGGGAATGAGGTAGAAATATTATAGAATACTCATACATGAAATTCACAATAAAATAAACTACTTTAATTAACCCTTTAAAATAAAGTACCATATGTAAACATAGTAAAAGCAATTTACAGAAAACCAGGAGCCAACATCAAACAAAATGGAGAGAAACTTGAAGCAATCGCACTAAAATCGGGGACTAGACAAAGGCTACCCACTCTTCCCCTACCTATTCAATATAGTACTCGAAGTTCTAGCCAGAGCAATTAGACAACAAAAGGAGGTCAAAGGGATACAAACAGGAAAGGAAGAAGTCAAAATATCTCTATTTGCAGATGATATGATAGTATGCTTAAGTATACTATCCCCAAAAGTCCACCAGAGAACTCCTACAGCTGAGAAACAACTTCAGCAAAGTGGTTGGATGTAAAAATCAACTCAAACAAATGAGTAGTCTTCCTCTATTCAAAGGATAAACAGGCTGAGAAAGAAACTAGGGTAATTACACCCTTCACAATAGTCACAAATAATATAAAGTACCTTGGTGTGACTCTAACCAAGCAAGTGAAAGATCTATATGACAAGAACTTCAAGTCTCCAAAGAAAGAAATTAAAGAAGATTCCAGAAGATGGAAAGTTCTCCCATGCTCATGGATTGGCAGGATTAATATAGTAAAAATGGTCATCTTGCCAAAAGCAATATACAGATTTAATGCAATCCCCATCAAAATTCCAACTCAATACTTCATAGAGTTAGAAAACAGGAGATATGATGAGATAGGGGGTTTCCATTTGAGGTGATCATGAAAAGGGATAGCATTTGAAATGTCAATAAAGAACATATCCAATTTAAAAAAAGAAGACAAAGATAAAAAAGAAGAAAAAAACAAACATTTAAAATTTTGAAGAACATACCTAAGATGGTTAAAGTTCTCTGCAGTGAAGAAAAAAAATACAAAAAACAATACAAACAAACAAACAAACAAAAACAACTACAAGATGCTTTAAAAGAAACTAAACAAGTTACTGAGGGATAGAAGAAATTTGTTATTCATAGATTAGAGTTATATATGGTGAATATAATTATATTATTTGAAATAATGTATGAATTCAATAAAGTTATTTTTAAACTTCTAATGGCATTCTTCACTATAACTAAAAAATAAGAATTCGCATATGTGAATGGAACCCTCAAAATCCATGACGAACAAAAGCAATTATAAACAAAACGAACAATGCAGGTATTCTCACAGTACTCGTCTCCAAATTATACAATGTAGTTATAATGACTAAGACAGCATTGTGAGGAAAGAAGAACAGGCATGTGGACCAATGTAATAGAAAAAGGAATTGGAAATAAACCCACACAGTCATGCTCAGGTAATTTTTTGATAAAAATGTCAATTGCATACACAGGTTCAGGGGACACCGTTTTACACCATTCAAGCTGAATTAAATATACTCAAATCTCTCACTTTGAACAATATCTACTCAAAACTGATCATAGAGTTTAACCTAAGACTGGAAAGGTTGAAACTTCTAAAAGAAAAACTCTTGCACTTATAGGCAGTACTGTCTTAAAACAACAAGAACAAAGGAAATGTCCTCCAAAATTGACAAATGAAATCAAAAATCTTTCTTAACATCAAAGCAAACAATCAGGATACTGAAGCAACATTATTCAGACTGGGAGGAAATGTTTGGCAGCTGTACTTCAAGCAGACGAATAATATGTGTATACTCTATATGTTCCCAAAGAAGGAAACAAAGGTTGCTTGTACAACTAAGGGTGTGAACACAGGTAAGGGGGAAAGTGGGTGATCCTTAGACCTAAAGTACATATACATAATTATATATAATTTAAATATTATGTACAAATCTTTTCTATATAATACGTTTTTCACCTTCTTCATCCCTCAGCCTCTGATGTTCTACATTTCCTGAAAGTTTTACTGTACATGACTAAGCCCATTAACAATTCATGGACATTTATATCTATTTTATACCCTAGTTAGTATTGGATGTTTGATTAAATCCTCCTGAATGTTTTTATTATATCCTTCACAATAGCTATCGTATACCTGCAGTCAGGTAAACTCTTCTTATCCTGCAATTGGTTCCTATCAATTTGTCCCAATGAATTGTTTGCAGGTGAGGAAAGCATATTTTCTCCCCCCCTGCCACAGGTGAATGAATAAGTCATATCACAGTTTTTTTGTACATGTTTTTTTTGTATAAATATTGATTTATAGCTAGTGCATCAGACACAAATAGTTTCTAGTGAACGTCTTACAAAACTATGGGCAGCTCAAAGAGAACACTGCTGCATTTTGCTTGCTTGCCATTTTAGTATTTTACCTGCTTTCATTGTTTACATTAGTGCTAGAAGAAAATTAAGTACAAATAAATAATAGATACAAATTTTGAATGGTTGGGATTAAAAAGTCTTAGTCCACTCAGGTTTTAATAAAAACAACCTCAGTCCAGATATTTATAAGCAATGAAAAGTTATTTCTTGCAGTCAGTCCTACAGAGTGGGAAGCCTCAGATAGACTTGACAATGGATTATTTTCAGTCAATTTATTCTACTCTGTATACTTTTCTTTAAAAAGACATATATACAACAATAAAAATTTAAGTTTAGATTTATCTAGGAAATTTAGGTAATCCATATATCTTCAAAAATAATCAAAATATGATAGTGATGCCTGATAGTTGTATGAAGACTGGAAAGTAGAGGTATTCCACTACAAAATTTACTGATGTGACTTTAAAGTCATAAGTAAGTATATTTTCGTTGTTTCTTGTTTTCATATCCTTTCTGAGGATACCTGGTACAAATAACTACTGTGAGTATTGTACAGATAATAACATGTAATATAAAATTGTCCACACTTTCTTTTTTCCAAGACTAATCATTTTTAGGTAAAAATTAATATATCTTGTTTATTTTTGAGATTGTATTTTAGTACAATGTTCTTTATGTTTATATCTTTGGAATATTTCATCTTGTTGCTGAAATAACATTAAATAGAATAGAATATATAAAGATCTAAAAGAAAATTAAGACATTTCGTATATTGTAATTAAACAAATGCATTAGCCAGCATATCTCTATTTGTTTGTATCAGCAGTCAATTATGCTAGCATATGTCTCAGTTAAAACCTGGTGAATATAACATGCACAGCATTTCTTTATCTATGTTCAAGGGTTCCACACTGAACTGTGCTCTAAAGTAAGCATATCCCTTCCCAGACTCAAATTGTAACCACACATCGTTTCTCCTCTTCCTGTGCTGCTGAGATGATACAGTAAATCCTGTCTCAGGTCATTTGCACTTGATAAGGTAAATCATGAAGAATTAAAATGTAAATCATCTATCAAATGATGTCCTTCTTGCAAAGATAAAGAGTAAAATTTGTAACACTGAAAAACATCAGACATTTTAAAGTGGTAGAGTGATTTATACAGTTTTTTAATTCACTTTATATTAGTACCCTAGATAAATTACTGTAGAGTTGTATCAATATCCTAACCTGAATCTTATTTCAGAAATGTCATGTATTCCAGTTCCATTTGCAGTAACATGACTTGCATTTAGAGACTAATTTCCTTTAGAAATGTTAAGTCCTACAATATTTTTGTCTGAATAAGCAAGATATTTTATTTTTATATAGATTTTATTTAGGGTTTTTATAGCTTTAGTATTAGTAACCAACCGTACTTATTTTTATAGTATTGCAGTTATTCTGAATGCTACTTACCATGCCCATTCATCCCAGCCATGTTTCAAGTAAGAAAAGGAAAGTACAAGTGATACATCTATTTCTTTTAGTCTTTCAAACAAATCGAATGCTAAACATACAGACTTTTGAAGTTAGATAAAGTGATAAAACTGTTCACATCTCAGTCTACATTTAACATAACTCAATCGAATTCTATGAAATTAGTAATAGTATTTGTAGCACACATAATTAAAATTGTATGACGCATTGGTGTGGTACCGCATCACTGCTTTAACGCCCGTGATATTGTTCCTTTCATTTCAGTGTGATGCATGTTGCTTTTCTACTATAGAAACAGATTTGACCTCCATGCTTAAAAGCAAACCCAAGGACATTTGATAAATACCTAGGCAGAAAGATTCTGCTGCACAGACCGTTCCCTTCAAATTTATGTTTTGCCTTTTGTATGGAGAGGTGAGGTTATGACTGCCAAGCATATAATCTCATCAAAGTTATCAGGTTCAGGAAAATGAGTAAAGCTTCAAGAGTCTTTCCGAGGTCATGTAAGCAGTAACAGATGCTGAAGAAGAGACTTTCAGGGGCTGTAGTGGCTGAAGTTTGTTCGGAGGTCTCTGGATAGGTATCTTCTATGAGTTGTCAACCATGCTCTCTTTGCTGATGCAACTGCCTTGATTCACGCTTGCTCCTCTGCAAAATCCTGCGTCCATGCTTCTCTATGTAACCACAGTAAATCCACCAGCTCCTTGAGCTTGACTTGAGAAGAATGTCCACTTTGGTATAGGTGGTATGAAGACACACATTATTCAAGTTTGTACTAGAAGAGCAACACAGCAAGTTCTCGCTCGTGTAGATGTGTTTATGTTATTATGAATGCATGTATTTAGTTTTGGCATTATTCCATTTTGATTTTTGAAAGTTTCTATGGCTGATCTGGAACTCTCCAAGTGGCTGATCTTCTTGGATGTATTGATCACTCTACCTCTACTCCTGAGTGATAGGCTTAGAGGAATGTACCAGAACATTCAACCTTTGAAGTCACAATACTTCACAAATGATAAGAAAGTCAAGCACTCAAACAACTGAGCTTCATCACAACCGCATACATATTTCATGACAAGCCTGAGTCAACAGACATCTATTTGGAAGAGAAACAGAAAAGAAGGATAGTGCATTCTTAAAGTAAACCAAACACCCAGAAAATAGAAATTTATCCTTTTCTTCTTAGTGAGAGAAGGCAGGCAAAAGTCCAAAAATGAGAAGTTAGAGTCAAGTGCTTGAAAAGTTTGTGGAAAGTAACTCACAGCCAATAAACACATATATAACTTTAGCCAAAACTCAGTTATCTGCATTATTATTTGGAATAATACATTTATTGTTTAGGAAATTTTATTCTATGCACAGTAATTTAGTGAAACGTTAGAGCTAACAATACTGACTGCAAAATGAATTAGATGCACTTGTGTACAACTGTATGGAAGATTAACTGGCAGATCCAGCATGTCTGCATAAGGGGAGATATGACACAGTTCCTGCCCCTGGAGTATCTCCAGGCCTGGATCCCATGATCCCCACACACATGCAGATGGTTGATGTTACACCAAAGTTAATCTGTCTTTACTACTCTACTTTCAATCTTTCTTTCTGGGGAATATATTTTCCCCATTACTCAGAGCTAATCACATGATAGTCAATGAAACAGATGCAGTTTTCAGGAATGAGGAATGGAGGTGGTCATGACGCTGTGGAAGACAAGGAACAGGCCCTCTGCTTGGCCTTAGGGGACATGAGAAAGGATCTAGACAACATAACCACAGAAACCATAAAAGCCTTCACGTATGGTCCTTTGTGAAAGTAGTTCATTGCCAGATTTGGCCTTGAATTTGGAATCATGAGGAAGCACACGGACCCTCTGGTTCAATGACCATTGCATTGATTAGCCAGTATGAATTCAGAGACATCAAGGACAGTGAGTTAGAATTGTCACAGGAAGAAAGCGTATGGATAAAAAAGTAGAAATTTATATATGATTTAGGAATAAATAGTATTAGAAAAAGAGCACAGGAGGGTATGGAATTGCTAGGATGTGGAAATGAAGATTAGAGAACTAAAAGATGATGTAGAAGCATATAAAAAGTTAGTGCACTTTTTCTAGCTGATTGAAGAGATGAAGATAACAGTGCCTGGAAAGATACTAGAGTTAACTGAATGTTTTACTTGCATAAATTCAAACCTTTGTAAGGAATAATTTTAGTTTTAGTAGTTTGTCATTTTTCTATTCTTACATGGAGGCAGTTACTAAAGGCTGCTGTCTGATGTACCAGAAAACTGGAAGAGCTGTGCCCAGCTTCCCGGAAAGAACAGGCTGTGGAAACATTTGCTTTTGCTTTGTGCTTGGTTCTGCTCTGAGGAAATGGCAGCTGGGACTACTGATCCAGGACTCATAGAGTTTATGTAAATCTAAGAATTCCTGATAATCATTAACAATAATAAAGGCCTTGATGATGTAGCTTTTGTAAATAAAAGATTGGGTTTAGGCTCTCTGGTTGGAAGAAAGAAATAGAAAAGAAGAGAGAAAGCAACAGGATGATAGCAGAGATGGAATCAAGCTCTCAAGCTATTAAGCTGAAGAATTGAGCTGAAGATTCAAGCTATTAAGTTTAAGCTGTAATCAAAGAATAAATAATACTGAGAATCTTCAGGGAACAGAGAAAACACCTGAACCGATAGCCTATGTCAACTACTAATTTGGAGCCATTTTTGAATCACAGTCATTCCCATTCCTGCCTTTCTCAGGACCCTCCTCATGCTAAGGCGGGACCTCAGCACTTAACCCTAAAGACAATGACAGGAGAAACTTTCCTTGAAAGTTCTCTCTAATCTGGGATATACTAAAGAAGAAACATGTTTCTTGATGGGGCTGTGGTTTATCTTAGAGGACTAGGTTTATTTTTTCACTATATTATGAACCTACAACTCTCTAAAATGTTATACAAGCAAATTGGAAGTTATAACCATTCAATTTGTTATTAGTTAACAATAAGAAAAGCTTTTATCAGGAGTATGTTGAATATCATAATACATGGATCACCAGGTGACATCATCAAAGTACATATGAAAAATAAACCACCATGTTTTTTACACAAAATGTTAACATTAAACACTTCTTTACCAATTTATTGAAAAAGAAACATTGAACTACTAAAACCTAGTGCTATTTTATGGAGACCACTTTGCTATTATTTAATATAAAATAATTAATTATTAAAAACATCTTTTATAATTTTAATAACAATGCACTACTGTATTCAACTATGACATACCTCAAATTTGTGAAAGCATATTTCAATTTTAAATGTCTACTTTAAAGATAAATATTTAACATGATAAAAGTAGCATGGATTGGTGTTAAGAGTTTTCACCATAAATGAACTAGATTTTTATGTTGGAAATTTTGTATGGAATTTTAAAGTAGAAATCACTCCAATATAATATGTTTTTAGAAAACATTTTGTAATTTTATTTTTTCACTTATTCACTTTACATCCCACTTACTGGACACCTCCGGTCACCCTGACCACCCTTCTCTTCTCTTCTGAAAGGGTGGGAGCCCCACTGGGTATCCCCCCAACATGACATTTCAAGTCTCTGTAAGATGATGCACTTCCTCTCACTGAGGCCAGACAATACAGCTCAGCTAGTAGCAAATATTCTATGTATAGGAACCGGCTATTGGGGTAGCCCCCAATTCCAGTTGTTCGGGACATGCATGAAGGCCAAGCTGCACATCTGCAACATATGTTTTGGAAGTTCTAGGTCCACTTGGTATATGTTCTTTGGCGGCTATGACTCTGGGAGCTCCAGGGGTTCAAATTAGTTAAAACTATTGGTCATCCTGTGGAATTTCTATCTCCTTTGGGTCCACAATCCTTCCTCCTATTCTTCCATAAGTGTCCTCAAGCTCCATCCACTGTTTGGCAATGGGTGTCTGTATCTGTTTGAGTCAGCTGCTGGATGGAACATTTCAGAAGACAACACGCTCCTGTCTACAAGCATAGCAGAGTATTATTAATAGTGATAGGGATTGGTGCTTTCTTATGGGATGGATTTCAAATTGAGAAAGTTATATGTTTGCCATTCCCTCAGTCTCTGCTCCATCCCCCATGTCTGCATTTCTTGGATACAGGATAAATTTGGGGTTGAAAGAGGGATTGGAGGATGGAGAGGTAACCAGGAAGTGGGATATCATGGAATTGGGGAGAGGGGGTTGGTGGTTGTGGTGTAATCGGGAAATGGTATATCATTTGAGATGTTAATAAAAAATAAAAAAATAAAATTTACTTTTATCAAAAAAATAAGAATATTAGTTGACAACTCATGCTATAGCAGACAAATATTTAGGAAGCAGTTATTTCATATGTGGTTGAAACAAAAGTTTCATCTTTTAATACTAACACAATTAGGACTAGATTTCATAGATAGTAGAGAATATTTAGACCCTGTGTGGATCATTCCTCTGAGCTGAAACCGGCAAAGCTTCCTTGCACAGAGTAGCCATTTGCAGCTGACTGTGTATTTTGACTCATAGGTTTATTTCTTTTTCCTCAACTGTGGTTATTAATGTTCTTAGCCTAGCAACCATTAATATCTAATCATAGTGAGTCATCATGTATTATCCACTATAAGGGATGGAAGGTGTGAACCACTGCCACCAAAAGTAAGGACACACATTCACAAGAGGAGCTGTCTGCCTTTCACTTTTCTTTCACTCTCAATTCTCTAACTCTTATGTATTTAGTAAGTTAGTGATAATTGCCTATGATGTCTATCATTTGTTTTACATGTACCATCTTACACTTGCATGTTTCCTGCAATATCCATTGCCTTTGTATCTAATCCTATTTCACAACATCAAATTGCCATAATCATCCCATTGCCTGTACAAAGTTGCTTTTGGGTTTTTTAACCTTCAAACAGTCAGTGGCCACAAACATATTTTCTTGTGCCATTAGATAGCATTAGATTCTAGTATCTTCTAGTGATTAGAAGATACTATGGCAACCAGAGTAGTGAAACTATTGTTCTATATATATTACACTTTATTAGGACTTTAATTTCTGGTTGAAGATAAGCAAAGGTGAATAGCAAATGCTTACCTTCCTTGCTGTTCAGTTAGAGTGGTGATGACCAAAACCAACATGATACCTACTGTCCTTCTTCAGGCCATAGAAAGTGAAATACTCAGGTTTGTCCTGCACTCACTTTGCTTCAAAAATGATCAGAAGCAATTTTCTTTTGGCCAAATTACATCAATAATGCATGCATAGGAGGTCTACACAGAATGTGTGCAAAACCCATAGAATAATGGAAGAAGATGAAGAACAGTAGATGAGTGGGCAGAGGAGCTTACTGACAGAGTGATGACCTGAATCAACACCTGGCAACTACATGGAAGAAGGCTGAAAATTGCTCTCCAACTTCCACAGGAACACCATGGTGCTTGTGCACATGTGTGCATGCATGTGCACACATACACACACACACACAAACTCACAGACTAAAACATAAATGATTAATATAACCACAAAGAAAGAAAACATAAAAAATACAATTCTTGAATATAAATAAGCTTTGAAACTTTTCTTTTTTAAAAAAGGCTTCTTCAGTTCAAACAATAATATGAACTGAGATGAATTACTTAATATTTAATAATCAGTTTTCTTGTCTCTGAAGCAGCTATAATTCCTTCACACATAAGGTTGACATTAGCACCATCTGTTGGAAATCAGACTTCCTGGACAGATGAAAGCAATTTAATCAAATGAAAAATAATTATGATTTCCAGTTCTTAACATCTTATTTATGCCCAAGGAGCTGGGGTCATAAAGAGAGGCATTTTGTTTCATATGTAGATGTTACAATCAATACATATGCCTTAACAGAACTTCTGGGTTTTGTTGTTGTGTTGTTGTTTGCTTAGTTTTTTTTTAGTGGTTTTGTTTGTTTGTTTGTTTGTTTGCTTGCTTGGTTTTTGAAAAAGTACTTTGCTATGTATCCTAGGCTGGCCTTGTATTTACAATACGCTAGCTTTAATCTCATAGTTATAAGAATTACAAGCTACCATAACTGGCTCCATTTCCTTATCTCTCTGAAGTGATTATTTAATTATTTTGTTCATTATGCATTTTAATTAATTTTATTAATTAATTTAATACCTAATTATTTAATTATTATTTAATACTTTCAGTTAAAAGTCAACTGCCGCTTTTACTTTATAAAGTATATTTTGAATAGAAACACAATTGAATACAAGTAGAAAAGACACAATGAACAACAAAACATTCTTTGGATTTAGGAAAATTTATTAATAATGTCCTTCTAGCCAGTCTTGATGGCCCTTGCTTTCAATTCCAGCAATTGGAAGATCTGGTGTCAGAGGCAGGTAGATCTCAGTACAAGGACAGCTTTGTCTACATACAGAGACTAGTCTAAAAATATGCCTTTCTTAGTTTTATCCCTGTATATTTTAATATATTCAGTATTTTTCTTATAAATCTAAACTGTATATTTTCATAATGTAACAAAGGAGATAAATATGGCTATAAAATAAAGGGAACATTATATTTGGTTGTCGAGACACCTATAGAAGTTCTTGGGCCTCATTTCTTTTGAGTTCTGGTATAAGGTAAACTGTGGTCAGTGAGATATTAATGGTAATCTTTTATAAGAAATCTTATGATAAGGTGTCTGCATCTTGGATATAGAGAGAGAGGCTAGACAAAGCCATCTGCAGCATGAAACATATGGAACCTTGTTTAAAAATGACAGAGGAACTTGCTGATGTGTGAATAAACTTCCATTAATGAGGTCAAAAGCTCCTCCACATCATTCTGTAGTAAAAGACACAGAAATGGCAATTATTCAGAAGACACACTGTAAAATGGAATGTGAAAGAGCTGTATGTACAGAAATTGTTCAACCAAAAATAACTCATACATAAGTAGTGCTCAGTAATAGACTTTGTCCCTCAAAACAAACAAACGAAGAGCATCCTTTTAAAATAAAGGTCAGTTTGTATTGGCTTCTTTCCATACAATATATTTTATCTTATTCTTTCTAGTCTCTGAACACATCCCCCTGTTCCCCCATCCACTGAAGTTTAAGTTCTTTCTCTTGTCAAAAAAAAAAAACACTAACAAAGAAACAACAGCCAAAACAACAATGACAAAATAAAAGCACAACATACCAACCAAACATGGAATCCATTTAGTTTTGGCTTCTCTGTGCTGTGCTTTTGTCTAGCGTGAACTTGTGTAGGCGTTCTGTATGCTATTGCAAGCTCTGTGAGTCCATATGTTTATTAACCTTGTTGTGTCTGAAAGATGTCATTACCTCAGGGTCATCTACAAGCTCTGACACTAGAAATATTTCTACCTCCTCTTCCACATAGAACCCCGAGTTTTGAGCGGAGGAGTTTGATAAAGAAACTCCATTTAGGGCTGTATTACAATGAAAAAAACTCATATTTTCTAAAACATACAAAATGTTTTATTCGTTGACTTCCTTTAAGGGTTGAGTCTGAGTAAAGAAGACAAGTTAAAAAAAATCTTAAATCTCTCAATGGATAAAGCACATTAATATTTAAGCTTGTCTGAATGCTTTTAATGACATATTTCTTCTTTCTTGTCAAGAAAACTAATCTTTGGCCTATGTATATTTGACTATATTTCAAAAGTAGACAGACAAATGCACAGTTTTTATATACTCTTCTGTCGTCAACCAGTTGCCTACCGCTATTAACAAAATCCTGCAAATTCCGGTTTATAAATTGCATTTACCAATCTTGAATAAACTTCTTCCTTATAGAAAACTTAACTCCAGCTCCTTAACCCCATGCCCAACAGAAAACACTATATTTTTACTTGCCTCTATTCATCTGAACCAACTTCTGAGATGACGGTCTAGTATTTTCGTGAACTACTTTCATATTCTTAAATCATTCATGCTTAAAGAATCCACTTACCTAACGACGTGCTGTTATGCTGCCTGATTCCAATTCGTGACATGTTCGGCCCATTTTCCCATCGACTTCCACGAATGAGACTGTCCTTCTGAAGAGCAGGAGCGTTCCATTATCTATTGCTATGAAATTCAAAGCATTGAGAATTAGTAAACAACAGCAACACAAACAGCCAATCTAATCTTTTCATTGGAAACAAAAATCAACTAAGCTTTCTTCCTTTGATAACCTTTTGTGATTATTTTGTGATTACTGATATAATAATAGCTGGATTTTTGTCCCTGAGGAAACCTCTTTGGAGATCAGCATTCCCTTTTCTCTGTGGAAAATTTTACTTCCAAACAAATAAGGTGATTTATATTTCTTTTTATTCCTAGTTTTACAAGTAATTTTCATAACAAACTTCTAAAGCGCAAACACATTTTATTTTTATTATTTTTACTTTTACATGATTAAAAATATAAAATCGGCCACAAATATTAAAATAAAATGAAATATGTAATAGTTATCTTGTGGGCAGTTGTGCATGGAGTTCAGTGAGTTAAACATTTGGTAGCAGATTATTATCAACAGTCTAATCTTACATTGTTGTGGAAGTGACTTTTGCGTTTTCAAACTCTCAGAATATTTTTGATGAAATAGAATGCAAATGCGGAGAATTAAGCCATGGATGCATTTCAATTGGCTAACTAGATAGCCAGAGATTACATTTCCCAAACACTCATTATCCCAGAACTTAAAAATAAATCAATGAATCAAGATGATGCCTGAGTGAAAAAGAATAATATTGGAATGCCACCAAATTTTCCCTTGCCACGAAAGAGAGGGTTGGGGAGGGGGGAAGGGAGAACCACTGCCATGCCCTGTATGGTAGCTCTAGCTCCAACATTAGAATTCTCCCCTCTTCTCTCCGCCTAGTTTATTTACTGCATTTGTCTTGGATCCAGTTCCCTTCTCCCCATTCATTTTGAATGAGGTCCAGGATTTTGAGCTCCAGGGAAGCTAGTTGTGGTATTGAAACAGAGCTTTCATTTAAGCAGTGCTAATTGCCGCCACAATCACTAGTTCATAAACCTTGGAGATTAAAGACAGAAAAGCCCCGTTATATGAGCTCTTCCATCTGATTCTGACAATAAAAGATTATTTTTACATTATGTTCAATGATATTCTGCCTGGCTGATTCCTAGTGACCAAAAATCATAAGCCTTTCATCATTCCTCAAGAGAAATAAATGCGTACCCTGATAAATTTTACTTACAACTGCCAATCGAAGATGAGCCTATGTGTTCCTCTTGCTTCCTTCTATGCCGTTCCTCCCAGCTAAGTACTGTTGGGTCATCCTAAATGATTACGTTCCCTTTCTTGTTCAACACAACGTGTTTCCTGTCTACAACTCTGAATGAGTGTCAAGAATGGTTTTATTAACCTATATAGAACATATACAGTTTTATTTAAAAGCTCTTCATTAACTTGAAAAGTGCCTTCTCCCAAGGGAAGCAAATAAGTCCTACATTAAATAATCATTAAAATATTCAAGAAATTTTTCATTTTGCATTTTATCTATATATTCTATTTATCCATTTTAAATAAACATTGTAATTAAAATTTTCAAAGTATTTCCATAACCCTTATATCTACAATTTTTTTGAAATTAAATTATAGCTACATTTCTTTACTTCCTTTTCTTCCATAAATCTACATTGTTTTGTATAACCTACTTTATTTTTTGCTGACTTTTTATTATTCTTTAATCTTTTTTTACAATACAGTCTTTATCCCTCTGACTGTTTCACATCCCATACCTCCTCCCCCATGGTCCCCACCTTCCCCCCACCCACCATCTCCAAAAGAATGTCCTCAACCCCCTATCCCCACCCATCAGACCTCCCCACTCCCTGGGGCCTCAAGTCTCTTGAGGATTAGGTGCATCTTCTCTGAATCCAGACCCAGCAGTCGTCTGCTGTATATGTGTTGGGGGTCTCATATCAGCTGGTGTATGCCGCCTGATTGGTGGCTCAGTGTCTGAGAGATCTCATGAGTACAGGTTCTTTGAGACTGCTGGTCCTCCTACAAGGTCACCCTCCTTCTCAGCTTCTTCCAGCTTTCCTCTAATTCAACCACAGGGGTTACCAGCTTCTGTCCATTGGTTGGGTGTAACTATCTGCATCTGTCTCTTTCGGCTGCTTGTTAGGCCTTTCAGGAGGGTAGTCATAATAGGGTCCTTTTGGAAGCACACCATAGCATCCATTCTCACATGTTAACAGTGAAATCTGACTTCAGAAATGATATTTTTCTTTGCACAATGATCACTTAGTCATTGGATATAAACTAGTTATTTTAATTTATCCATTTAAACACACTAGTACACTTTTTTAACATTTTAATTGTTTATGTATTTGAGTCTCTCCGTGTGTGTAGGGGGTGTGTGTATTACACTTTGTATGTAAGTTCGGGGAACAAACCTTAGGGGTCAGTTCTCCCCTTCCATAATAATGGTTAGGTCCAAAATCAAATGAGAAGATTCAAGGCAAGTACCACTGAGCCACTAAGCCGTCTCACCAACCCCTAGAGAACATGGCTTTAAGTTAGTTGATTCCTCATTATGTTATTTACATGTGATTTACATTCCTAATTATGTTATTTTCATCTGTGTTTACTATAGACATAAAGTTAATAACATACTTCATTTCTTAAACTTTTCATATGTATAACTTTTGTGAATCAAAAGAGTCCCTTATGTCCCAGGCCAGGAGAGAATCCCTGATCCTATGGAACTGGAGGTACAGACACAGCTATAACCTCCCACATGTTAGTATCTTAACCTAGATTCTCTACAAGAACAAGTGTTTCTTACCACTGAACAATCTCTCCAACCTATGGTATTTACATTTTGATTGAAAGGAAAATTATGGTCTATGTTAAGAATAAATAGATAAAAAGGGGATTGTTATAGACAGTATAAATAAAGAATATAGTATCTCTATTACTGTGGATTTATCAGCAGTTAGATAGGCTTAGAGGTTTGCATCTATCATATTTTAAATATAACAATTATTCTCAGGTAAACAAAATCTATGTAGTAGCCATATACTACTCAGACAATAAGAGCACCAAGAAAACAATTACTAGTTTTGAAATATGAACTTCAATAAGATAACTCAGTCCATGAGAGTAAGCTACCCACCCATGTTATGTGAAATTAATGGTCCTGCTCACTAAAGTGAAGCAACAGAAATAATTTAGTATAATCAGAATTCTCAATGGTGTATAGATTATAGAGTATATTCCAGTGACAGCAAATACTTTTGGGAATTATAAGACATTTTTTGTTGTTGTTGAAGCTATGCTTCCAAGGTAATTATTTAAGAGTAATTAATTTGGAATATATAAATTATCTGCATTCTTCAGATAAACAATACTCTATCATTTTATAATCTTCATATTTCAAAGAAATACCATTGTTTATCAAGGCTAAAACAATTTACTTAACCTAATAAGAGAATCTATTTCTTTTCAATGTCTTCAAAATGTTTTTTCTGTCAATGCCAAATCCTCTAATAAATTCTGTGAAACCTGTTCATGGCTTTAAGTGCAGGCCAGCTTAGGACATCTCTATCAAACTGCTGGAAACATATAAAATAGGTTAATCTATGCACATATAAAAATCCCTATTAAATCTACTAATCTTCAACATTTTGTGGTGAAATTCTAGGGTTTTTTCATGATGGATTTCAGTGTAATTATAATTTCCACTTTTTTGCTTATCAAATAATACTTATTTGTCCTACTTCAATTATTTTAAAGTAAGGTAATCCAAACTAAATATCATCCTGTAATATATTTTATAGAGAATCTTTTCTCTTGTAGTTAAATCTAAACCAATGTACATTTATGGTTGTTCAGAGAGGAAAATAATGTGACCCTCACTTCACATACTTTATTTGATATGTTTTGAGAGGAACACAAAAGTTTTTACATTTTTGCTATATTTTAGGGCATCACAGGATATATCCTTGTTCCTAGTATAAAACGGTCTTGAAGTAATACAAGCTGTAATATTAGGTGGATTTTTAAGTTTCAATGACAAGTTTCCAAGATTCAAAATTTATCTTTTAAAAAAAAATCTAGAAAGGAACATAAAGGGAAGCAGCAGAGTAGATGATGTCTCTAAAGACAATGATAATAAGAAGCAAACAGTCAAAAGGCACAAGAATTGTAACTGATGACATCTTGGTATAGAAGTAGAAAAAATACTGACATTGAATGCATAATATATTGGCAGTTGCTAAACCAATAAGGTTCAAATGCAGTATTTACAGTTTTGTTTTTTCTTCTTTTCTTTTGTTTTCTATGTATGAGTGCTTTGCCTGCGGGTATGTCTATGCACTACTTATGTGTTGATACTTTCACAAGCCAGAAGATGGAATCAGATCTCCTGCTACAGGACTTATAAAGGGTTGTGACCCACCATATGGGTCCTGGGAATAGACCCTGTGACTCTAAAAGAGCATCAAGTGATTTTAATTACTGAGCCATTATTTATATTTTCTCTACCCTACAAACTAATCACTTGCTCACTGTTAATGTAAGATCATCTTGCTTGTACATTTTCTCAAGAGCCTTTATTTGTCATTGCACACAGTCATATTTGTAAAAATTGAGAAGTCTGATCAAACTTTTCAAGTTTTTACATATGGTAAATTATTGTCCAAGGCATATGATTATACATGGCCCGTTTGGAATTTCTAGTCAGGTTGTCATGGTGATGCGATGCACCTTAAGAAACCACCTAGTCCATTCAGTGTTGCTCATGTTTGTGTTTGTTTGTCTTTATTTACCATTTGGTATTGGATAAGTAATTTTCAGATTCATCCCCATCTCAGCTGTCAATAATAGCCTTTATCTAGGTCTGGCCTTTTGAGATACTTTTCTTCCACATAGGCATGTCAACCATGTTATCAATGTTCGAGTTTTGTTTAGTTAATCATGTCAACTAAACATGATTTAGTTTTAGATAGTCAATCATGTTGAAATTTCATGTATGCAGCTGATCAAAGCATAGTACACAAGTGTATAAACTATCATACTGAAATCTATTATTTTGTTTAATTAAGAAATATCAATTAATTAAACAAAATAATTGATTTCAGTATGATATTTGGAACAGTTGGTGGGTGGACAGGGGAAATAAAATCTGGAGTGAAATAAATAAATAAATAAATAGAGCAAAAAAAGAAATATGAATTAAAAACTAATATTAAATAATTTCATGAACAAAACCAACCATCCAACCAAAGCTACCTAATAGCGTTGATTAAACTAGCCATATATTTCTTCAGTCAATAGTTCTTTAGTTTCTAAGTAAATAATTGAAAATGATCAGGGCTAGTAGCACAGGTCTGAAAGGCCAGGTATTTGGATTACTGAAGCAGGAGGATCACAGGACAAAATTCTCCTTGTGTAACTTAATAAAACCTGTCTTAAAATAAAGTTAAAAAAAAATCTGTTGATACTAACAGGTTTATTGCCTTAAGTTTAACATCCTGTATGTGCATAGTACTTTCCAAGTGTTACCATGCAGAACATCATAAGAAATATTACTAAATACTTATTTCAATTCATATATAAATATCCAAAATTATCTTTTAGAAATATTTTTACAGAAACCCAAGCTGTCCTCTCGAAGAACAATTTGCACATTGTGTATATATATTTCAAAGTAGTGGGATAAACTGTATAAATGGGGAATAAGTTAAAGGAATATATAAATTGCCTGTAAAGTCTTGTCATCTTTTACATCTGTAGGACTTACTTAGTTATTTGAGCATACATTGTATACATCGTGTGTCCATTCTTGGTGTTGCCTAATGAGATTAAATAGAACAATGGAATACAAGCCTAAATTTCTCTACACTACAGCCAGGAAACAAAATTATGTCCCATTGTTTTGTTGAATGCAACTGAATCTATTTATCTAACTCCATTGCTGACAAGTACTGACTTCTATTTTTAGGTACACTAAGAAACAAGACAAGGAGCGAGGTCTTCAGAGACTCATTAGGACCATTAGAAAAATGCTTCTAGCAGCTCCTATCAAAACAGTGGAAATAAATAACCTTTGTTCCTGGGCTGTGGATTCACCCTGTTTCTGCAGCCCCATTTCTGGATGATGTATTACAGTCATTACAGTGACCTCTATAGGACACTGTGTACACAAAGCGTGAAAGTCTCACCTCCCAATTCAGAGAATTTCCTAATATATGAGTCATTTGTCCTTGTCAGGCTGTCCAAGGTGAAAAGAATAAACTGTAAATATGAAGCACTTCTAGGCTACATGAACACAAGGGAAAAAATGTCCACTTACATTTTTCTTGGCATAAGGTGGGGAAAGGAACAAGTGGACTAAGTGATAAAGGACATATGTACCTTCAGAAGAAATATTGTTCCATTGGTTAAAAATTGGTGTTTAATAGAGATACCCCATAAAATCAAAAAGCCAGAATCTGCTATTTTGTAGAAGGTGCAATTCATAATAAGAAAAAAATAGTGTATATATTTATATCAGAGAAGACCATGAGGATTTATGTGAATGGTAACACAGGCCAAAATTATTTCATATTTATTTCTTTATACAATGTCACATTGTGTATTGGACTTAAGTCAGGATGCAAGTGTTGCCTGGTCAATGGAAATTTTGCATACTGCTATATGAGGAATTCTAAAAATCTGTAGCTGAGCCATTTTAGGTATTCTGTAATCTGTTACACTTTCGATAAAATTATGAATAAATTTCACTAGGTACACAGCTTACTGATAGAGAGCACTGACTCTTCATGTACAGTCTTGTAAATCATGTGCAGCTTCAATCCTCAGCATGATAAAAGACAAATAATGATAATCATTCCAAAAGCTATTTAAAATGTAAATTTCAGTGTAAAAATTTATTCTAACTCTTAATTATCTCCAAGAGAAGCTTAAACTGAGAACTTTCTTTCTTTCTCAGATCAATAACTACAATGAAATATCTAGAACTATTCAAGGTAGATTATTTTCTTGCCTTCTCATCACTCCTCTGTATTTAATCTTTCTATTTTAGTTTTTACTTTATGTCTTTATAACATTGTATTCTGTTTCCCCTTTCTGGGAAGAAATATGGGTCAGAATAACTAACACAGGATTATATGATCCATACACACACACACACACACACACACACACACACACACACACACACACACATATATATATATATATATATATATATATATATGGAATTTAAATGATCTCAGCATATAATGAGGGTAACAATACCCAAACTAGATATACTACCAAGTAAAATCTCCAGTAATATATCTTGTTACATCTTGGTTACACCTTGTTACGTCATTGACCAAAGAGATTGCAAGGACATCCCCCCAAACCACAGGATATTCCTAAAAATACTTTTACTTTTCACAACTACTACCAAGGCCCTGCTGTAGAAAACATGCCTCCAATTTTGACTGTCCCAATAGTGACAAAAAATGTTATAGGTAGCTCTTCATTTTTACTTGAATTTAGTGGAACTCATACCCAATACTATTAATTAGTCAAGAACCTGAGACAAGATATGAGAAAATCTACACTATTATTCTGCTAAATGAACATAGGAATAAAATGAATCTTAATGACAAATTGCTACACACACAGATCAGACTATTAGCCCTCATCAGAGAACTTTCTTCTTGTTTTAGATTGTAATTAACACTAGTCCTCACATGTAACATATGCACAGCATGAGAGACTATGGAGATTTCAGACCTAAATGTGATATTATTATAAACAATTCCTTACAAGGCTCAGCAATTTACACAAAAGAGGTGAAAAAATTCTAAGAGCCACTTGTGGTGAATGACTTGTTTTTTGAAAGACAGGAAAAGAAGCATAGAGAGAAAGAACATGGATTTGGTAGATAGATTCTGGGAGAAATTGGGGTTGAGAGATAATATGATCAAAATGCATTGTATCAAAAATTAAATAAAATATGTTAATTTTAAGAGGAAAAGAATACAGTTATTATTGATAAAAATAACTTCTTGTGGAGCACAGATGTTGAAGTAAATAATTTTAAGTCATTGCATTTCTTCAAAAAACATTATCTTTTACTTCTGCTTCACTAAAAATTGATAGTGGTTCATGTCAGATTCCAGCAACGACTTCAAAAATAACATAATTTAATACAGGGAACTGAAGGGAACATCTTTGCATTAATGGCCCCAGAAATTCCAATAAGTTGAGCAGTACTGAGTAATAGCATCTAAGTGTTAGCCAACATAGGGAATAGTTGTATTTTTAAGAGTCAAGAAAATTAAAAGGATCAAGGTGATGAATAAAACTCTGAGCAGAAGCAAGCACAGCATGTATGCTGTTGGGATGAGGGGACCAAGGTATGGCAGAACTAATGACATGGTTTCATTGCTACAGAAACAAAAGCGATTCATGTAGTCTTCCTTAGCTCTATGTCCTTCATTGTCTTAACAGTGATTCTCAATAGCATATGCCACAAACACTTAAGAGACAGGAAAGAACCCATGGTTCTGCAGAAGTCAGTTACTAATAAAGCAAGGGAATATTTTGGCCATCCAAAATATTGTATTTTCTATCAACTTTCTGGGACAAACCAGGAAATAAATATAACTCTTAGTTGAGATCAAAGTTTACACTGCTTCAGTAAAAACATGAATGATTCTGATAGAAGTTCTATCGTGTGCCTTGCCATCAGACTTTTGATTCTTAGTTAAAACAGAATATAAACACATACACATGAATCTACATTACTGTCCACTATAAACATAAGCCAACTTCCTAGCTTAATGAATTCACCTGTGCTCTAGCATGTGTTGATGACCAATTATGGATTCATAAAAGTATTTGCTTTTGCTATATTGCAGAATCTTCACTCTTTCCAATATCTCTGTATGAAAGTTTTCAGAGGTAGTTTTGACTAAATATTTCTGAGTTATTACATAGAAATTATTTTTAAGTTTTGAGGACTGAATTTAGCATCTTTCACAAGTTAGACAAGTACAGTACCACACTGTTACAACCCAGACCAATGTTTAGATACTTTAAACACAGGGATACACATTGCCAAAGTCATAATTGGGAAGATATGTATTCAAGAAAGTAAATGATTTTATATTGTGCTTTTGTTTCTGAAGTAGGAAGTATGAAAAACAAATTTCCTTTTTCCCTTACCTCATGTCTGCCTAACCTTAACACCTAACGTTTTGATCAAATAATAGTTTTTCCACCATAGTTTATCATGAGACATAAGAATAAGAAATTATTCTGATCCAGGAAAGTGTCACTAGTAGATTCGTTTCTAAGGTCCATGACATCACTAGCCCTAGAAAGCTGGCTATGCCAAATGTAATTTCGATCCTATTGAATGGTCCTTAAATTCGATTAGAGAGTTACTGGTTGCTAGCAACATGTAAGTTCCATTTATTGTACCATTGTGTATATTTTGCCATGGAGCTACTCATGGTTCATAGATATCCAATGAAGAACACTCAGACCTAACACAGTAACAATCAAAGAAAACAAAGCTTGAGGCAGAGAACCTTTGGGGCTGCTTGGCAAGAATCTGACATGGTCCAAGGATAAGGAAATGTGCTGCTTGGCACAAATATGCCATGGGCCAAGGACAAGGAAGTAGGCTTCAGGCAGGAATCTGACATTAGGCTAAAACAAAGACGTAATTTCAGGTAGGAATCTAAATCTTAGGCTAGGAAAAAGAAGTAATCTCAGGCAGGAGCCTAAATATTAGGCCATAACAAAAAAGTAATTTCAGACAGGAATATAAATTTTAGGCTAGAACAATAAAGTAGGCTTCAGATATCAAAATGCCCTTGGGCTAGGACAGGGAAGTAGGCTCAGATACTTTGGTCATCCTGATAAGCCCTTAAAAACAGTGTTCATGAGAGTGTTCATGTAATTGTGTTTAATGCCTTGCTTTTTCTTTGACTATTTTTGTTTATTATATTGCTTGTTCCTTGATTATTTGCATCTATTGTATTGTTACACCCTCAACCTAGAATTGACTGTAATACATGCATGTAATCAAAATGGTATAAAAACATAAAGGAGATGAGGGGACTAGATAGGGGGTTCTAGGGGGGGAAATAGGGAAAGGGGATGACATCTGTATTGCTAATAAATAAACTATCCAATCAAAAAAATTACCATTACTCCAAAAAAAAAGAAAGAAATTAGTCCAAATTTTGAACTTCAGGCTCTTAATAATATCTATGTTATTTAACATAATTATAATTAAGTATTTATTTTAAACCCGTATCCCATTGGAAATCAATTTTATATTTTTGACATTGGAATAATTTTCTTAATGAAGACCTTAAAAATCTGAAGGCGTGTCAAGCGTTGTAACTGAGTATGGCTGTAACTAGAATGCCTATGTTCTTGCAGTGTTGGATGTAAGTTACTGGTGAAATAGTAAAGGATTTTCTGTGTCAAAAAAAAACAAAAAAACAAAAACAAAACAAACAAACAAACAAACAAAACAAGAAAGAAAAAAATAAAATGAAAACGAGGAGGCTAGTAACTTGAGAATGAGGGAGTGTGGGAGAATACATGGAAGAGTTACAATACCAGGCAAGAAATCGCTCCTACCGAGCGGACCTGAGACTAAATAGATGGCTGTTGTTTACACCGGGGTATAGATGCCACTTTTGCACCCTTTGTAGTAGCTTACCATACTGATCATTGTTGTTCTCGGTGTCAGAGTTTTGTAGTGCTCCTGGTTGCTCTTTCTCTTTGGAGCTTACCTAAATCCTTATGCTACTATGCGAACTATTCCTCAGGAAGGAGACTTCAGCGTCGCTTCTAGCTCATATCTTTCAAGTTATGTGTCTTAAGTATATGGTGTCCTCAGATAAAGTGTCTTACACCCAATTTCTGGGAGGCGTCCAGAACAATGGCATTAACCTATTCTGTTTGTGGAGTACTCAGAAATAAATGGGACGTCAGTATTATACCCTCTCTCCACAGGGTTTAGGAAGTATAATGAAAGAGACAAATTTAGTTGTGGACGTCAAGAGTAAAGTGGTATTTTCCAGACATGATGATGTCACTGTATACATAAACTCATATGAACTCCACCTGTATGGGCAAGACCTAAATAAAATCAAACCAGTCAATATTTAAGCATGAATAGTAAAGAGATTTATGACTCTCCTCACTTAACTAATAAGGCATTAGCAACTGATAATTTACTCAGGGAGAGAGAGAATCAGTGACTTCATATGTGCTGCCCATTCTCCAGTAGATTGACCCATATCTATTTACATACAAACTATACTAAGTGGAATCACTGGCTTTATACAAAAGAGTACAGAAATTTATGTAAAAAATATGGTTTCATAGAAAAGGGTTTGGAGAAATTGTAGGAGGGGGTTTTGAACAAAATATTATACTCATGTATAAAATTGTAAAATACAAAAAATAAATATAACAAAATAACGTAATTAAAATTTATTGTCGATTATTTAGGAACTGCATATAAAATAAATTGGGAAGTTCTACAGAACATTTTACCAGTTTCTGAATTGATATTGCTTTAAAGAATAAGAAACAAAATACTGTGCAGCTATTGAGGCTAATTATAACAATAATAGTAGTATTTGTATAGTTCCTCCCTTAATAGAAATTATAGTGCTTCCCTTGTCTTCACACAAAAGACTATAATGGGACAAATCAAATAAGAAGACCGTTTTAGTAGTAAATCTATCAAAAAAGTGACACATTTTCATTTGTTGCCATTGTTGTCAAATGTGATTTCAATCTTTGTCTGAATAGCTATTATCCAGGTGTATGACCCTCATCTATTCCATAACCCACCATTGTCTTTAAATGCTTCTTAAACTAAGTTCTCTGCTATCTCTCTATAAGGTGAAACAGGTTATAATTTACATTTTTCAATATTCCAAACTGTATTCAATTGGAATGATGAAAAACTCAAATCATCTTTACTAACAAGATGGCTGAGGTAGTAATAGCACCACAGGAGGCTATTGGGAATATCCCTACCCCTTCTCTATGCAGAATAATTAAGCTAGGATCAGTTTGAATTATTTTATAATTATCCCTCTCCCCATGATGTTAGACTTGAGAAGTTAATTACCACTATTTTCATGCCCATATTGTAGAAATGACATCTATGCTACGTACAAATTTGACAAACTTTTGGAAGGATGGTTGCTGATAGAGTCTGGAGATGATTTATATTAATTTTAGTATTTTTTTAGAAAGTGTCTCAAACATTTCTTCTTGAACACAGAGGAAAAAAAATAAGTGAAATTCTTCAAAGACCAATTTTTAGCAACAATGATTCGTACCTTGTGGTGTCATGAGCACATACAATATATAGCAATTTCTCATTTTAACTTATGAATGGTTAGTCTATGCAGAACCAAAGTGGCATTTATGATTATGTTATGTTCCTTGTAGATTCTTTATAAAGGAAGAAAAGAAATAAACAAACTCCTTAGTATATTCTGAAAGTCTTACTAGAAAAGATGTGGGTGAAATTGTATAAAACAATTGAACAGCATCTACAATTTCAAACCTACAATAATTTTAATGTATAGCATTCTCAAACTGTTTTGTGCCTATAGTTGTGTAAGAAGTTAGTGAGATATCTTTATTTTAACACAGTCTTAATTCTAAGAAAGCTAATGGCTTCAATAACACAAAATAAATAATACAAAGTTCTTCTATTGAATCCCATTGATATTTGCTCAATGAGACAAAGATATATATATATATATATATATATATATATATATATATATATATATAGTTTAAATGACAGGCTGAATTTTAGACCTTGACTTGTTAGGCTTCTTAAACACAGGTGTATGAAATTTTAAGTTCCTTTGGTTTAGAAGAATGATCCTAAAATCCATCATTATAAAGCTCTCTGCTGCATTAACAAAATTTTAGAATTCTAGTACATGCAATATATTGGCTCTGAGTTTCATCTCTGTCCCAACACAAATGCTTAATTGTGGGACTACTTTGCCAACTAGATATGCTTGACAGAATAGCCTTCTTTTCAACCACATCAAATACCTGCAGAAATAATTACGCTAAATTTTCCTCAAAACTATATGGCTCTTTCTTCACAATATATCATGGTTTAGAATCTGATACTAAAAATGAGAAAAAAGCATTTGAGAACTTTGACCTTCTTCCTGAAACTTTCACACCACTGTCACATATTCATTAGATAAGTTTTACATATTTTACATATTTAAAATTTGTGAGTGCTGTATATACATTAATTCCTTGTTACATTTCCATAAAATTCACTCTCTTTGCTGCCTTCTTTAGTCTTACTTCTCAACTGTCACAATCCTAACAGGTAAGCCTTCCTTTTGATAGTGTTATAAGACAGTTTAGGAAATGAGATGAATTCCCCCAAATGACACTGGTATCCCCATGGCAATTCTTTAAAGCTCACTCTCTTCTTACGTCTTGAAACATGACTATTTTTAAATAATTATAATAATTTACATCTTTATTCCTTAATTTGTCATCTTTCAAGCTATCATCCAACTAATATTTTAGTGTATGGACTTTGCATGGTTTCTTTAGATAAAAATTGCAATCAATAATTTCCATGCCTTTCTCCTATAATGATAACACATATATGATAAGTTTTTCTCTTTACTAACATTTATATGCTTCACAACTTATGATGAATTTATTTTATTAGCTTCTAAACAGTACAAAATTTCAATTGTATTACTTCTTTATTTTTAAACTTCAGATCTTTTATACTCATAAACACCATCTGTTCCAGATGCTTTCTAGGATTTCCCAGGTCAATGTTAGCTGCTAAAACCAAATATTTCATCTCTAATAGCCCAGCCAGTTGTGTGGGCTGCCATGTATGAAATTTTCAAGTCTCCACTCTCAGAGAGAGCTCATATTTGATTTGATGAACTGTCAATTCTGTGTTAACTTTCTTACTAAATTTTAACAAAGGCATATCATTTTCTTTGAACTATCAAATATTTCAGTTTTAATTAGAGTTAAGCCTACCCGACTGGATTTCTTTTATGATTCTCTTTATTCAGTAATTCTTGTTTCAGATTTGAAGGGTAGTTTAGTGTTAACTCCAAGTTTCTATTTACTGTGTCATCTCTCTGTAAGGAAACACTGAAAGTAATCAGGAAACCACAGCATAAAACATTGACAATGACATAGGACATTAACAGATTAATCATAATCTTCCTTATTTTTTTGTTGTTGTTAAAACAGATAAACATCCAAAACTCATTTGAAATGCTCTGTAGTCACATTCACAATAATAATTTTAAAATCTTAGAATGTTTCTCTGTTAACTCATGTCATATAAACATTCTCAAATCTTTGATTTAACATAATACACAGCTTATGTACATCTTTTGTATTAAAGTTTTTATACTTATAATACTAAATATTCTTTAAGGTATTTGGACACAGCATTTCATTTGGATCATATCAATTTACTATGACTTAATGTACTTAAATGTTTATTTTTATTGAGAATCGTTTATTAGTATCTTAAATCTTGTTTGACATAAATAATTTAATTAAAGGAAAAGTATAAACATATTATGAAAAATTAAGTACTAAAATAATAAACATTCTTTCAAATTTACCTCTACTTTAAAAAGTGAGATTTTTCCAAAAATAAAAGAAAAATACCCTAAAAACCTTTTAAATGATTCCTGTATAACCACTCTTTATTATAATATTAGTAAATCTTAACATAAAGGAAAATACATTACAATGAAGTCACAAAATTGCAAGTTATGTAGTAACTAATCTTTGAATTACTTGGTAGTATCAAGTATAATTATCAAGTAATTTGTAGGAACATGTAATTCCCATGTAATTAGAGAGCTATTATAGATGCCCTACAAAAGAGGATAGTAACACAGCCTTACCAATCTGGACTCATTGCCATCTTTTAACATTCACTGACTGATATTCATGAATGAAACATCTGACTTCTAAGTGAAAGACACCAGATGCATTATGTACAATAGCTATTCTTTCAATCAAAACTATTCCTTGTTCTTATGACATGTGTAAAAGAGATTTCCCCCACGATTGAGTATGAAAATATTCTAAATTGCACGTCTGCTTGTTTAATTTGGATATGAAAATGGCATCAATATTCAAAACGTCTTACAGTCTCAAAAAAACCTACCTGTTTTCAATCCTGTTTTGTCTCAATATTTTTCTTAAATCCTTATTCTTCAATGACTATTTAGAATGGAAAAGCCTGATATATTTTACAAAAACCTACACACAAATAAATGTATTTTCAGTAAATGTTTGAAAAAATGGCAATGATAAAACATAATTCAAAAATAGAGAATTATAACATTTCCAATTCAAAACATAAAGCAGATGATGTAGTTGCTATTACGCTAGATATTCTTGTTTTGTTTTGCTTGATTTTTGGTCTATTTAGTCACTGGGTACATGGCTTACCACAGCATTTGGCACTTTGGCAGGACCTCTGACCACTACCTTAGGTGGCACCATGTTTCATGTTTCAATTTCTATGCAAACCATTAAAATTAATGATATATGTGTACTGAGAGACATCATCTCTGATCAAGAACACTAGAATTACATGTTTTTATTACTGGTATCATTCTAATTTTTTTTATTTTTTGCCCAATAGAATTTCACTGATTGTACAATGAATCCAAATATATATTAAAACAGTAACATGGTACAAAGTTGGCCACACTGACAGAAACAGATGTCTCTTCTAAAGTCAAGAAGAACACAAACACAAGTTCATGTGTTGTAGTTTAAGAAATATTCCAGTATAACGGGCTACCTAACTGGTAATCAGTAATTAATCAGAATCTTTTGAAATATTTATTACTTCACACAAAAAATACTATTTTCCAAAAGGATCAAAGTTTATGACATTTGCTGAAGGTCATAAAGCCATTTTGAAAACTTGTATTAAAATACATAAGGGTATGCAAAGATTATCCTCTGAATTGCAGAGCAATTAGTAAACCATAATTTAATTTCTCCTAAATCAAGTCAATGACATAAAAATTGGGCTTTTGGTTTAGTACTTTATTCAAGCAGAAGCAGATTCTTTGAGCTGGATAGCATTTTTTTTAAATCGACATTATTTTACCATAAATATTATTGTAATTAATCTTGAATTTCAGTTTCTATGATAGAAGATAATGAAGTTAAGAAAATAATTGATGTTCATAATGCTACAGCTATTAACAGAGAAATAATAAGTTCAGTAAATCAGCAAGAAATGACATATCAATCACTTTTTGTTCCATAAGATCAAGGAAACTAAATATTCAACAGTTGCTCAGTATCAAAACTCAGTGGCAAAACTGTGTCTGCTCTTTGACCCACTGAGTAACATCTGCCTTTCCCATTGCGTTTAAGAAACTTCTAATTCTCATTTATTCAAAATCATCTCTAATCAATTATATGTAAGTTAACTTTAAATTATTCATGTCTATTGGTATTGGAAAGAGAAGGTATGGAATTAAAACAGCAAATATATTCTAGGAGCATAGGTAAATTAGTCCAAACCAAACAGAATAATATTCTTTCCATTATTAGCTTGTGAGAAATTTGAAGATTATTAATTATACAAAAGAAATTAAATCATCTAACATTCAATATTTAGCAAAAGTAAGATTATACACCCTATAAGTAAATACATCAAATATCATAAAAGTTATGTTTAAGAAATAATATATGCCGTAAATATTGAATGATGTCATAGACATTTTTAAATAATGAGGTTCATTCTGCATTTCAAACCTTATTTTCTATCAATTATATAAAACACAGTATATCAACTGTATGTAATTTCTATTTCCTAAAATATGTTTAAGGTATTTGTACATTATCTATATTTATTTTACTAGCATCTACACAAAATCATATTTTATAATTTTTGTCACATTACTTAAATTATCAGACTAATGATGTTCAGAATGAATATTTTACACTGAAAAAAAATTAAAAAGCTTGGAATCTAGCTCCATTTGCCTGCAACTTTAAAGAAGCTGTTTAACTTCTTCCTCTCATTTTTGTTAATCAGCTCCCAGGCTCACTCCTTATTACTCAAAAAAAAAAAAATGACAAAACTGAAATAAATGACCTATAAGGTCCTAGATCTCATTTGCTATGGTTTTAATGCCTGTTCAAGTAATCCATTTTTACATGCTAAAACACATTAGTATTCACTGTGTAACAAGGCTCCGGATCCTTATTTATAAGACATGGACTCAGGGTAATGTACTGTGGCATGAAATACATAATAAATACATGAATGAATAATACACACTGCTTGATCTTTGACCCTTGACAACATTGTTCATTAATTGAGTAGCTAATTTTAAAGTGAGCAACAACCACAGGGTCTGGTTTATTTCTGTTTAGCTATAAATGACGAGGTTACTAATGTGGATTAAAGTGTAACAACTTGTGTACAAAAATAAATTAAGATTAACTTAAAAATACAGAACATGTTGAGTGACTAGATGCTCGTTATAAAACGAAATGTCTGACCAGTTTTCTCTATATCTGCATCCGTTCCAAAAACCATAGACGTTACAAAGAGAAATCCTTATTAGTGAATTTATAAGTGCTTTCCCAAAGTACAGTGAAAAACAAAATAAAATTATATTGCAGTACACTCTGCAAGTTGCAGAGACTCTAATAAGCAGATCTGTGTTTTAACAAAAAAGCTTAATCAATGGAAAAGACTAACAAAGGCCTTTCTGCTATTTATATGTTGTACAGATTACTTCCCAGTGAAGGCAGACTGTGCAATTTAAATTCTTAGCAGGAACCCATGAGTTATGGCTTCACTCTGCCTCTCTCTCTATTTCACAGGCTCCAATATAGAATCTCTGAAGCAAAGCCACATCATTTCATAGAGAAATTATTCCCCGTGTATTCCAAGACGATACCAATCTTAGTCTCTGTGGCTGAAGCCACATTTCCCGTAACAGTAATATATTCATTAGAGAGGAATGATTAGTTTGATTTGTATGCTAATATATTCATCTCGCCCCAAAAAATCAGTTGAAAAAATTCATCTAATAGTTACTGAGAAAAAAATGTCTATCTAATTCTTCAATTGCTCATTCTATTGTTTCTTTCTAAGCCCCTTTATGCATGATGACTTTGTCATATTCCATTTTTTTTTTCACTTTGAAAAACTATATTGATATATAGTTCAAATTTTTCTCAACATTTTTATCACACCTACTCTGGACCTTTATGTGAAATTATCCTGCAATAGCATCTTGGGTAAGTGTGTATGTTTGTGTGAGACTGTGTGTATGTGTGTATGTGTACAGTGTGTGTATATAGTGTGTGTGTATACAGTGTGTGTAGGTACAGTGTATACCTGTATATATTCTTACACTCCATGTTTTTTTCTGTCTCCTAACTGTTGTCTTTTCTGAATAAACTGTATGTCTTAATATTGAGTAAAAATTTCCAAACAAGAAAAAGTTGCTTCTATGTCCCTTGTATTCAAAATACTCTATAATCACCTGAAATTATGGACCATATTTCTTTTTACTGATGAGTTATTGATGACACAATGTTAGTATATAAAGAACATGTAGTTTTCAGAGTTTCTTAATCTATGTATACTATGAGTTTTGTCTTTCCAAGGATTGGTCCAGGGCACTATTTTGAGTTTAATCACTATATTGTGAAGCTAAGGATCTATTTGATCACTGCAGTATATTGAAGTGTCTTCCTAATTTGGCTAAAATTTCTCACATGGTCTAGGATAGTGTGCCTCTTTGCTGTGGTGACAGTTACATGCTCCTTGTGATGAGAGGTAAGATATACAACCAAGGCCAAGAAGTCCGAGAGTAAAGGACTCTGGAAGGGAATTGCAACATGGCAGTCTTTTTCTACATGCTAGAAGCTAGCATCTCTTTTAAATGAATGAGGTCTGCAGGCACATGTGAAGATGTCACCTAAAACTTTAATGGAGTACCAGATACATTTATTCATTGGGAGAATTATGTCAGGGGCAGGGCAGTAAATAGGTGTGAGCTCTTTTTAGTGGCCTTTGCAGTAGTTGTAGCATACCTAATTGTCTCCTTCAAAATATTTGTAAATGTAAATGAAGGATTACAATGAGAAAAGAAATGAAAATCCCATAATGTGCAGTTTTCTATATTTATCCATATATATTATATAAATTATATATATATATATATATATATATATATATATATATATATATATATATATGGAGTTGCTAGCATTCAGTTTCTTATAGCTGGCTGAAAGCTATGGAAAGTGAGCAGCAATTAGGTCTGTGGCAAGTGTCCTTCCTATGATCTAAAAATTCATATTCTATAAGAAAGAGTGGAAGACATAGAAAACACTTACCATGTCTACCATTGATACAAAGAAAAAGTAAATTCATGATGCAGTAAGCAAGTGGGAGCCTTAATATTAGTCTAGTGCAAAAACATAGTTAGAGACTTTGGCACAGGTGTAAGACTTTAGTGGCTATCCCAGGCCCCATAGTGAGATATAAACTTTACATGGTACAAGCAAAGCTCTGGCAGATATGACTATGGCAGTTATATAAGGGTACATAAATTAAACTGGTAAACTGCTAATGCAATCAAAGAGTAGTGAGAAATGCACAGGAGAAAAGGGATCCGTTTGAGTCACTCAGGGGTAAATATTAAGACTTTTGTTGAGTCAGGTTTTCTACTAGAAAATAAAATACAACCTGAAATGTTTAGCTAGTGAGCTCCTCAAAGTCCTAAACATTTGAGCAACAGTTCAGAAAAGACATAAATGGTGAAAAACTACTGGGAAGAAGTGAAACCCATCAGAGATGCACAGCTATGACCTCAAGACTATGCTGTAAATAGTTCTTTTCTCAAAGAATACTGAGGGAGGACAATGTTCATCCAGCCAGGAAATATTCAAGCAGTCAAGTGTGGTCTATAGAAAGGCATGGGCTGCTATGCTGGTCTGGATCTTGTGAGAATAAGGACCCATTTCCAGCATCACATACGGCAAGTTCTACTTTAATTCTTATGGAGGATGAGGAACACAAACCGACACTATAGACACGGGTTGAACGATCAAATGTATAGGAGACCCACAGTAGTGAAGGCACACAGAATGAGGAGACCAACTGGAGGTTAGAAAACGCCTAATGTTGCTGACGCTGCTTACGTGCAGACAGAAATAAACTGGGAAGTGTCTATTGCTGACAATAACACGTGATTTGTTTATAGATAATGGAGAAATTGGGCTAAAACTGAGCTGGAAGCTTCCTCCTTCCAACCGCAGTCTTGTTGGGCTGCAATGTACTGCTGTGAAGGCTGCCGTGGGACACTTGTTGCTGAAAGACCTGCCTTTTTACAGACTCTATATACGATTCTACCATTGTATGAGGCAAGATATGTCTACCTACGGAGTAACGGCATAACCAACTCACATCTGTTGGGATTTGATAACTGCTGTACAGGAAGGGCTTTATATGTATGACCAGGGCAAAGTCTGATAGCTAGAGTAGATATAGTCTCCAGAGAGAAGCCCTTGTTTTGGTTTTGATGCAGAAATGTGATGTACCTTTCAAACTTCAAATTTAAATGTGTGTACTTGTACTCATATATTACTCCACAACTTTGGTTGTGGGGGTAAATTTATTTTGCAATGTCCAGATGTGAATTCAGAGACTAGGAATTGGCTGAGCTCCTCAGAATGACTGACTGCTGCTGTGGGAGAGTGTGGCCTTATGCTCAGCCAAGAATGGAAGAAAACAATCAGGTATCTGTATTACTTCCTCCAGGGATCATCTTACAAAGGGAAGAAGAAATACAGAAGCCAAAAAACATGATGGAGAGTTACATATCTGTTTCCTTTGAATTGAAACATTTCATCCTGGAAGAAAAGAGATTCTTGAGACATAAATACATAAAACTTAAAAGACTGAGTAAACTTAGTTACAGGATTTCGAGCTCTTAGCTCGGTGATGTACAAGGAGGGGAAAGGAAGCTTTCTTTGATGGGATTCCCTGCAAGTCACAGAAAGTTTCACGGATATAGCTTTCATGAGTCACTTGATAATTCTAAGGTGGGCCTTTTCTGATATGGTTGCCTTTGGCATCCATGACCCTGTAAATAGCTGTAATATAGTGCTCATGATCTAGCCCTTGATGCCTATGTGGGTATATACACATGAGTAAACAATATACACACCAGGTCATCCATGTATATATTATAGCAACTAACTTAGTATTTTATGAGGCTTCTGACTATGAGAACGAATGTGTCTCTAGTTTTTCCTGCTCCTGGGTTTGTTTTACTCTGGTTGGTTTGCCATGTCCAAATTCAATATAATAGTTTTTGGTTCATTTTATCATATTTTATTTTGTCTTGTTTGATTGTTATCTCTTAGAATTCTGTTCTTTTAAAATGAGAGACAGAGATGGAGTGGAAACATAGGGGAGGCAAACTGGAGAGGAACTGGGAGGAGTAGAGGGAGGGGTAACTAAATTCAGGGTGTATTGTATGAGAAAATAATCTATTATCAACTAGGAAAAAAACATTGACATTGTAGTTTATTCAGTAATCTTCTCCTTGTTGCTCCAGTCTCTTTGAGTTCATATACACCTTAATTAATTGGTTCAGAGTGTTTTCCTGTTGTTTTCTATCTACTCTGGCTCCTGTATTCTTTCCTTTTCATCTTCCCTAGGTTTCCCTGAGCTCTAAAGGGAAGGATTTTATGGAGACATCCAACGTAGACTTGTTCTTCTCATCATGTATGGCAGTGGCTCTCTGCATCTGTTCCCAAAAGTACATGTTAATATTTAAAAGTGGATGTTATCAATTTACACAAAGTAAATAAATAAGAAAATATATTTGGAGCAATTATGCCTCATAGTTGCATATCAAAATCTGTTCTTTCTTTGTTCCCACACAAAACAATTTACTTGTCCTTTTCCATAAAATTGTGTAGTATGAATAATATGACTTCCTTCATTTTCAAACATCATTACTTAAATCCAGGGAAATGTATCATTTTATCTTATTTCTGCAACATTGCATTGTGACTTATAGTGGGCCTTTAAACAAACATTAAGCAATTATCATGACAGCAATTACAGAACTACAAAGAATTGAAGTAGTTCTGAAAAATTAAGGTCCAGTCTAAGATATAAAATGAAGTTGTTCTTATGTAAGACATTACTTTTTGTATTGTGTGAAGTTACCATCGTGCAATAGACAGTTACTAAGACAACTCATTATAATATTTTCTTAAAGAAATTGCTAGACATGAATTTGTCAGTAGAGGAGTGCATAAAATTCTGCTTAAAAAAAATACCTGGGATGTAAAATTGTTGAGGTTACAGAAAGGAACAAAAAATATCTTTCAAATAGGGACGACAGAAATTGCCCATAAAATAAATTGTTTTTATGTTCAGTCATAAATTGTGCACTGAATAGCACCTTGAGACTTCATACTTCAAATCAACTATCTACAAATAGATTAAAAAACAAGGGGAAGAATTTAACATCCCTTCTTCTTCTTCACCTGTTGATTTATTTCTTATAAAATTAAGATATGTTATTAAGGAGGAGCCACTATTCTTCACTGAAATACAAGTGTTCTGAAGTGTTCAGTACGTAGATGTCTGAGAACATGCTGCAATATCACGCCTGCACCTCTTTGGGCCATTTATCTTCTTGCATCCATGCAATAGAGATAGATTAGAAGGTGAACCAAGCTAATACTTTTAAGTTGTAAAATTTAAGTATAGAGAAAAAGGACAGTAAAATGAAGTAATCATATACTATAAGCAGATAGCAGCGGAGTCTTTGTGGTCTGTGAGTCTCTTATCAAGTAAATGTAATGCAACTTATTAATTCATGCTTTTCCTTTCATTTTTTATGGAGTTCACAACCATGCACATAACAAAACATTTTTTAAGTAATGCATCTATCTTTTATATTAGTCTATTATTATGTACTACTATAAGATCAGAAAATAGACTGTTTCTTCTAGCAAATTTTAACTATACCTTGATCAATGGTAACAGTTTCAAACTGAAGTGCTAGAACTAGTCATTATCCACTTATTTCTGTATACAACATGGGTATTTACTTTATTTTTTATTATAATTTATTTTTTTCTCAAATCGTAGTTCATTCACACAGGGGTTATAAACACAGAAAGGCAGGATGTGGGGAAGGGAATGGCACTGGAGTGTGGGTGTTCAGGAGGAATACAGATATCTTCAGAACCGGGTATTGGCTGGGTGAAGGTTCAGGGGACAAGTCACTATGACTCTGCCTATGACTCGCTTGTCCTTATCTATGTTGGTATTGTCTGCCAAGGCTACCTATTTACAAGGTCTATGACTACTCAGGCTTGTAAATTTCCACAAAAGCTGCCTGTTTACATTAGCTTATAGCCATCTGTTTCAATGTTTTTCCACTGAGACCCAAGACTTGGTGTTAGTATACATGCATGACAGGCCTATTGCTGATTTTAGGCCTATGGCCGATTTTAGGCCTTCAGTACAACATGGGTATTTAAAATACAAAATAATTACAGTTTCCTGGAAACTGCACTACATTTTTTTTAATCTTGGAATTCTTGGGATTTCTGGGTACCATAAGTTATAGACAAATACATTTTTTAAAATGTTTAAATCAATTTTTCTAAGATGCTAAAATAAAATGTTTTATGAACAGTATATAACTATGTTTAACATCAAGCCTTCTGAAACTTGATATTTTTAGCTTTCTGTAATTTAAGTCTTTCTGACATAAGATGTGGTAATGTCATATGTATGATTTACAGTTTTTCTAATATGTAGTGGGTATAGAATGCTCTTAGCTAACTGCCTACTTACAAGTTTTAATGCTTTGTAACAAATACTCATATGCTTTGTGTTTGGAGGGTTGTTTCACTAGGTAGTAGTAGGATATTGTGAGTATTTTGAAGTTAGGTGACTTTTATTTTGTCAAAACATAATAGACTTATTCTATATATGATTATTAGTTCTAAGTCTTATGCTTTTATAGAAAAACTTTGTCTACTTGTAAATGAAATACATACTGCTCTTTATGTTATTCTATAAGGATTCTGTATGACCTAATGTATTTAAAATAATGATTCTTTCAAGGTGAATTTTAGAAATATTGTGTGGTATTAGTGGAAATTCACAGTTTACCAAGTCATCTATTTAATTTTGATACTAGTTATTAAATGGCAGTTAGGCATGGATCAAGAGCTCTACGGGCTATTTATGACATGTATGACTCATAAACAGAAAAAAAAAAATGTTCATTACTCCTTGTTTAAAATGTATATATACATTAAAACCAACAAGTGGTAAAGGCACATAAAGCACAATCCAGGAACTCCAAATCTATGTTCTACACACTGTCTCACTGTCTGGTTCCAAAGACAAGAATAATTATGCCGAAATGCTAAAGACAACTCATGTACGGATCTTGCAGTGACCTTATTGGAGGCCATTAGAAGATACAACATAGATGAACCACTTGTCCCATTAAGAATGGAGCACCAAAGTTACATGCCTGCAAATGATCTTGGAGGAGATGAATGATGGAAAACATGATCAGAATATATTATATTTAAATATATATGTTTTCAATTAAAAAAATGAAATGTCTCAAAACAAAACATGCATTTACCATATAAGTCATTGCTATCCTAAACTATCTCCTTAAATGTGTGCAATGTGTTAGCACTGTTATAAACATAGATGCTTACCATAAATCTCATTATTAACATGAATGGTTTGAAAATTTGCGGTAAGTTACCAGGTATTAAAAAAAACCTTCCTTGTCAAGATGAATTGCCAAATATCTTGGGACTCTTGTTTTAAGAGTCAAAGAACTTCTGGAGGAATCACCATCCCTAACCTCAAGCTGTACTACAAAGTAATAGTGATAAAACCTGCATGGTATTGGTACAGAGACAAGGAGAAAGACAAATGAAATAGAATTGAAGACTCAGAAATGAACCCACACAGCTGTGGTCACTTGATCTTTGATAAAGGAACTAAAATTGTCCAGTGGAAAATGGATAGCATTTTCAACAAATGGTGCTGGTTCAACTGGAAGACAACATGTAGAAGAATGCCAATCAATCCATTCTTATCTTCTTGTAAAAAGCTCAAGTCCACGTGGATAAAAGACCTTAGCAATCCTATTAAAAATGGAGTACAGAGCTAAACAAAGAATTCTCAACTGAGGAAACTCGAATGGCAAACAAGCACTTAAAGAAATTTTCAGCTTCCTTAGTCATCAGAGAAATGCAAATCAAAACAACCCTGAGATTCCACCTCACACCAGTCAGAATGGCTAAATTCAAAAACTCAGGTGATAGCAGATTCTGGCGAGGATGTGAAGAAACACTCCACCATTGTTGGTGGGATTGCAAGGTGGTGCAACCACTCTAGACTCAGTCTAGTGGTTCCTCAGAAAATTGGACATAGTATTACCTGAGGACTCAGCTTACCACTCTTTAACATATACCCAGAAGATGCTCCAACATATAACAAGGATACATGCTCCATTATGTTCATACTAGCCTTATTTATAATAGCCAGAAGATGGAAAGAACCCAGATGTCCTTGAATAGAGGAATGGATACAGAAAATCTGGTACATTTACACAATGGAATATTACTCAGCTATTAAAAATATTGAATTTAAGAAATTTTTAGGTAAGTCATCCTGAGTAACACAATCACAAAGGAACATGCAGAAAAGGGTGTTAACAAAAAAAATGAATGAATAGATATTGAAGTACATCACAACTTGTAGCTGTAGAAATCCTATGTTTGAAAGAATGGTGGAGTTCAAAATAATGTTACATGAATTATTTTAAAATACAAATTTAGACATATAAACATCTCATATAAATATCCAATCTGGATACTTTCTCTCTGCTTCAAAAAAAACGAGAAAGAAAGAAAAAAGAAAAATGAAAGAAAGGATAAAAGAAGAAATGAAAGAAAAAATGAAATAAAGAAGTTTTATATATCAAAATGTCAACAAGCATAGAAGATTAAAAATCCAGGTGTCATAATGAAACTGTTTGTAATAAAAACAATTCCATAGACTAAAAAGGAAAATATTCATACTCATTTTCCTTAGATTCTACAATGCTGGAAATCAGCTATCCGATTTAGAATCGCACACATCACATGATATATGCTATTTCAAGGTTTCCTAGACAAACGTGATGATGTTATAAGCCATCATAAAGCAAAGACACGGCAATGAATGAATGGGTTATCAAGAGTATCACCACATCCTCTTCCTATATTTCTCTATAACAAATGTAAAGAATGGGTGAGGCAGCTGTGCAATGTGTTGGCTTATTCACACAGTGGGAACATTTGGCTTACAATAAATTTTCCTTGCCACTCTTATAGCTTATGTGGCATTCTCCAAAGAGCCATGCTTCGTATGTCCACAGTTATTATTTACTGTAGATATATTGAGCTAGAATATTTTCTAGTTAGTTTTTTATCTCTACAAAAAGACATGTATTTTGTTGTGTCGGAGTTCATATTGACAAGATTACATAAGCTCACTTCCCTTCTTTTTCTTCTCTTCGATGTTCCTTCAATAAATGAAGTCAATGACTTATATGCTGGCTGTTCTAACAGAATTTTTTTTCAACTATATGACAAGTTATCTGCAACCCAAGGGATTCACATGTTTGGAAGCCAAACCTATCTTCAATTTATCTTAAATGTGAACAACATCCAAAGAATTAAAAAACAGGAGGAAAAAAAAGGAAAATAATAAGCGAACAACACAATAACTTCACTCCATTAAGAATTTTTCAGGAGACTAATTATGTTAATGAAAAGAATTTCTCATCCAGGACATAAAGTCTTAAATGTTTAAATCCCTAAGACTATCAAACAGAAATTCAAGATACCAATAATAGGATAAATGCAAATAATCAATATAAAAGCTTGCAACACCTAAAATGAAGACTGGCAACAAAAGATAAATTTCTCACAATTTTGAAGGAAAATAGAATCTATACCTATCTCAACAATGAAGTCAATGACTGTGATAATAATAAAGCTAATTACATTTTTTGTTCAAACAGTAGACCATTAAAAATTATCGTACAAGTCTAAATAACCAGAGAGTCCATAAATAAGAATGATAGAATCAAACAACTTTACCTAGACATCGTGAAGAAAGATATTTCAGTAATGTGCAAACCTAGATATGGTAAGTTTGAAAATGCATCATTTGGTTTTCAGTGTTCCGGATTATAATAAGCTGATGTGACTCTCCAAAGAGCAGGGAAACTACTAGAGATTCAGTGAAGATGAGAAAATGTGTAAGAAAGACTGATGTATAGCTAGAAAAATAACAATGCATTAAGCCAAAGTCTGAACTTAGGAATAAATGTAAAAGAATGAAATTAAAGAGAAATGTAGACTGTTGATGTTGCAAGTTATATCAAACTGACCTCATGTGTCAAGGACCTACTAAATTCAATATGGTAAGAAAAATTAACTTATGGCAAATTAAGGAATTTTTGTGTATAAGATCACTCATTTTTCTTATTCTCTGTTCACATGTGAGTCCAAAGTTTGGTACTTTCCAGTTTAAATTTTTTTAATTGCATCTTCATAATCATGAGTTACTAGAGTGCACTGCAGTTATATGTTGCTAATTTGACCTCCACCAATAACTAGTGACATTTTGAGAGACATAATGTGACTATTTTTTTTGCATTTTTCCTTTTTCTCTTGTTCTAGTTAGTCTTGAGAGTTTCTAGTTAGTTTCAGCAATTATGTTTTTTTAATGAAAAATAATATGAGAATATTTTTAAAAACTATAAGTATATCAATGAATCAGAGCATAGCCAACTGAATGACAATCTCTGGCCCAAACCTATCAGCTGCCAACAAAGTATTTAATACTTGAGACTTGGGATGTCTCAGATTCCATCCATAACAAAATCAGATTATATTTCCTGTAACAAAATTCAATAATTTCTTCTTGCTGTTTGAAGAAGTGTGCAAACTCCCTTTTCTTCTTATGTTTTTACCTTACCTGCTTGTTACAAGTAAAATAGAATTACATTGTAATGATTAAAATATAACCGTAATAAAATGTAGAAAAGAGAGCCAGTTTTGAATAGAGTAATAAATTGGTACATGCTTTGATAATAATGCTTGCTGTGCAACCATACATCCCTAGACAAAACAGATATTGAAATTAAGATTTTTTTATATTATATTTTGTTTAAAAGAAAGAGAATAATTACTGAAAAGATAAGCTTGCTCCTTTGGGGGGAAGATGGTTAAATATATCCATAAATGAAGATGTGACTATATGCTAGAAAGATAATGATGGGTTTGGATAGATAGATAGATAGATAGACAGACAGACAGACAGACAGACAGATAACTTTTAGCAAATCAAAAGAGGAAGCTTGGAAACACATTCTGCTGCTTACTTTTCTTCAATAGCTGCACACATTACACATCCATATTCTGATCTCATTTTCTTACTTCTGCTGAGATAATGAATTGTTATAGTGGATACAGTCAATGAACTGTTCAGGAAGACATATTATTAATTTTCTTAAATGAATCTGCTAAAGCTAATAATATCAATCATTTTATATAAAGTATCCTTATATTCTCTCTCCAAGTCATTAAAATTGTATCAAGAAAGAAAAATGGAAGACTCAATTAATTAAACTAATACTGTTTAGAAGAAAATATAATAAGATGAAATGTATCTGATTTGCATTTAGATACCTGACACAAATGAAGTTCTAGAAGCAATGGCTGAGGAGGGAACTCAAGTGAAAGACAAAAGTTACTGGAGTGATTATTTAGAAAAGTCCCCAGTATTTCCCTTCCCCCACCAAAAAAAGTCATCATGGTGAAAATTTAATCATATTATTTTAGTGTATCCCAACTGTTTTTTAAAACTACCTTGCTTTACACTCTATGCCAAAATGTTCAAGGTTTAATCTACTTTAAAGTCAAATATAACAGAATAATTAAATTTAACAAAAATAGAAAATACAAATTGCATGCACAGATGAATTATTTTGCTCATGTCAACCATTTTCAAATTCTTTTCCTAATTTGCCATTAATAAGTCTTAATTTGAAGAAGATTCATATATTAAACACTTTTATTTAAGTAGGCATTTTTAAGATATGCATTAAAAATAAAGCAAGACTTTGATTTCATTAACAAAGTAATAAGTTTAGCTAAGCCCAATATGCACAATTAAAACTGCAAATGAAGAAAGTCTGAATGGCATCATGTTGTACTAAAAGCTGATGATTAAAACTATTCACTATAATAATAAGACCCTTAGCTTTCTACTTGTGCTCATAAATAATCACATCCTTCGATTGTGCCTACATTTGTACCTTAGCACCCAAGGGCCACAGCTCTTTCATGTTAATATATCAGAAATAGGATACCAGAGACTCCTTTAGATTCATATTGCATGAGTTATATTTTAGTCATCTAGATTCATGCTATTTTTCTTTCTTCCTAACACTATGTCTTCCTTTGCTCCTAGGTTATCTCCAGCTGTGGTCTACAGCTGTTGACTCAGTTCGTGATAAACAATTGATTACACAGATCATAGAACAAGCTAATCAGTCTGGGACATTGGTAATGAAAAATAAAGCTTCAGCAAGCTAATATATCAGTGTTTAAGCAGAGAAAGTATCTAACACTAATTAAATACTGGTCCCAGTGTAAATGATTTAGGCTGGTTTCCTGCAGTCTTTCCAGGTTTATTAATGAGAGCTACAAATTGTAATCTCATATTCTGAGTCAGAATCATTGAGCATTACCAAGTGACCTTGAAACCAAAGTTTTGTGAGAATTACAAAGTATATGTGTCCTTGTGGGATGTTGGGGTATCTTTTGGGTATATGCCCAGGAAAGGTATAGCTGAGTATTGGGGTAGAATTATTCCCTGTTTTCTGAGAAAATGCCAAATTGACTTCCAAATTGATGATACAAGTTTGCACTCTGACCAGCAATAGAGAAATGATTGTCTTGAACCACATCCTCACCAGTATGTGCTATCTCTTGAGGTTTTTTTTTTAAATCTTACCCATTCTGATAAGACAGAACAAGACAAAATACAGTTGTTTTGTTTTGCATTTCCCTGATTACTAAGAGCTTTGAACACTTCTTCAAGTGCTTCTCAGCCATTCGAGATTCCTCTGTTGAGAATTCTCTGTTTAGTCCTGCACCCCATTTTTAAATTGGGATATTTGGGTTGATGGTGTCTTACTTCTTGTGTTCTTTGCAAATTTTGAATATTACCCCTCTGTCAAATGTAGGGTTGCTGAAGATCTTTTCTCAATCTGTGGCCTGCTGATTTGTCTTATTGTCTGAGTCCTTTGCCTTACAGAAACGTTATGAGGTCCCATTTATCAGTTGTTGATCTTAGAGCCTGAGCCATTGGTGTTCCATTCAGGAATGTGTATCCTGTACCTATGCATTCAAGGATGTTTCCCACTTTCTCTTCTATGACATTTAGTGTATCCTGCTTTATGTTGATGTCTTTGATCCACTTGGACTTGAGTTTCATATAGAGTGGTAAGCATGGATCAATTTTCACCAGCACCATTTGTTGAAGGTGCCTCATTTTTCCATTGTATGATTTTGGCTTCTTTATCAAAAATCAAGTGTCTGTAGATGTGTAGGTTTATTAATGGTCCTCAGTTTGATTCCATTGATCAAAAATGTGTGTTTCTGTACCAACCATGCAGATATTTTCTATCATTATCTTGCTGTAGTACTGCTTGAGGTCAGGGATGATGATACCTCCTGAAGATCTTCTATTGTTCAGGATTGATTTTGCTATCCTGGGATTTTTGCTTTTCCAGATGAGGTTGATAATTACTCTTTCAATGTCTATAAAAATTTTGTTGGAATTTTTGATGGGGATTGCAATGAATCTGTATATTGCTTTCAGTAAGATGGCCATTTTTACTATGTTGATCCTACCTATCCATGCGCATGGGAGATTTTTCCACCATCTGATATATTCCTCAGTTTATTTCTTCAGTTATGTGAAGTTCTTGTCATATACATCTTCCATTTACTTGGTTAGATTTACACTAAGATATCTTACAGTGCATGATATGAACCACAATTCCAAGGAGCACTGATTATTAACAAATAACTTTTCTTCATAAATTCATTTTTTTTTATTGGATGATTTATTTACATTTCCTATGTTGTCCCCTTACCCCATCCCCCACCACCCCCTCGGAACCCCCAATCCCCTCGCCCCTCCTCCTTCTTCTCTGTGGATGTAACCTCTATCTATCCCCCCCACTCCCACCTCCCCACCCTCAAAATTCCCACCCCCTGGGGCATCCAGCCTTCATGAGGTCGTGGTTCTCTTCTTCCACCTATGCCCAGCAGGGCCCTCCACTTTTACATATTCAGCTGAAGCCCTGGATCCCCCCCTAAGTGCTCCCAGGCTGGTGGTTTAGACCCTGGGAGCTCTGGTTGGTTGGTATTGTTGCTCTCCTCATGGTGCTGTAAATCCTTTCAGCTCCTTCAGTCTTCACTCTAACTCCTCTATTGAGAACCCCATGATCAGTTCAATGGCTAGTTGTGAGCATCTGCCTCTGAATATGTCTGACTCTTGAAGGCCTCTGAGGAGATATCCATATCAGGCTCTTATCAGCATGCACTTCCTGTCTTCCACATCAGCATCTACCTTTGGTGATTGCACATGGGATAGATACTCAGGTGGAGTGGTCTTGAGACGGCCCCTCCTTCAGTTTCTGTCCCTCACTGTGTCTCCATATTTGCTCCCTTGAGTATTTTGTTGCTCCTTCTAAGAAGGACCGAATCACCCTCACTTGGTCTTCCTTCTTTATGGGCTTCATGTGGCCTGTGAGTTGCATCTTGGGCATTTCAAGGTTCTAGGCTAATATCCAATAATCAGTGAGTGAATACCATGTGTGTTCTTTTGTGATTGGCTTACCTCACTCAGGATGATAATTTCTAGTTCCATCCATTTACCTAGGAACCTCTTGAATTCATTGTTTTTAATAGCTGAGTAATACTCCATTGTGTAAATATACCACATTTTTTTAATCCATTCCTCAGTTGAAGGACATCTGGGTTCTTTCCAGCTCCTGGCTATTATAAATAAGGCTGCTATGAACATAGTTGAGCATATGTCCTTATTATATGTTCGAGCATCTTCTGGGTATATGCCTAGGAGTGGTATAGCTGGATTCTAATGCTTAAGCTTGTCATAGAGTAAGAAGTTTTAGGAACTTATCATGATTGCCCTCTGGAAGACACACCAAGCAGCTGAAAGAGTCAGATTCAGATATTTCACCCAACCGATGAACAGAAGCTACTGTCCCCTGTGGTTGAATTAGGGAAAGGCTGAAAGAAGCTGAGGAGGGCAACCCTGTAGGAGGACAAGCAGCCTCAATTAACCTGGACCCTGAGATCTCTCAAATACTGGACCACCAACTAGGCAGTATACACCAGCTGATCTGAGGCTTCCAACACATATACAGCCGAGGACTGCCAACACTGGTTTCAGTCAGAGAAGATGCATCTAACCCTCAAGAGACTGGAGGGCCCAGGGAATTTAGGGGTCTGGTTGAGTGGGAGGTAGGGGGTGGGGACATTCTTATGGAGACAGAGGTATGGGGAGGAGGTATAAGATGTAGAGCAGACAGAGGGTGATGGGGGAGGGGGGAATAAAATCTGGAGTGCAATAAATAAATAAATAAATAAATAAAATTTAAAAAGAGGTTTCAACTTTTTATTTTATGTTTTTATTTCATTTTATGTGTGTTTTACTTGCCTGTACCTCTGTTTTCCATGTGTATGACTGGTTCTCATGGAGACCAGAAGAAGGCATTGGGTCCCCAGGAACTGGTGTAATAGCTGTTTGTGAGCTTCCATGTTGGTGTAAGAAATCAAATGTCCTACAGAACTGTAATCCATGCTCTTAACCACCAACCTTTCTCCACTCCCAAGGAAAAATTCTTTATGTACTAATACTTTAAAGAATATTTGTTGAGTAGAGATATTGTAAACATATTGTGGGAGTGACCAATTAAACAGTTTTCATTAGGTATTAAAATGAGTCACCTGATAAGGAATCCAAAATATCTTGTATAAGTATTTACCTTTTGCCAGGCACTGTTAGCTCATGCCTTTAATCCCAGCACTTATGTGGCAGAGGCAGGATAATCTCTACGCAGTCTGTTCTACTCAGGTAGTTCCAAAATATTCAAGGTTACAAATGGAGACTCTCTCAAAAAAAAAAAAAAACACCAAAGCAAACAAACAAACAAAACACCTTTCTTTTAAAACAAAACACAGAGCTGTGTGTTTGAGGCCAGCTTGGTTTACATAGTGAGTTCCACAAAAGCTAGAGCTACATAGTTGAAACATGACTCAAAATTTAAATTGGAAAAAGGAAAAAGAAAAATATAATAAGAAGAAATACAAAAGGAAAGAACTATCCTGTTAAAGTTTTGACATACAGTTTTGAAATATATTTGGATATATTTGGACATTATTATTTTTACTTTAACATAATTCCATAATCATTAAATGTTACTCAGGTTTGTAATTTGTTTTTATCTTTACTTTATGTGTATGTGTGTTGCAGCCCGTTCTGCTGCGCCAGCCTGCGGGTCAGGGTCTAGCAAGAGAGAGTCGGGATGGACGGGTGAGAGACGCAAAGAATGGAGACAAGACAGAGGTTCTGATCAAGTCTCTTTTATTGAAAGGAAATCCTGGATATTTATACCCTTTACCACGTGCCTTGCCCTTGTGGACAAGCACAGCTGAAGGCACTACGTCATGTGCCTTGTAGCGTGGATATCATGTGTGCCTAGCTAACAGTGTGGAGACCATGCGCGCCTAGCTGCTGGCAGCACTAAATAGCAAAACAAGATATGTGAGAAAAAAAGATGTTTATCAGAGTGTGCTCAGCTGTTGTGGGCTGTTGAAAACAAGTCTTTTGTCAGGGTATATGGCTCGAGATGGCTGCAAAGATGATAGCTGCTTTTGGCTAGGAGTCGGCTGTGTGGAGGCGTGTATGCTAAGTACAAGCAGTTTCCTCAGACTCTGAAGGTAGCAACAGATGCTTCAGTACTAGAGACTCGACTGACCATTGTCAGTTAATACACTTGTTTTGGGATTTGAAACCAATACTCTCAAAGTACAACCAATATTCTCAATCATTCCTGGACCATCTCTCCAATCCCAATGTGTGGATTGGCTAACCAACTGTGAGACTTTTACTTGGAAAATACTATTTCTCCAGGTCTTGTCTTTGTTACAACACAACTCCTGCATCTATGTCTCAGGAAACATCCAGAAGACAGGATCGAAAGATGGTAAGAGAGGTCAAGGGAATGTCCTTTGACTACTGATGGTACTACCTTCAAGACAGATCAATAGATTTCTCCTGATTACTTTTCAACAAATTGTTGTGAAAGCCTGAACCTGGTTCTGCACAATCTCATAAGCTTCTTTTACTTCCTGTGACTTATTGCTCTCCTGAGATGGATCCAACATTCGTGAAGTGATGCAGAAAGGAGGAACACTTGCAGGAGTCAGAATTCTGCTCTTGTTCTTCCAGGCTTTAATCTGACTCATTAACCTTCCCTTTTCTGCAAATTCAGTTTGTTTAGAGCATATTAACCTATAAACAAATATCTCTAAATACAGAAGATTAATAAAATGGCGTGTGAGTCTTCTTCTAGTTAACAATTTAGTCTTGCCAGTAAGATTTTCAGGATTTTCCTTGCCAAAGTTTACAATGTATACATCTAACACATATCTTCAATATTTGCTCACACTGGAAAGGCTTCTAAGGTGATACACTCACTCAGAAACACTAAATAAATGAAAAGTACTGTACCAGCCCTATGAAAAATCATCATTACTGTTAACAATAATTACAACCAAAACTCTAATTTCATATGTTATATCTGAACACAGGTTATGGTACACACTCCACATGCTCCTTAAGACATAATGCTAAATCCTTAGCCAAATTTCTATAAACGTATGATTGAAACATGATAAATACCAATGTTCTTGAAAGGTGTGTGTGTGTGTGTGTATGTGTGTAGATGTGTGTGTATTTGTGTTGTGTGTGTGTGTTTGTAAGCATGTGCATGTGTATGCCACAACATTTTCTGGATGTCAGAAGACTACTAGCAGAAGTTACTTCCCTCTTCTACCATGTGGCTCCCAGGAATCAAACTCATGCCCTGCCATTTGGTGGCAACTGTGTCTTAGCCTACTGAGCCATATACCAGGAAAAAAAGAATTTCAAAAACAAATACAAACTATATTAAGATTGCCAATTCAAAACATAACTTTCTGACTCTCTTACAAATTACTCAGAGACTATGTCCAAAATAATGTTCCATAATATTAATCAAATTTAATTTGTTTATTTCCTGGGGAATTTTTCAGATAATTAGATTCTACTTTTTTTTCAAGGCTTTTTTTGTGTTTCTGGAAAATTATAGATAGAATAATAACATAAGATATGCTAGGAAACATGAAATTTAGGACAGTGGAGATGATTTACAAATAGGGCAAAATGGGGAGAAATTTCCTTTGAAATTTCTTGGACCTTAGTGAATAATTATTAGGCCAGGGACTTTGATCAATCCTGTTCTTCCCATATAGCAACTGTCAATCTCTCTTAGGACTGTTGCTAATATAGTTTGTTATCCTAACTAACCACTCAGCATTTATTATGGAATCCTGATTCCAAGTCAATTCTGTTAAGACAGAATTGATTTTGGATTTCCCATCATATAAAAGAAACACAAGATTAGTTTCAGTGAATAATATTGTATTTTGCAACAGTCTTAGTTAAAGACAGGTATCCTTTTAAAAGCCATGCCAATTTAAGGAAGGATTTTTTTGTCTGCTTTAAGCTTTACTGTAATTATAGCTAGATGTGAGATCTTAACTTCTACCCTTAAATGTGATTGTTTTATTGACTGTTTTTTATCAAAAGGCAACAGAATAAGCTCTACTTTTTCCAGCAAAAAAAAAAAATGCTTCCTTTTAAACATTGTATTAGTACTTTGTGAATTTCACATCATGGACCCCAATCCCACTCATCTGCACCTCCCTTCATACCTGCCCCACACTTGTAACCACCCTAACAAAGGAAAAAGTCTTTTAGTGTGTCACAGTGTATCCTACAGTACACTCTTTTTACACATCTTTATTTTCAAACGTTCATTGCAATGACTCCTTGGTTTGATATGAGGCCTCTGGCTTCTATTACTCTCTCAAGACTTCAACCTTAGATATCCTGTTGTTCCATTGTTTCATGGAGATCCTGTTAGTTTGTATATGTAGGACTGACCCCTTCATGAACTCCAGCAGTACATCAACTGAGTAGGCCAATCCAAAGGTCTGGAGCTGGGCCTGAGATGTATCTGAGCTGGTCAGCCCTCCAGCTCTGTAGGTTCGCACTCTCTCAGGGATAACGCATTGGCATCTGTAACCAAGGCCAGTTCTAACCTGATGCCCAGGCAAGGTTCAGGGAGTGCCCTCCCAAGTCCTGTAGCTGATGAGAGATGTGCCTTGTCACAACTGGTGGTCATCTCATGTTAGCTCCTTGTCTGGGCCTCCTGGCGCCAGACTGGTGGTTGTCTCATGTTGAGCCCTTCGATTCTCCTCCCTATCCATGCCAGCGGTGCATGGAAGACAGGGGCGAGCCTCCACTCAACCCTCTTTCCCCTCGACCAGCAAAAGGGTGGCTGGTCCTTTGCAGTGCGGTGCATGCCCTTCCAATCCAGTGTGTGCACACTGTTGGGCCCCATTTTATCCCTGGTTTGGGCCTTGAGGACAATCCTGAGTCTGGCTCGAGTTTGAGACCTGTCTTAGTCACTTTCTTACCTGTGTGACTCAACGGGACCTCTTTGTCCCTGCATCTGCTCAGCTGTTGCTGATGTAGAGCTTTGCATTTGGCCCTGTCAGTCACCCATACCCTCTGTCACCCTTCCTCACCCCTTCCATCATCTCACCCCACCAAAACCGCTCCTCCCTATGCTCCAAGTTTATATAAACAAGTGGTCGTTACATTAAAGTTGAGTTCTTGCTTTGATAAGACTCCAGGCCATGTGTGTTTCTTTGGACCGCTAACACTCACCATCTTGCTCAGCTCTGGAGAGACCCAGTGGGACCAGGACCTCTCTTTCCTCTCGTCTGGACCTGCTGGCTTTAAGGAGCTGAAAATCTCAGGCTTATATTTTTTCAGGGAATATCAGGTTACTAATCATTCAGATGTTGATAGGTCAGAACACTGAGCATAGCCTGTCTTCTCTCTTCCACGTACTGACACACATGTGACACAGCAGTCACACATTCATGCCTCTAGTGACAAATTGCTTTCTTAAACACAACTTCTAATATGTAAATTCTCCATCTAGAATTATTATTGCAGAAATGCAACGCTGACGGTTAGAAAAATAAAATGCGCAGTCAATCATCCCCTTAATGTTGGGAAGCTCAAATTTTGGTACCAACCATCCATCATATTTGTATTGCTATAAGGTTTTTCTCAATGTTTTCTAGTCACACCATTGAAAATACTTTTTATATATCTTCTCTTGATATCATTACTTCAGACTTCATACAGTCAACATTGAAAGCATAATACATTGAAAAGTATATATTACAGTAACAATCATCTGCAAAAATCCAATAAATGTATTTTTTAAAGTGAGTATGGTGTGTTAAAAGTGAAATTTAGTCATATGCATTAGTGACAAATATTTATCTTTAAGAAAGCATGCAGATAAAAATTTTAAAAGGTAAATCCTATTCATTAAACATCATGTAACGCTTCCAAATAAAGAACCACTTCTCATAAAAGATTACATTGTTACATAAAGTTTATTTTCTCTAGGAGAAAGAAAAGTTTCTTTCCGTTAAAATCCAAATAGGAGCCACAAGTGATGACATCCCCAAGTGAAAATCCATACATTAAGATAGTTAAATGTGTAAGAAAAAGACCCCTCTTTTCTAAGCACAGCAGTACTACCTAGAGAGGCTGAGGAAGGAACACTGATATCAAATATAATTAGTGGAGTACACCCATCTTATTGTAAGACAGAATTCATAAACCAGCCAAAGGATACATACATCTGCATAGAAAAGTAAACTAGAATATTCCTCTCGATTAATAACAATTTCAGTAAGAAATATAGACCTCTCATGGAAATAAAGGACTTTTGCCAATCTTATAGTCATGTTACCCTTAGTTTCTAGATAACTATGTTGACTAGCAGTCAACAAATCTTAATGTTAATCTCAAAGGTATTCATTATTAAAAATACAAATATTAATTGCATTCATTCCTTGTGAGATAATTTACAAGTTATGAATATTTTTAAAATAACTTGTTTTCATATATGCAACTGATAAAAAAAAATCTAATGAAAAAAACAATTCACATGTCATTTTGAGGTAGCATTAGTATTTTTGTTTTCTGTTTGTTTGTTTGTTTGTTTGTTTACCTTGCACAAAAACTTTCTGGAGTACAGTTTAATTAAGTAAGAGTATATGAGTGAGAATATTTAATATAAAATTTTATTAATTTTAGCATATTATAAAATTTGTCTTGACCATACTTAACTCTCACTCTTCTCCAAAAGTCCTCTGAGATTATTTCCATTACTCCCCTCTGTTTCAGATCCCTCTTAAAATTACTTCTTGATGGTTTTGAGAATATAATTTAATTAAACTATTTTCCCTTCCCCTTTCTCTCCCAAACTCTCACACATACTCCTCCTTGCTCTCTTTCAAATTCATGGCCTCCTCCTTAAAATAAGTATTGTTGTGTATATGTAAAACATAAACAAGCTCACATGACTGCAAGAATGCTCATATTGGGGCAATGCACATCCACGTGCACTGCCTTTTCCTGTTTTGTTCTCACTATTGTAAGAATGCATCAAGTTAAACAGGCCAACATGAAAGATATTTTTGTGATTTCTTGAAGTAAGCCACTTTAGATGGGGGACAGGACATATTGAAACATTGCTGACCAATGTGACTACACCCTCTTTGTTTTCACAAATATCACGTGGATCTGACAATATCCTCTTCTTCAAGTTTTGAAATTTAATATAAGGTAATGCTATGTTTTAGTCACATCTAGTAGGAGCTTAAGATGTTGAAATCTCTACATGAACTTCGGTGACTTTCCTTAAGGCATAATATGAATTATAAAATAAAATAAATCAATCTACTGTGTTGTAGTAATTAGTTAAAATCAGCCTCTGGCTCAAGCCGACTATCTAAGCTGCCGAGGCTCTGCCTAGCTCAGCCGCCATGTTTCTCATCTGGAGGCCACGTGCGCTCAGCACCTAGAACCACCGCTGCTAACCACGAGACACCAGTGTGAAAGATAGCTCTGCCAATCTTACATGCTGTGCACGCAAGGCAAGGCATTGCCGAGACCATTCCGCCATCCATGTGGGCCCAGTAAGAGACTGAGACTCTAATTCTTATAGATTAATCAAAGGCTTTATATGTTTGGTAAAGCTCAATAACAATATGCCCATACAGAGAGTTGTTTCCCAATTAGCTAACCTAAATAAAAGTAGTTACCTGCACTGTTCTCCATACCTGCCTGGCTTTCCATCCTCCTACATCTCTCCCTCTCCAGCTCCTCCTCTTCATTTTCCTCTTCCTCTCCTAACTCCTTCCACCTTAGCTCCTCCTACACTACTGAAAAAATGAAATACTCCTAATGAATGGAGAATCTGGACTCTGGTGTAATGTCTTACACTGCTAATGTCTTAGTTTTATAAAGGGAACACCAGCTGCAAAGATTTCCATGATTCTCTCAGAAGCATGAAACACAAAATACCATTGGCCAAAGTTTCAGTGACCACTAGGAAGATGTGTTTGTTTTCACAGAAGATAGATGTATGCCTAGCCAGAAGTTGTAACCTAATTTCCATTACTCTTCCTCTGTACGGGTCATTACTACAGCTCTAGAAATATAAATTTCTTCCAGCTCAGTGCATCTGACAGTATTTCTTACTTCTACTGTGAAACACAATTCATTTCCCAGTAACTTTTCTCTTCTATCAGCTGCAAAAAGAGAGCTTTTAAACACTCTTCATTTTTACATAGAAGTATTTTATGACACACTGGGATAGGAGAGCAGTGACGATATCACTGATCTGAAAGGAACTAAATGCTTGATGCATTCTCTTAAATGCAAACAAGTAGGAAGTTAAGAATTGAGGTTGTTCCTAGGCATGTCTTCCTTTCTTTCCATAGTACCTGTTCCACACTAATACTATATCTCTCCCCAGTTTTATTCTTCTAAAATTTTAACTGGCTATGTCTGGAAGTTTAGTTATAATAGGAGAAATTCATGAAAGAACATTTACTATAGTTTCTAGTTCAGACTCAAGTGTCTAAACAAACCAAAATTTCCTAAAATGCATATTTAAAAATTTATGCTACATTTAATTGTGCCTCATCACAAAGAATAACCAGACAGCCATTCCTCTGCAATTTTTAACACCTGGAGTGGTTTTATTAAGACATCGTGATTTTGTCTATTATCTACACAATGAATAGCCTGAAATTTGTATCTTTAGATTTAGTTGTTCCTCGAAGCTTTAGATTCATACAGCCAACTGTTAGTACCAACAGGATCACTCTTATATGGAACTGGGTTTTATGTGTAAAAGAATCCCGAGATATTGCTTCTCTGTCTGTAATTATGTGACTACCAAAGACATTTCAGATATTGATGTTTCTCAATTGGGTAGCTGGCTTAGTTTTGGTTTAATATTTAGCTTCATTACCTGAGGATGTACAAGCTTTGTCATGACAAGAAACCTTTGTCACCCATTCCACCTATTCCATATCTCCCTTTCATGTGGTAAGCGAAAAATATTTCTTGAGGAAGTTAATAGACCAGCACCTAGATTCTTACATTCAATAGAAAGAGCATCAAAATTCTATAGCACAGCCAGGTGCACATCAGACAAAGGCTGTCACTCTATCAACAGCTAATGCACTACTGCATGTCAGTCTTGGATTTCTGATCTGGCAGTGCTCCAAGACTTTCACCATTTAGGAGGCCTACGTACATTGTATTTTTAGTAGTACTTGGAACAGTCATTGCCATGCTGGTAGTGACCTGCCCATACACCCAGGCTTCATCGGAGTCATGCCATCTCATGATGGCTCAATATTCTAGGCCTGTTGACAGTGGAGTGGAAACTATGCGTTCCTGCTTCCAAAGCCTACAGAGCTTATTCTGTATAACCAGGATCACCCAAAGAAGTCTATTAGCCTGGTTTGTCTCCACTGACTTGTGTACCTGCAACAGCACTCTAAAAACAAACTACACACATTTCCCTCCTTGGTGGGATAGGATAGAGTCTCTCAGAAACAGTGGTATGTTGCATACAAATGGACATTCTCTTTGATGACACTCCATGCCAATTTCCAAGCACTTTCTATTTCCATGTATTCATGCTAAAACAACATAAAGGATCCTTAATATAAAAAAATAAAATAAAATAAAATAAAATAAAATAAAATAAAATTCTACAGCATGGATGACTTTAGGAGTACATGACTTCAACTTCACATTTAGAATGGATGATTTTGACCCTTCTATATATATTGTGTTTACTTTCACCATAAGACTAACATCCACGGCCCAGTCTTTAGACACTAGGTCATTCCATTACTTAGACAAATGTTAATATTTCTCGAAAGTTTTAGGACAAGGATGGATTAATATTCAGTAATTTTTAAACATTTGAAAATAAAGTTTAGTGTAATGCTTAGATTTATATGAGTGTTTTATTGAAGCTCTTTAGAAGTGATAGCAGTGCAAAATTATTTCCTGTACACTATAAGATATAAACAATGTTACTAATGTGAGCATCTGGGAGCATAAAAACTAATTTTATGCAGCTGAAAATTAAAAGAGTGTTTTACTGGGTAAAACAATTCACTTGAAAAGTAGATGATAAAATATGACGATAACAAATATAATGATGAAAACCGTTAATAATAATGCTAAAGAGTTAAATTGAGGTAAGCAGAATACAGGATATAGATTTTGAGATTATTGTCTTCAGGTGCGTTCTTCTGAGAATAAATAGTAGGAGTAAGTCAGAGAGGGAGAGGATGCTGGAAAATAGAATAGTTTCCTCACAACCATCTCCTACAAGTTAGTCTTTCTTCATGTGCATCTGCTTTTCCAAACAATAATGTAACAATGCTGTACCTTGATATAATGACATGTGTATGGATGTGTCACAGATAACATTAATTACTTTTCTAAGGCCCCCCCTTGCATGTTAATCAACAGCTAGAGATGCATTGCCCTGGCTTGTAAATGTTTTCAGGAAAGAAAGGAGCCCAGAAGTACAGATAGAGAGAGACTGAGAAAGCAATGTGTTTTCCTTGAGCCTTTATAAACTGGATAACTCTTTAGAAGTTTTTTGCTTTGAAGAAATTGCATGTTTAGAATTGGAAAAGAATTTTAAAATATCTTCCCCATATTACCTCTTCAGCGAACTAATCAAGTACAGGTACACAAAGGTTTTACATAGTGTGTGTGTGTGTGTGTGTGTGTGTGTGTGTGTGTGTAGTCTACAAATGACTAATCCATATATAAATATCCATATATATGTATACATATGTAATTTCACTTTTTAAATGCAAAAATTATATGATAATCAAATCTCGTAAATTGACACACATAGCATTATTATACAAATACATATAAATTATTTTTATGGATTATTTTCATAATAAATGAAGCAAGTAAAAATAAAACGACATTCAAAATATATACTTTATGAGAAATAGAAAATATCTTATTATCAAAATTTAATTATATCTTAGTACTCTAGTACTCAGAATACATATGTCATTAAACACTGATATGAAATAAAAGAGTCTATGACAGCATAATATTCCGAGAGGATATACTGAGTACCCTAGTGATAAATATTCAAATCGACTTAGAGAATGAAAGGAATATAATCTATCTTTCAGAGTAAGTTTTTAAATTAATTTCTAATTTTTAAAGAACCTTTCCTTAATTCACAAATCTGTTCAATTTTCCCCAAAATGTGTGCCAAAATTATTCTGATAAAATAAAACATTAAACCAGCAAAAAGAAAATAATCATTGGAAGAAAATTAATTTCTATCTTCAATTAAAACAATGGGCAAAATATATTTCTTTAATTTAATATAGCAAGCTTCTTGTTATGACAGATATCATAAAAAATGTTTCTTCATTTTCAGCATTTTTAAGAGAGATAATCCTCACAGCCTGAAGGTCTGACATGGTGAGACCCAGGAAAATAATGTTTTCAGGAAAACAAAGTTTTGTAGGGGCTGACCTAGGACAGGTTACAATATCAATAGTAGATTCAGACAGATGGGGACACAAGTTAATCAGTACACTTATTTTATTTGATGGTCCTGTCTGGACTTGAACAACACAGAAACAATTTTGGAAATTTCACATTGGAGATGTTCCCTATTCGTTTGAATGATTATGTTCTAAAACCTACACCAATGTTTGCTTTAAATTTAATTACTTGGATTTTTCATTTTTAATCTCTTAACCTGTCTTCATGAGAATTATCAATGTAGCATTATGTATGTTATAATTCATATGATGAATTTTAAAAATATTAATTTTTTCTCGATCTAATTTGTAGGATATAATTGGTATAAACCTACTCTCCCTTCACTACAAGTCATTCCACATTAACTTGTTATAAGCTAGCAATATCATATGTATCAATCAGCAAGTGACATATCTTAAGACTTTCACCATGCACTATGCTTATTATGAGGTATTTCACAAAAACCTTTGGAAAGACAGCACTATTGAGAGTATTCTCCCGGTTCATGAAACTTTTGAAATCAAAGGAAAGAAACAGTAAAGACTAAAAAGACTATTTGATACTGAGTCAGAAATTTTTCTCTGAAGTCTAAGAGAAGTGGTTCTTTTAAATATAAAATAATCTGCAGGGGGGAAGTTATAATAACAGACAGAATATAAGGCAGATAAACAAAGATAAAATAGCATAAGTAAGTGGGGTAGATGAATTGTTGGAATAGTGTGTGGAGGTCAAAGAAAATCTGATGCCAACCTCTAAGAAGAGCCTTGGATGTTTGGGACACAAACACTCTCAAACAAGATTGTGAAGAAATTGTAACTGCTTATACTGATATCAGATTCATATAATTACTCCAAAGAGAAACATATATGCCTATGTTTTGTACATGAAAACGTATAATATACACATCTTCCAACATTGGCTTGATTTCTATATTTTAGAGACAAAATTAAGGAAGATATTATATTATTGCTGCCCATCTGGGGAAAATTGACCAATGTCCAAAAATACCTTTGTTATCTAAATACATACCTGTAGTTCTGTGTATGTACACCATGCTGCCCTGGTACCTAAGATATGGAATATAAAGGTCTATTTTATGACTCTTTGAAAGATGAAGAAAAGGACTCAGTTGGTATACCTCAAGGGACTGAGTGAAGGGAGCAGAAAGAACAAAGAAAAAGGAAGAGGAAATAAGAATATATGCATGCAAGTAAAATGAGAATGATTGCAGTCTACTGATTTTAAAGACATTATGAATGGCTACTAAACATAAATCAATACATGCTACTCTGATAACTCAGTAATGCCTATGAACCACATAACTGCACAGTAATAACGTTTAAAAAATTACTGCTAAGGTATTATGTAGAAAGCAAAAGTGTTGGGATCTGTTGTAATTGTTAGTTGATATTTCAAAATCTTATACTTCTTTCTTTTGAAACACACATGCCTAAAGCATGAAAGCCCAGAAACTTTAAATGAAGCACAGATACTTATCCACATGGTGGTCTTGTAATTTTAATTTTTTTCAAGCCTTATTTTTAGTGATGGTTCCTAAATTCTTTAACCTTCCTTGTAGCCCAACACTCATCACAGGTTGTGGAAAAGAAAGGATGCAGGGGAGGGGATGGACCTGTTTAGAAAGGTTCTTTGGAGCAGCTCCTGACTATGTTGTCTCAAAACCAGCAGTTCAGTTCATAGGTTAGCAGCCAGCAGCAGCTCAATCCACTGGAAAACACTTCACAGATACATGAGCAGTCCAGTTCAGTAGAGTCAGAATAGAAACAGTGGTGACTTGACCTAGCAGAGACAGCCAGGCCTCACCCTTGGCTGAAGTCAGAAGGAGCAAGAGGAACCCCAGAAAAAGTTCTCCACTGTGCCTTTAGGGAAGCAACGATCAGCAAAGACACTGCATAGCACAGCTAACTGTATAAGCAAGCCAAGTTGTCTCTGGCATTCTGTAGAGTCTTATTTATACCCTCCAAGCATCACATGTCTTCCACGTACCTTGCCTCAGTACCTGCATCCAATCAGCCCAAGTCCTCAGAGGCAGCAAGAAATGACCAGAAGTTTTTAGTATGTTTCTCTCTATGTTGTCTGGGCAAATGCAGCTCAATAAGGCAATGTAAGGCAAACGAATACCTGCATGTTGTTAGCAAAGAATCCTTCATCATGTGTCCTTTCATGTGCTTGCTTTAGCATAACATCTTCCCTGTGTCTGCTTCATTGAAACATTCCTCCACAAGTCTGCCTTAACTTTCTCACACTGTGTCCACTTATTTTTAAGTCATTTATTTATTTATTTATTTATTTATTTAGTTAGTTAGTTAGTTTTTTATTTATACTCCAGATTTTTTCCCCTCCTGGTCCACCCTCTGACTCCTCCACATCCCATACCTCCTCCCCATACCCCTGTTTCATTGAGAATGTCTCCACTCCCCACCTCCCACCTAACCAGACCCCTAAACTCCCTGGGCCTTCAGTCTCTTGAGGATTAGGTATATCTCCTTTGACTGAACTCAGATGGCAATCCACTGCTATATATGTGTTGGGGGCTTTATATCACCTGGTGTATGCTGCCTGGTTGGTGGCTCACTGTCAGAAACCTCAGAGTCCTGGTTAGTTGACAGTGCTGGTCTTTCTATAGGGTCTTCCTCTTCCTCACCTTCTTCCAGCTTTTCCCTAATTCAACCACAGGAGTCAGCAGCTTCTGTCCATTGGTTGGGTGCAAATATCTGCATCTGACCCTTTCAGCTGTCTGTTGGGTCTTTCAGAGGGTAGTCATGATAGATCCCTTTTTGTGAGCACTCCATAGCCTCAGTAATAGTGTCAGGCCTTGGCATATCCCCTTGAGCTGGATCCCACTTTGGGCCTGTCGCTGAACCTCCTTCCCCTTTGTCCCTTCTCCATTTTTGTCCTTTTAGTTCTTTCAGACAGAAACAATTATGGTCATATTTTTGACTGTGGGATGGCAATCCCTCTAATTGGCACGAATTAGAATTCTTACTGGATTAACAGGTTACAATAAGTTAAAATGAATTTCCCTAAACTGAGACTTGTAACCACAAACTCAATCAATTGTCTTACTCAGAGAAATTACAATGGTATTTCAACAAGCATACCTCTTAAGACAGTTCAAGAAGCAATAGTATTTTGGTAAAGTTCAATTAAAATTGAACATTAGAAATTACCAAATCATTTTGTTATATCTATTTCAATTACAGACCAGCCATATCCTGATTAAATATTAACCTTTTGAAGATATATCATAGGAGACAAATATTTGTGGATAAGCCTATACATATTTGTTTGAAAGCTTGACATTTCTCTAGATCAAGATTATATATGTGGGCATATATATATTCATGTATGAATATATGAATATGAATATATGTTTGTATATAATGTAATACTATATGAAACTAAAATTAATTTGTTTACATAGAAGTAATACATGAATATAACAGTAAGATCAGTCATTTGACTTGATTATGAATCTTAGTGAAGATAATATGAAAGAGTGTCAGATAATTAGTCATCTACCCTAATTTATTATCTAATAACCATTTCAATCAGTAGGTAGATAGGAAGGTTCTAATAGTTAATCACTTTTATAAACAGGTAACGCTAGATGTGTTTGAAATCCCTAACCATTGTTCACAATGTTTAAATTACATAATTTTTGTCAACTCTGTCAGTCACAATTTTCTTTACAAGCAATGCAAATAAGCAGCACTGGTGTTCCTTGCTTCCTGACTCAGGTATCTCTTCCTTTTGTTGTTCTTAATTACAGCAATTGTTTTCACAAACACTCTTCTTTTATATCACATAGCCTGCTTCCTTGTCTGCTTTGTCATTGCTTGCTTTGTTTTCTCAATATTTGCTTGTTTTTCATGTATTTCTACAGCTCCTGCTTAGAGCAGGTCCTCTATTCAAAGAAATCCTCCGTTACATACTGTATATGTCTTCAGAAACCTCACCCAAAGCCACGATTTAACAGAAAACCTTCCTGTTCAGTTGGTGACAATTGCTTTTTTTTATCTGTTCTGGTATTTAAAGTAAGGACAGTGAAATCTAAACTTTTAAATGCTTTGGTATAGATGTAGTTTGGGTATACACACATGTGAAGGTGTATGCAGATTCTAGAAGAAACCATCTGATCTGTTGGACCTGGGTGCAGTAATGAACTGCCTGATTTGAATGGGAGAAGCTGAACTAAGGTCCTTGCAAAGGCAGCAAGCACTCTTAATTTTTCTTTCACATGTATTTTTATTTCAAAATAGTTTTTATAGGATATATTTAATCAGTTTTCGCTTCCCTAACATTTCCTAGATCCTACCCACAGCCACATTTACCCATCCAACTCCCTATGTCCTTCCTCTATCTCTTAAGAAACAAACAAAAGAAAAAAAGAATGAAAGAAAGGACCCAAAACACACACACACACACACACACACACACCACAAACACAGATACACACAGAAAAGCCCAATACCCATATAAACACAAAATAATATATACAAAAAATAAGATGAGTAAAACGAGCATTCTTAAATGTTGAGTAATCTTGGCAGCCCTAGTAGGAGCTATTCTAAAGACAGAGTACATCACAAAATTCTTAGCAAGTGAAACATTTTCAAAGAGGGGGTGCTATAGTTTGAAAACTGTCAAATTGGTAATACTTTGTGGGTGTAGCTTCTGACAATCCTAGGACATACAAGCTCTCTTATCCTCTAGGCTTTGCAATCTTTTCTACTCTTCTTTGGCAAGGCACCTTGAAACCTAGACTCAAGAATGAGAGAAGAAATTCAATGATATGTAAAACATTGTGTTCTAATAGTATCCTCTGGGATTGGGCTCTGCAGTCTCATTGGTTGTGGCTTTCACAACAGTCTTCATCTGTTGCAAAGGCAAGTTTACTTGATAAGGGATGAGAACTACATTTATCTGGGAGTATAAGGATGAAATATAAAAAGTAGCTAGGCATTATAGTAGTTAGTAAAGGAATATGTAAACAGGGCAAAAGTAGTCTTCCTCCAAACCAAATGGCCAAACCTGAAAATATACAAACAAGTACCCTTGTAAAGACTGACTTGGATTTATGCACTGGCACTTGTACATCTTGTACACATACTTACTGCTTGAAGAATGGGAGTCAGAAGGTGCAGGAGTGTCATCTCTCTCTTTTTCCCCAATTGGTTCCTGAGGAAAAAGCTCTGGTCACCAGGACTGCCAGCACAAATCCTTATTGAGTGTTTTGTTGTTTATTGTTTTGTTTTGTGTTTTGGTTTGGTTTGGTTTGGGTTGTGTTGGGTTATGTTGTGTTGTGTTGGGTTGGATTGGGTTGGATTGGGTTGGATTGGGTTGGTTTGGGTTGGGTTGGATTGGCTTTTAGTCACAGAGTTTCTCTGTGTACCCCTGGCTGTGCTGGAACTCACTCTGTAAATCCAGGCTTGCCTGAAACTCACGACATTCATTTGTCTCTGTCTCACAAGTGCTGGGATAAAAGGCTTGCACCAGCACCACCCAGGTTCAAAATAATTTCTGAGCACTAAGCAAATAGAATATAAAATGGTAATTATTTCTGAACTATTAATCCATTAATATCCATAACCAATGTTTGCTGCCTATTATTCATTGTCAGCTCTACACAGCCTAGAGTCACTTGGGAACACAAAACATCAGTTAAAGAATTGTCTGGATGCTAGGAGCTTGCAACCACATGTGTGAGAGACTGTTTTGATTGATAGTCAATGTGGGAGGGCCAGGCCACTGTAGGTCATACCTACTCTAGGCAGGTGGGTCTAAGCTACATAAGAACCTAGCTGAGTCTGAGTCAAAGAGGAAGCCAGCAAGTAACACTCCTTCTTGGATTCTGTTTTAGAGCCTGTTTGAGTTTCTGCCCTGAGTTCCTCAAGAATGAAATATGACCAAAAAGCATGAGCTAAAGTTAACTGATTACTTCCCTAAGTTGTTATATCTCAAAGTGTTTCATTACTGCAACTGAAAAAGAAACTAAAATACAACTCTCTACCTACTATAATAACCATCATTGAATATCTTTTAAGTTCAATGAAGACATGATTATGCATGTGTTTTTTTTTGAAGATCAGGTAGTGCCTCACAGTATGTAGGTTCTCCAAATAAAGTTACTTTCCTATGTTTGGTCTTTAGGTCATTCATCATTGAATTAATTTACTAATTAAAGATGCTTACATTGTCTTTTAAAATTTGTAAGAGAGCCAGCATGGTCACTGGTTCAATATTAGTTATCTTATGTGAATTATTCAGATTCATATGGGCCACAAAGATGATTAATTCTTTATTAATAAGTGATATACATATACATATATATATATATATATATATATATATTGCATTTTACAAGCTGATTTTAAGCCTAAGTCTCAACAACATCATATTATTCTCAAAGGTTTTAAAATAAAATATTATGCTATCAGAAAACCTTGACTGCTACTTTATTGAGAACATAGATCTTCAAATACTTCTCTAGATGTTCATTTACATATATATATACATATATATGTATATATGTATATATGTATATATATATACATATATATACATATATATATATATGTTTTGTTTTTCGAGACAGGGTTTCTCTGTGTAGCCCTGGCTGCCCTGGAACTCACTCTGTAGACCAGGCTAGCCTTGAACTCTCGAACTCAGAAATCCACCTGCCTCTGCCTCCCAAGTGCTGGGATTAAAGGCATGCGCCACCACCGCCCAGCTCATTTACATATTTTATAAAAGCATAGGAAAGAGAAACATTAGTTGAATCACTTCAGAATCCATCAGAATGAAGTTCAACTTTACTTTGTTAAACCACCTAGAAAAATGAACAGCATCCACACTCCAACTCTGCTTTAAAATCTCGCAGAGAAAGATAATTATCAAACCTGATATATAGGTACTTCTTCAAAGATAGATAGTAAAACTTGACAAAAATTAGTAGGCAAAATTTATTAAGAATGTCATGAAAACATATCTTTAGAACATAAGCTCCCAAAGAACTTATCTTTGAAAATCAGTTTTTTGGTGTTTTTTTAAAAACAGAGTATTTCCTGAACATCTACTGTGTTCCTGGACTAAGGCAAGGGAGTAGTACCAGAATTAAAACCTTTATTTAAGGCTCAAAATCTAGCAATGTTTTATGTGAAGATTGGATATTCTTTCTGACATCTACTATACATTTCCCTATTGTGTAATAGTCCTATTCAAGAAATAAAAATTTACTTAAAAAAACTAGAAATATGAAATATTTGATGTTTATAAGTGTGTAAATACTACTATTCTACAGGGCTATTTCCAGTTTTATGTCAGAAATCAATCATGTAAATGAAAGAGATTAAAATGAAAAACCTTCCAATAAAGATAGTTTCAACATTACGCTGTCAGTGAGGCGTAAGGGCAGCCAGCGAGCTTGATTAATTAATGCTTGCAACTGGGATCAAGTTGTATAGGTCAGCTTCTCCAAATATTTCAGGATTGGTGAGAAACTAGGACTACTAATAAACGAAGAGTGAGTGACATTAAATTAATGGCGACTTTAAAGCTTCTGGGGCCTTGAACTCATCAGTTGAATTTATCCTCAATAAGAGAAACAGAAAAAAGGAGTCCATGCAATTAGAGGCAGTGTGCTTTCAGTTAAACCAACTACTGACAAAAACAGCAGAGAATGTTTCACTGGGGTTTAAGAAATAAGTTTGATGAATTAGAGGAGTCACGGCTAAAAATGTAGAAATAATCACCATGGTAATGTTGCACCAACGCAAAGCTGAAATTCTTTGAAAGTCTCAAGGCCATTTTTAAGTGCTAAGAGAGCACCTGGCTCTACAGAGAAAATCGAAAGAGAATATTAAGTAATAATTTCATTTAATAAAATATTGGACTAAAGACAGTCATTATTAAGAATTATAACTGAATCTGATTTTGTGACACCACTTGAAAATCAATCCAGGTTCTGATGTCGTCTTCCCAAATCACTTACTCCTTTACCCATCATGCTCTTTGTTTCCTCAATTTCTATGCACATGGTGCTCTGGGAAATCTAGTTACTCAGATTCTTCCCTTTGCCTACACTGCCTAATCATATTCTAATTTATTTTTTATGCATAAGTAAATCCCATTAATCTTGGATGCTCTGCTTAGATGTGCCTCTGTGTGTGATTGCTTCCCTGTGCGTCTTTTCTGATTATGAATATGTCTCTGCATATACATGCCAACACATGTGTTACAATACAACATTTTCTTGGACAAAAACATCCTTCCTAATGGATACTTCAAGAAACATTCTTGTGTACCATTTTATATTTAGTAATCAGGAGACTTCTCAGTAATAGAATACAGAGTGCATGAGTGGACTAAAGAGGCTATTAAGTTTGTGGGGACTTAATATTAAAAAGTTCTTCTCAGGAAATGATTGAGAGAAGGCTTCTTTCTGTATACATTTTTTTTCCTTTATTATCTCTTGTTGCAGTTATTTCACAATCCAAAGTCTATAGTTGCGTAATTTATCCATGTTTTGCAAATGGCAGTAGTTAATCTTTTCAAGATTAAACACTTTCCATTGTATATATAGGACTGACTCTTTTCCTATTTATGTGTAAAGAGACATTATTATACAACAGAGAAGCAATACTTAAATAATATATGATATGTTTAACAAATATACTAATGGATTAGATCTCAAGTGGCTCACATTAAAATGATTGTTAAATAAGATGAAGAATATGTGAATTACGTGGATTTAATCATATCACATCATATACGTATATTATAACATCTCATTACATCTCATGTCTGTACACACATAACTATGATCTATAAATCACAACTACATTTAAAATATTTCTTTTTCTGTTTATTATTTTTATTTAAGTCATATAAGAGCAATTTTTGGCAATTCTTACATAGCTCTTAACTATAGACTCAAAAAAGTAATTTCAGAAAAATAGTCAGATATTTTTCTTGCAATCAAAGTACATGTACTATTTTCTGGGACATTCTGACTTAGAGGACTCACATCATTGTAAAGTCACTTTCTTTCATTCTCAGTAGTGTCTAGTTTTAATCATAATTGATTTTCATGAAGGATAATTATCATGATGTCTCCAGAAGTCACCCACATTCTGCGATAACTTTTAAAGGAAAGTACAATACTTATTTTATTGATAAGATTCGGTTTTATATAATTTAATCTTTGGAGAAAATGTTACTAAATTAACAGAATACTTTATTTTTATATCTCCGGGGACATCTAAAATATAACATAGCTAAAAGTAAGATCAATTAAAGATGTGATGTTATTTTACTGCAGAACCTGCATGATCTACTTATTGGTACAACTAAGGTATTGAAGTCACTCTCTATCACTGTGATAATGTTAATATGTGATTGTGGATGTAGTAGGTTTTTTATTTTATGATGTTGTGTGCGTGGCCATGCATTTGATGCATGAATGTTTAGAATTATCATATCTTCTTGGAGCACTTTTCCTTTAATGAGTATGTAGTGCCTGTCACTATTTCTTCAAATTAGCTTTTATTTGAATTCCTTTCTATCAGAAATTAAAATAACCATGTATGCTTTCATCTTGTTTCCATATGCTTTGAATACTATTTTAAATCTCGTTACTGTAATATGTTGTTTGTCATTGATGAGAGGTATGTTTCTCAGAGATAGCAAAAAAATAGATTCTTCTCTCTCTCTCTCTTGTTCTCTCTCTCTCTCTCTCTCTCTCTCTCTCTCTCTCTCTCTCTCTTGGGCTCTCTCTCTCTCTCTCTCTTGGGCTCTCTCTCTCTATCTCTCTCTCTCTCTCTCTCTGAAATAATTCCATAATATATTTTTGATCATGCTTTTCTTGGAAGGAAATTTTGTTTACTAATCTATTCTGCTAGTGCATGAGGATGCTTGTGAAAATATGGGGAAAGAGAAGGACTATTCTTTGCTGGTAAGAGTTCATTCAGACTGGTACAATTATTATGCAGTTCATTGTGGAGGTTCCTCAAAAAACTAAAAATAGATGCACCACAATATTCATAAGTATTAGTCTTGGACATATACCTAATAGACTGCATCTTACTACAGAGATATTTGCTTACCCATTTTATAGCTAATTTATTCGTAATAACCAACAGTTTGAAACAGTCTAGATATCCATCAACTAAGGAAATAACTAAGAAAGATACAGTACATTTATATAATAGAATACTATTTAGCTGTTGAGAAAAATGAAACTACAAAATTTGCAGCTAACTGAATCTAGAAACAATCATGATGAATCTTGTAACTCAGATCCAGAAATGGTAAATATTCATGTTTTCTCTCAGCTGTGGATGTTAGTCGTTAGATATGCATGATTATACCTTGTCAATTCATTGAACAACAGATTTCCTTAGACACTTCCAAACACCATAGACTGTTTCTAAATTATGTCATTGAGCAACTGAGTGGTGTTCAAATAGAAAATTAGTAGACTCCTACTAACTAGCATTCACAGTACTAGCATATACTATACATTCTACTAGAGGAAGAAATTAATCCTCAATCTCAACACCCTCTAAACCCTATGACCTACAGCAGCAACCTGACCACCGACACACTCATGCAACAATGGAACAGTGTCATTGGAGTAACTAATAAAGCTTTCACACTCCATGAATTGGAGCTGGTACCAGAAACTGTTAATTAGGCTTGGAACCTGAGTCTAGCTAGGGAATGTGCACCAGGGTAAAACCTATTACTGGTCTTCTAAATGAACATAGCTATAAGATAACTTCTAATGACATGTGGCTATTAGGAGGAATGCTTATAGCAATCCCCTTCCTTCAAAGCTCAGAAAACAATGTAGCAAGAGATAGAGATGATGATTGACTCCAAGGAAACAGGGTCTTCCAGACACAGCAGGGCTGGTGTGCACAGGAACTCACACAAACATGACATCATGGGCAATATATGCTCAGGTTCAACCAGATAAAAGTCCCAGCACAGAGAAGAGAAGTGGGCACAAAATCCTACCCCTAACCAAGAAGCTCTTTGTGATTGATGCCTGATGGAAGAAGAGAAACAAGTTTTCTAATGCAATTACACTGCTTTATCAATGACACTTAAGGGCAGGCTTTATGCTCAGAAGTGGTTGACCAACAGAACACAAACTCCTTGGGTTTGGTGGGTTTCTTTTATTTATTTATTTTGTTTGTTTGTTTCTTTAGTGTATTTATTTGGCGTTTATTTGGGGGGTTTAGGATGTAGAGAAAGAATATGAATTATGGTATGTAGAAATGAGGAGGATCTGGATACACTGTGGATGGGGAAGAAAATTGTATAGTAAATGAAACATCTCAAATAAGTATGCAATAAAATTTTATCTAAAAATAAATCTAAATAAAATGGAGCAGGGGAGCAAGATCATTTGATAAAGTGCCTACTATCCAGTCATGGGATCCTGAGGTCAGATTCCTAAAAGAGAAATAAAAAGCCTAGCTTGGTGATGCTACTGTAATCCCAGAACAGCATGGAAATAGAGTCAGGGGAAAGAGACAGGTTCATTTATGTTCACTAGCGGTAAGCCTTGTCAAATCAATGATCTTTAGTTTTGATAAGAGAGCTTGCCTCCAAAAGTAATGCAAGATTGCAAACAAGGAAGACATCTAATGTTGAGTTTTATTCTCCATATTCAAATGCACCCATGTATACACATACATATTTACAAGAACATACAGTACACATATGTATAAGACACATCCAATGTCGCGCGCACACACACACACACACACACACATACACACACACTAACACAAAAATAAAACGACAGAAGCTCTTATAAAAGCAAATGACAAAAATACCCTCTAATCACCCATCAGCTCCTCTCAAATTGATGAAAATTATCTTTTACTGTCACCCTTTGCATTTGGAAACACGGTTTAAGATCTCGAGACATATCCAGTCTTTAGGTAGCAAGTATCTAACATGTCATTGTTAAAATGAGATTACATTTCATCCCATGTTTTAAAGCTAGCAAAAATTTAATAGCAGAAAAGAAAAACTAAATAAAAACTGACTCTGCTCATTGATAAATGAGTGCCAGTTCCATCGCCTTTTGTTGTTAAGGAAGTGGAGACACATCAGTCTCCCTCCCTTCATTCTAACAAGAGTATCCTGTGAAGGCATGCATTGATATTTTGAAGAGAAATCATATATCTTCTGCTTACAAGCAAGGCCACATACTCCTTAAGCATTTGTCATATATATCCACTGGGAGATAACAACAGTAATCCTTTTATGAAGATTGGAATTCACACTCTTATAGACTGGGTTTGAAGTTTGGGCCTTGTGGAAATAAATTTGATTTTGCAAATAGCACAACATTAGTGACTTAATTAACTTTTTAATATAACTGCATATATTAAAATCCATTAAAGTCTGCTGAAAATGATTCAGATTGCCTACTCTGCTTGATTTGAATATGCCCTACTTCAAATTTAGCTTTCTTTTAATACTTTTTCTATGAAGGATTAATGCTAAACAGAAATCTATATATACACAGCAACAACAAAAAATACCTATTGATTCCTTTGATGTACTTAGCATTTTCATATGTCTCTACTGGAGACCTTCTTTGGGTCTCCAAAGAACTAAGTAATTAACATCATTATACTCACCCTTTTAGAGACAAATATGCTTGACATATGAAGACACTTACTTTCCCAGAGTATATGAGAGCTACAATCCTGACACCAAAGAAACACATAACCATTTGCTCATATATTTCACTGATATTTTATAAGATGGTCTGTTCATATTCTTCACTAAATATCACATTGTTTAATGAATCTCTTTTATCTAATCTTGAATCTAATTAAATTAGTTAATATATTACCTACTAGGTGTGGCTTAGGGATGTCATGTGTATAATTGTGATTTATTAATATTAACCAGTAAATCAAAGGGGAATTTTACTACTATAAATTAACCAGTAAATCAAAGGAGAGTTTAAATACTATCAATAAACTACAAAATAAATAACTACTATAAATAAAATGCATTGTTGATAAAAATCTTTTCAGTAGGTTTTTTTTATTGGATTTTATTTACATTTCATATGTTATCACCTAACCCCATCCCTCACCCACCCAGGAATCCCCTATCCTCTCACCCCTCCTCCTGCTTCTCTGTCAATGTACCCCAACCTACCCACCCCACTCCCACCTCCCACCCTCAAATTCCCACCCCCCTGGGGCATCCAGCCTTCATGAGACCAAGGATCTCTTCTCTAACCTATGCCCAGTAGGGCCCTCCACTCTTACATATACAGCTGAAGCCATGGGTCCCTCCCTAAGTGCTCCCAGGCTGGTGGTTTAGACCCTGGGAGCTCTGGTTGGTTGGTATTGTTGTTCTCCTCATGGAGCCACAAACCCTTTCAGCTCCTATAGTCTTCACTCTGACTCCTCCATTGGGAATCCTATCATCAGTTCAATGTCTAGCTGTGAGCATCTGCCTCTGAATATGTCGGACTCTTGCATATCTCTGAGGAGACATCTATATCAGGCTCTTATCAGCATGCACTTCCATGGAGACAAAGTGAGGGACAGAAACTGAAGGAGGGGCCGTCTGAAGACCATTCCACCTGGGTATCCATCCCATGTGCAGTCACCAAAGGTAGATGCTGATGTGGAAGTCAGCAGTTTTTTATTCTGTCACTATTTTTAATACTGATAATTTTGTTTTAAGAAATATAACTCTTGAGCAAATGGCAAATAGGCCATAGGTGCTCATTGTATTAGAGAATTGAATACTGGATATCATGATGAGAAGAAGGGACTTTTACATGATTCCAACCCCAAATGATGAATAAATCTAAGACCTAAATGAACACCAAACGCAAGGGCAATGAAGGTGAGGGAAGACAGATGTTTGCATCCTTACATAAAATGCACACTAAGTAGAGGTTAACTGTATTTGTGTGACAATAAAACAAATGAAAACAAATATAAACCAAAATGTCAAATTCACTCACATCTGGCATATTTGTGGACTTCTTTTCTGGTCTAGAAAGCATTCTACTCATTGAGAAAAAAAGTTATCATTTTTTAATCATGCCTTTTTGGGCCCTTTGTCATGTGACTTGAAGAGCAAGTATTTGAGATTAGAATTATAAATGTGGGGATTGTTTAATAAATACAATTCTTGGCATAGCATTACAAAGAGGTACATATGTGTCAACGCCCATTTGTAATGCTGTAAAATGAGATGTGGAAATGTAAAGACCACTGAGGTTTGCCAGCTCACCAGGCTAGCTGAATTAATAAAATGCAGCTAAGTGATAGATTCTATCTCAAATAAGGTGACTAACAATTACAGAAGATACCACTTACCTAATAACAGCTAGCCAGGACTCATGAATTCATAGCCAGCCTCCAACATGGCCCACATTCATACACATAAACTACAGATATGTTTTCATGTTTGTCATATTAAAATGTTCTGTGAAAACAGAAAGGAAGGAGCTAATTTTTCACTCAATGTGATTTTAATCATGTATGAGATGTTGGGGAGGGCAAGAAAAAGTGATTGTGCTTGGCTGATCCTGAAAGAAAATGTTTTGGGTCCGATTGGGTCCATAGGTGTTCGCTAGACATAATAAATGTAGGTGAAATGAATTTCTGGCTAAAAGAGATGATATTTTCTGATACTTTTGAAGGCAAGCTCCCTCGCTGAACCTAAAGTTCATTGATTTGGCAATGCCTATTGGCCAGTGAACTTAAAGGATCCACCTGTCTTTCCCCTATCTCTATTTCCATGTTCTGAGATTACAGTGGCACCACCAAGCTCAGCCTCCAGATTTGTCCTACTCCTTCTTGTTCTTGCATTTTGTTACTGTCTTTTCTTCAGGGCCAAGCATGCTCTCATTTGTGTCCAATGCCTAGGAAAAGATGTTACCCCTTAAGTGTGCCAAATTTATTCCATTTAAATCATAGAAGAACATAGCATGGTTCAGCTCAATGCCTAATATCCAGTTAGTCTAATGGCAACTTAGGCAGGCAATGCATACTAACAAAAGATTGATTGGCAATAAACATTCATTTTACCTCTAAAATGTTTCAGACAACCATTTCCCCCTTTCCTGGAATTCATGGAAAAAATAATAACCAAAATTAAAGACAATTCGATTATCCTTAACTTTCTCCAAAGAAACCAGGCAGTGGTGGTGCACGCCTTTAATCCCAGCACTTGGGAGGCAGAGGCAGGCGGATTTCTGAGTTCGAGGCCAGCCTGGTCTACAGAATGAGTTCCAGGACAGCCCGGGCTATACAGAGAAACCCTGTCTCAAAAAATACCAACCCCCCCCAAAAAAAACTTTCTCCAAAGAAACTGAGTAGAAGGCTATCCTCAATATACATGCCCATTGATACTGATAGCGCAGAATCGTTGTTCCTATGTGTATACCTCCTTTCAGTAGCTTCATTTCCATCTTAAATTTCTGGAAAAATTTATGCTCAAAATGTGCTCTGTATTTCTTACATTGAAAATTTATATAATGCCTGAGATAGGCAGGCACGAATTAAATGGGTAAATAGGAGGACATAATCTAACAAAGCACAGTTCTTGAATTCACAATGACCTGATTTTGGTATGAAAAAATTCTCAGTTTTGAATTTTAATATGTTTTAGCAACTGTGAATATATAAAAAAAAAGTTTTTTTGTTTGATTTCTGCTTAAGTCGTATATGAACCTTATAAATCACCTCCATCCTCTCTCCTCTAAAATGGGCTGCATTGAATTTAATTACTATTAATTACTGTTATTATTTCCTGATGTTTCTTATCAGAATATTTCATTTTTATGCCAATTAGAGTATAATTATTAGGATAATGGACTCTACAAAAACCAATTATGCAGTGAAACTAGATGGGATTTATCTGAAGTAATTGAGTCTCACAATTTAAGATCAAAATAAGTGAACCAAAGTGAAAATGTTGAGTTGTTAACCCCCTGGGCATCAACAATAAGGTTGATTTCCTCCTCTGTCCCAGATTAAGTTAATATTTTACAATGTCACATCGGTTGAATTATAGACCCAATTCAAGATGAGAACAGTATGTTCATCCACTAACAATTCTGCCCAAGGCACAGAGTGTCCACAGAACCTCATCAGAATTTACTTTTTATCAAGAGAATCTATGCAAATACGTGGGAGATCCTCAGTTACAATGTTTGTTTATGACTCATGTTGTACATCTGAACCGTAAGAGAAAAAATAGATGCTTATAATATTTATTTATATTTTAAGTAAGAGACAATGGACACATCCTTTGTATGATTTTCCTACACTTCAAAAGAGATGACAAAATTTTTGAGTAGTCAAAATATTGTTTTACCTAGTGTCTTAGTCAGGGTTTCTATTACTGCACAAAACATCATGACCAAGAAGCAAGTTGGATAGGTAAAGGTTTATGCAGTTTACACTTCCACATTGCTGTTCATCACAAAGGAATTGAGGATTGGAACTCAAGCAAGTCAGGAAGCAGGAGCTGATGCAGAGGCCATGGAGGGATGTTGCTTACTGGCTTCCTTCCCCTGGCTTGCTCAGCTTGCTTTCTTATAGAACCCAAGACTACCAGCCCAGAGATGGTATAACCTACAAGGGGCCCTCCCCACTTGATGACTAATTGAGGAAATACCTTACAGTTTGGTCTCATGGAAGCATTTCCTCAAATCAAGCTCCTTTCTCTGTGATAACATCAAGTTGGTCAAGTTGACACAAAACCAGTAGACCTGCGTTTACTACAAATACAGACATAGCAATGTTTTAATCTACAATTTGTGAAAAAGGTTTGATATGAAATTTGTTAAAAGGATAGAGAAAAACTTGAGGACAAGTGATGACCAGAGCACCTAAAACATAATACATTAGGAGGTTCAAATATTAATTTTATATATGTGCACAAACAAATACATGTATATCTCTAAATAACTGATTTTGATATTGAACATTATATTTTTAATGAAGCCTTAAATGGAGCATTACTCAGCTATTAAAAACAATGAATTCGAGAGTTTCCTAGGTAAATGGATGGAACTAGAAATTATCATCCTGAGAGAGGTAAGCCAATCACAAAAGAACACACATAGTCTTCACTCACTGATTATTGGATATTAGCCCAGAACCTTGAAATGCCCATGATCCAACTCACAGGCCACATGAAGCTCATGAAGAAGGAAGACCAAGTTGGGGTGATTTGGTCCTTCTTAGAAGGAGCAACAAAATACTCAAGGGAGCAAATATGGAGACAAAGTGAGGGACAGAAACTGAGGGAGGGGCCGTCTGAAGACCATTCCACCTGAGTATCCATTCCATGTGCAGTCACCAAAGGTAGATGCTGATGTGGATGTCAGGAAGTACATGCTGACAAGAGCCTGATATAGATGTCTCCTCAGAGGTCTGCAAGAGTCTGACATATTCAGAGGCAGATGCTCACAACTAGCCATTGAACTGATAATGGGGTTCCCAATGGAGGAGTTAGAGTGAAGACCATTGGAGCTGCATGAGGAGAGCAACAATACCAACCAACCAGAGCTCCCAGGGTCTAAACCACCAGCCTGGGAGCACTTAGGGAGGGATCCATGGCTTCAGCTGTATATGTAAGAGTGGAGGCCCCTGCTGGGCATATGTGGAAAAGAGATCCTTGATCTCATGAAGGCTGGATGCCCCAGGCGGTGGGAATTTGAGGGTGGGGAGGTGGGAGTGGGGTGGTAGGTAGGGGTTACATCTGCAGAGAAGCAGGGGGAGGGGTGAGGGGATAGGGAGTTCCTGGGTGGGTGGGGGATGGGATAAGGGGACAACATATGAAATGTAAATAAAACATCCAATAAAAAAAATTTTAGGATTTCTAAGTTCACTTTCTAACCTATCTCTTATAAGTAAGTTTCCAGGTTATTACAGGTTCAATATGTGTTTTAGTCAGTTTTATAATATTGCAATGACATAATTAAAATTGCTAAGTAATAGGGAGAAAAGTTGTATTTATGTTGTTTTAAAGATATGAAGGTATACTGCTCACATTGGCTTTGTTCTTACCCATATGGCATAGAATAAATACCAGTGTTAAAATCACCTGCTGAAACAAGGACATGATAATGTCTCAAACAAGGAGCAGGGAGAGGATACTTAGATTATTGCTCGCTTTTGTGACAAGCGTTAATAGAGATAAGGTTCCAGAAGGCCAATCAAACGGCTCAAGAACTTTCCACTACACACCACATACTGACAGTTCTCCACTACTGTCCAACAGTGCCACTCTGAGTTCCACTCTCAGTAGCCTTCAATCACCCCCAACCTAAGCAAGCACCACATATGCTAAGTAAAAATTTCTGTCTACCAAGAAAGGAGTTCTTATATCCTATAGTTAAGAGTTAACTACATAAAGCTAAATCTGGATGCCCACCCGTCCAATGACTTACAAAGTAAACAAAGTTTCTGACTTGTAGATTGTCTATTGTTAAAGTAATTCAAAAGAAATATATTCTAAGTATTCGAATAAGATGATTTGTGAAGGTTCTAAGGAAGCCTCTGATTTGAATCAGTGAATCATAATACTTACATTTATTATTCCCCTTTCCTACTTCCAAACACTCCCACATACCCTTCCATTCTGTCTTTCAATTTTATTACCTTTTTTTTACTGATTGTTAAATTGTGATTGCACACACACACACACACACACACACACACGATGTATGTTCTCCAGTCTGCTCATTTGGAACTAGCCAAACTTTTTGATAGTAGAAATCTTATGTGAGACTAGATATATATTCCCAATTCTCATATTAGACTCATAGCTGCATTCTAAGTCTCTCCTTGCTTTGCCATTGTTCATTGTCCTCCGCTAACTCCCTTTGTTTATAAGTCTCTAGGGCTTAAATTCTATTTCAGAAAAATGTGGAGCATGTTTGGCCCAAGAGAGCATATGTTACCCTATATTTCCAAAGAAACTCATGGGCTTCAATTTATATAAAAAGAAATCTTTATCATTAAGTACAATAAGTCAGGCTAAGTTTCATCACGCAAACAAAGAAAATCTCCCACAAGAAACAAAATAAAAGAGCTGAGAGACGGCTCAGTGGTTAAGAGCACTGACTCTTCTTCCTGAGGTCCTGAGTTCTCAATTTCCAACCACCACATGGTGTCTCACAGCCATCTGTATGGAGATCATATGCCCTCTTCTGGTATATATGTATATATTAAAATCTTAAAAAAGAAACAACATAAAAATACCTCAGCTCAGTAAAATAAATAATTTGAAAAGGCACAACATACTGTAAGAAAATATGTCTGAACTTGATATTTGATAGGAGATTGATTTCCAGAATATTTAACAAATTTTTTAAAAAATAATTATTTTGATAATCACTTTTCACCCACTATTTTGGGGTGTTGGTTGGTTTTACTTTCCAAAGTCTTCATATATATGATTAGGCTATTTATTTACTTGGGATCTCTCATATTATTCTTTTTGTTTCCTTTTCAATTATCTCCCATATAATTCCTTGGTGTATTTCAAATTCTTGGCTGATTTTATATATATATGCATATATATATATATTATACATACATATACATATATATGTATATGTGTATATATATGTGTGTATCATACACACACACACGCACACACACACACACACACACACACACACACACATATATATATATATATATATATATATATATATATATATATATATATATCACAAATCTATATGTATGTTATCTGTATGTTCATGTTCTCAGACTTGACAAATTGGTATTGGATAACCATACAAAGGGTACATTTACTTATTTATTCACTCATTCAAACAACCACAATAAGAATAAGGTGGACTTTCTTAAATTTCCCTTCTCTTTTGGTTGGGAATAGCAGATATTAGAATAGTTACTCATTTTATTTCATAGGTCAATTTGCTTGTAATACTTTTCTATCCTTTTATCTGCATATGGTATGGATCATTGATTTTGCGGTTCATTTCTTGGAAGCAGCAATAAATTTAATCATGTTCTCTATGCCACTATGCCAATCTGTTTGTCTATGTCATTTTATCAGGGAATGAGACAATTAAAAGTTAGAGCAATTATTGAAAGATGTATATTAATTTCTGTCATTTCTTTTTTATTTAGCATGTTTCTTCTTCCCTCAGATCTTTTGAAATTACTTTTCCTTGGATGCTTTATTTGATTCCAAAGACTAGTTAGGTGTGTTTAGCATTCTTTTGATATTAAAATATTCCTCTAGTAGTATCTGTAGATCTGGATTCATAGTCACAAGCTTCTTTCATCTGTTTTTATTTTCATGTTAAGAAATTGATTTTTATAAAGTCAGAGGAGGTAGCAATTTCTGCCAAAAAAATTTGGTGAGTCTGAAATTTTGAAAAAAAAAATCTCAAAGATTTCTCAAATAGCTGTTGTATTATTTTCCAATGTGAGACAGCATAGTAAAATATATAAGTATATCTGTATATATTTATACATATGATGTCAAGTTTTACTAAGCAATAAACACATATACATAAATACACATGCATATACATACAAAATTAAAATGATTTAAATAAGTGAAAATTTAGAACTACATTGAACATATGATATAACATTTTCTTCAATATTTATTTGAATATATAATTTGGTTCTGATAACCTATCTTAGTGATAAAGTTTCATTTATCAGCAATATTATTTCTTTATTTCATTGCATTATTGATCATAATCTTACCATTCATTCATCAAACACTGAGGTTATAAAGTCTATGTTCTAAGCACATCCTATTCACAAATGTTTTTCTTTAAGATTGAAAAGAAAAAGAAACTAAACATAACTACTACAAATTAGTTTTCTTTTCATTTGAATAGGGAAACCTAAATTTAGCAAAGTTATAATCAAGTTATAGACATGAAGACCGTAGCCTACCTATAAAGACCAAAACCAGATGATTTTGATTTTAATAAGGATGTAAAATACATATAGGAATTTTAATCTGTATTTCTTTTCCAGTCAACTCATTTCTCACTTCAGTGAGCACTGATTTCAGGAAATTTATAATGTCACCTCTACTGTTAGGTTTAATCACTTTATCTTAATTTATCCTTCTTTTAGCAATATAATATTTTTATTAAAACTTCGATCTTGTAATGAAGACTTACAAGATTAAAATACCAACCTCCATTCTATGAAGTGTTTTGTTTGTTTTCTATTTTGATTAGAGATATTTTAAGTATCTAAATAATGCTTTGTTTATCTAGAACTCCTGAACTCTCAAATAACTTTAAATTATTGTAAGATAGAAAGTATATATAGAGTAAAAGCACTTCTTGCAATCATAGTAAAAGTAAAAATTATATATTCCAAACAGACACATTAATTTCCACCTGAAGTCTCACAGACATGAAAGTCGGTTGTGATTTTCTTTTTTTACCCTCAACAAATTAAGATCTAGTCCTGAAAAGTAAATAATTTCATTAATTTCATTGAGTTTTTTTAATGTTCTTCCAAATTCAATTTCTTAGTAGGAATAACTGGAAACATGAAGTTTTTACAGCTAATCCCCATTTAAGTTTTTGAAAAAGTTCTGTGAAAACATACACAAAATATTCGTACTTGCTTGCTTTCTCTGTCCACAGTGCACAGCAACCTGCCCGTTTTATTCTCTTCTTTATGTATCCAAAGTCCAACAATGAACCTAGGAAGCCATGCTGCACACAATGCAGACTTTTTCTCTGAAATGTTTTCCATACTAATTTTGCTCTGGAGTAACAAAAACAAGAAACAGAAGGAAGACTCAGAGGAGGGCTGTGTAAAATTCTTATTAAGGTCATTTTTCTTATGGTCATTTTCTTCAATGTAACAATACAACATTTGTTTTGATTTATTCTTATGCGCTTGGCCAAGGAAAATTGAGTTTGTGAAAGTTTCTTGCTGTGGATATTTTATATTGTAGATGGCTGTGCCCTCTGCCAGCCCCCGGCTCAGATCACATAGCCAGGATGTACATATCACACTGAATTCAACATCATTTACTACACAGTCTGCTTGAAGGGATAGATGATTAATTGTGATAGATAATTGATTTTATTGTAAATAATGTGGCATTGTGGTACTGACAGCACCATATGTTCTTATTAGTTAAAATTCTGAACTGCCAACAATGTATATACATTTAATTTTGAAAAGGAACCTGGAAAACTTTTAGCAAAATGACAAACTCAGGTGCTCAGTATAGTACATTGAGGCCCATACATGAAGTAATGCTAATTAAACTAATCAAAGAGAAAAAGCTAATTTTGAAGAAGTGAGAAGCATCAAGTACTAAATTATGAAACAAAATATTTTAAAATGAAGGTGACATTGTGGTCCTTTGTGGAATATTCATGCTTAAATATGTCTTGAGATGAGGAATGTGTGCTTCTTCTATACAATGAAGGAAGGGACAGCTGCCAATTAAATTGGATATAATGTACAGTTAAACACCCAGATTCTACCCCTCCTCTCACTTGAAATAAGAAAGAAAGAACACCTACTGCCATTAGCATGTGTCATGAGAAGCTTCCAGTCCTACAAAGACTTCAACTGAAAATAAGAACTTTTAAAGATTCCAGAGCTCCAGTGTTTTCAGTGCATGAGTTGGGCTCCAAACTTACATAGTGGACATTATGATGACGCTTCAAGTATATATCAAAGAAAGTCAGATTTTTATCTTTATGAAAACAGCCAAATGATTGTTAGTAAATGTATGCTATTGAATACTAGCTTATAAACAGTTGTAGACTTAGGTTTTGTATAACCTACTTTGAATAAGGGTACTTAAATGCCTCAACATCCCTTCTAGCCCACCATCCAAAGGTAGAAGAGAAAAGATGGTAAAAGCCGGGCGGTGGTGGCGCATGCCTTTAATCCCAGCACTTGGGAGGCAGAGGCAGGCAGATTCCTGAGTTTGAGAGTTCGAGGCTAGCCTGGTCTACAGAGTGAGTTCCAGGACAGCCAGGGCTACACAGAGAACAGAGAAACCCTTTCTCAAAAAACCAAAAAAAAAAAAAAAAGAAGAAGAAGAAAAGATGGTAAAAAGGACTAGGGGATATGAACTTGTTTAGAAGTAGTTCCTTGAGACAATTTCAATTTCTGTTGTCAGGGTACCAGCAGTTCAGGTCGGCACTGTCAGGATACCAAACACAAATCAGCAGAGAAATTGCCAGACCCTTGAAGAAACTGCACAAGTCTATGAGAAAACCCAGGACCACCTGGGAAGCCAGGAGACATTCTTTGCCTCTCTCATGGAAGATCAAAAACTAGCTATGTGCCTTAGTTAGGGTTTCTATTCCTATACAAAACATCATGACCAAGAAGCAAGTTGAGGAGGAAAGGGTTTACTCAGCTTACACTTCCACATTGCTGTTTATCACCAAAGGAAGTCAGGACTGGAACTCACACATGGCAAGAGCTTGGAGGCAGGCACTGATACAGAAGCCATGAATGGTGTTGCTTACTGGACTTACTTCACCTGGCTTGCTCAGCTTGCTTTCTTATAGAAACCAGGACTACTAGCCTAGAGATGGCACCACCTACAAAGAGCCCTCCAGACCTTGAACACTAATTGAGAAAATGCCTTACAGCTGGAGCTCATGGAGGCATTTCCTCAAAGGAAGCTACTTTCTCTGTGATAACTCCAGCTTGTCTCAAGTTGACACACAAAACCAGCCAGACACTGTGTAAGCTCTCCATTGAGCCCTATTTTTACTCTCTCCAAACATCATTTGTCCTCCCATGGGTCTTAACTCATGAAAACACCACGTGAGTCTGCATCACATGACATCAAATAAATTCCATATCAGTTAGAACTTATAGAGCAATATGGATAGATACTAAAAATGCTTCTAAAACAGAAATTTAAAAATCAACATAAAACATATCATGTTCACTTATGTGGAGCCCAGAGACCACGATTCAGATATTTTATTTCTATTTGAAAGTCTTTATTCCAGTCAACTGGAACAACACTCAGGTATTTGGGGATCCAAGTATTGACTCAAGCATTTAGAACAAGAATCAGAGGTGAAAACTACATGCTGGTTTCTTCTTTCTCTGCAGCAGCAGGGGCAGATTTTGTGCAAGCATGCAGCTTAACAGAAGTTAAAATAAGTGGTTAGCTGGATAGGGAGTTTTACACAAGGAAGATGTTTAACAGTGACTAAGAAAAGTTAGCTAGGGCATCTTGACCTTGGGTCATAGAATAGAGATGAGTAATTTCTTTCAGGATTTTCCATCAAAAAGATCAAATTATAGTTAAACCTGAAATGGCCTCAGCAAGAATAGAAAATGGAGGTACTTCTGAACTGCCTTGCTCTGTCACCTTGGTTAGTTTTTACTGTCAAGTAGACAGAAACTACAGTCACCTGTGAAACAAGAACCTCAGTTGAGATAATTATTTTCAATCAGAATTTGCTATGAGCATGTCTTTGGGGCATTTTCTTACCTGTGAGTTGATAAATGAAGTTCTAGCTCTAGTTAAACGTCCTTTCATTATGTAGACTATGACTGGAAGTAGAAGAAGAAAAGGGAGGAGGAGGAGGAGGAGGAGGAGGAGGAGGAGGAGGAAGAGGAGGAGGAAGAGGAGGAGGAAGAGGAGGAGGAGGAGAGGAAAGAGGAAAACTTGCCAAGTTACTTTTGGTCCAGGAGTTTATCACAGAGACAAAATAATAAACTGATGTGTGCACTAAAGTTAATTGCTCTTGTCTCAAACTTTCTTTAAAATATATCATTTTCATTATGGCATTCAGATCATATTCAGATATTTTATGAAGATTATTAGAAGTCGAGTATTAGAAGAATACTTTTTATATAAAGTATTTTTTTTTCAAAATTAAATATTGCACGAGATATTTATAACGGCGGCATTCAATCTGGCTTTTCTTAATCAGCTGCCATGTTCCCGACTAGCCTAGGCCTGCAGGCAGGAATGGATGCAGGCATACTGCCACTGCTCAGCTCATGCCATCCACTCAGGGGGTCATAGACACCAGCCTTGCCGGCCAGGAGATGCCAGCGTGGGAGATTGCTCTGCCAATCTACCACGCTGTTTCTACCATATTTGGCTAAGCCCAGACAATCCCACGATCCATGTGGGCTCGGTACAAATGAGACTCTAATGCTTAGCTTACCCAAAGGCTTTATGTGTTTGGTAATGCTCAGTAACAAGATGCCCATACACTCAGAGGTATAACCCAATATCCAACCTAGATTTGCCAAGTATGTCTGACTGCTAGAGAAACACGCACATCTGCTTCCATGTTCCCCTCTCTCTTGTCTCTCCCCCTTGCTCCTCCTCTTCCTTCTCCTCTTCCTCTCCTTACTCCTCCCACCTTAGCTCCTCCTACAATTAAATGTCAAAGTACATAATTTATAAGGCTGACTTAATAATATAGGACATGAGTAATATCTATTATGTGGTTTCTAACAACAAGCAAAAGGACATAACTTTGGATAAGGAAAATAAGAGCAAAGAGGTAATGTAAATGCTTGTAAAATCAGGGAGTAATTTTTCTAAAAGCAATTATTAGCTTATGCTATGATGGAATGTAGGACACAAATATACACATATACCACAGAGTTATACAATAAAAAGAAATATAGACTTTTAAATAATTAATGGGATGATTGAACAATATAACATGATTATAAAATACATTATAATCAAATTGCTGTGTGTGTGTATTCAGCCTGCCATAACAATAAACCACAGACTGGGTGGCTTGAATACCAGAAATTAATATCGCCCCAACATTGGAGACTTGGAAGTAAAGAATGTAAATCAGTTGATTTATGTTCTAGTGAGGCTCTTGCTCTGGCTTCCAAGTTTCCACTTTTTTAATTGTGTTCTGTCTAGGGAGGGAGGGAAGGAAGGAGGGAGGAAGAGAGAGAAAGAGAGAGAGACAGAGAGACAGAGAGAGAGAGGGAGAGGGAGAGGGAGAGGGAGAGGGAGAGGGAGAGGGAGAGGGAGAGAGAGAGAGAGAGATCTTTGCTATTTTTTTCTTCAAGTACTGCTGCCTTTTCAAAGTGAGGTTCAGTTGCTATTATTTCTATCTTAATTTACCTTTAAATATATCATAGTTACAAAGCAGTCACAAGCCATTTTAAATGAAACAATTTAATTCAGAATCATCTCTAAAATATCCTGTATGACTTGTCACCTGAGTGACAAGCAAACCAATTATTTTTATATTAATATATGCATATTTGATCAATTACCATTTATTATTATATAAATACATAAATAGCTTCAATCAACCTAAAAATGTTAATACTAATCACATTATAGCAATTGAAGAAATGCTTGGTCATGAAAATTGGATTAATTCTTATAAGTCTTGTTCTTTTTTAGATAGTTTCAAAAACTATTTTATATTTAGGACTGTTTTGCCTGCATGCATTTCTGTATGCCATTTGTTTGTTCCTGGAGCTGCAGATAACATAAAAGGTGTAGGATTCCCTTTGACCGGAGTTACAGATGGTTGTGAACCCACACAGGGAATCCTTCGAACGAAAAGCCAGGGGTCTTAACCATTAATTTTATCATGCTATTCCCCTAAGTCTTGCTCTTTTTACAGAGATCATAGAGATACACTAGCCTGTTCCATCATAAAAGTGCTCAGACCCAAACCACAAAGGCAGTACGGCTGATAAAGTCTCAATACGATAATCTGGGCTGAGCTCAGGCTGGACACAGAGAGGTTGCAAAAGTTGAATTATAAGTCTATAAATCAGCATTCCTCAAGTACCTAGGAAGTCCATTTCTGCTGCCAAGGAGAGGTAACTTCCTTTATCTCTTTTACCTTATGCTAAGGGAACATCTGGTTACATATCAAAGTCACAAGTACCTGCCATGCATACCAAGGTCCTAAGATAGTCTCCTAGAACTTCTCATCACCCCCTACTGCTCCCCTATTGTGCCAAGTCCCAGGCTGTTCCAGATTATAGTTTTCTCCTTCATCCTGTATCTACAAGTTTTCTTTAAAACCTTGAAAGCTGTTCAAGTTTTGCTTCTTTCTGCACCCAGGAGGTAGCCATAGCAGTTTTGGACTCCCCCAAATGCCTCTGTCTATTCTTTCACTACCACCAGGTGAGAGAGCAACATAGCCCTTTCATATTTATAATAAATCTTATCTTTTCATGCATTCATGAATATGTTCAGTTCAATGGCTTCATTGGGTGCTCATATATAACAGATAACTCGGAATCTTATGCTGAAAAATGTAAATTAATTGTCTTATAGTTTGGCTCTATAATTGTTTATAGAGAGGAAGGCCCCGTTTTTCTCTGCTGTTTCTATAGCATTGTACTGTCCTGAGTAGGATTTTAAAAACAAGCAAGCTAACAAACAAACAAAGAAAGTGAGATCTTCCCACCACCTCTCTGCCCACCTTCATCAGCACCTCAGGCTCATTCCCCACAACTAATCATATAGTCTGCCACAAAGCAAGCCTCAACAGATACAAGAAAATTGAAATAAACACCTTGTATTTTATCAGACCACCATGGGTAAAGCTGAACTTCAACAACAACAACAGAAACAACAGAAAACCTACACACTCATGGAAATTGAGCAACTCTTTACCAAATGATCTTTTGGTATGGGTAGAAATAAAGAAAGAAATTAAAGACTTTCTAGAATTCAATGAAAGCGAAGACAAGGCATATCCAAATTTATGGGACACAATGAAAACATGTTAAGTAGAAAGTTCATACCACTAAATACCTCCATAAAAATTAGAAAGCAGTCATACTGGTAATTTCACAAAATACCTGAAAGGTCTAGGAAAAAAAGAAATCATCACACCAAAGAGGAGTAGAAGGAAGGAAATAATCAAAATCAGGACTGAAGTCAAATAAAACAATACAAATAATTAGAAAAACCAAGAGGTGGTCTTTTGAGAAAGTCAATAAGATAGACAAACCCTTTGCAAAACTAACCAAAATACAGAGAGACACTATCAAAATAAACAAAATTAGATGTGAAAAGGAAGACATACAATGTACACTGAGTAGAGACAAAGAATCATTATGTCTTAATTCAAAAGCATCTACTTCACAAAATTGTAAAATATCAATGAAATGGATGATTTTCCAGACAGATACAACTTACAAAAGTTAAATCAAGTTATGGTAAACTATTTAAACAGTCCTAAGGAAATAGAAGCAGACATTAAAAGACTCTGCACAACAACAATAGCAACAACAAACCAAACCAAACAAAACAAACAAAAACAAACAAACAAACAAACCCATAGGACCAGATAGTTTTAGCAGAGTTCTATCAAATTTTCAAAGAAGAGCTAATATCAATATTCCTCAAATGATTCCATAAAATAGCAACAGACAAACCACTGCAAAACTCATTCTATGAAACCACAGTCACTCTGATACCTAAATCACACAAAGGCTCTACAAAGAAAGAGACATCAGACTAATCTCTCTTATAAATATTGATGCAAAATTACTTAATAAAATGCTTGCAAACATAATCCAGGAACACATAAAAAACATCATCTACCATTATGAAATAGGCTTCATCCCAGTGATGCAGGGATGGTTCAATATACAAAAATCTATCAATGAAATCTACCATATAAGCGATCTGATAGAAATAAAATCACATTATCATTTCATTAGATGTTGAGAAAGCCTTCAGCAAATTCTAATGCTCCTTCATGTTAAAAGTCTTGAAAAGATTATGAATTCATTGCATGTACCTAGACACAATGAAAGTAAGCCAATAGCCAATATCGAATTAAATAGAGGGAAAATTAAAAGAAACCCACTAAAATCAGGAACAAGACAAGGCTGTGCACTCTCTCCCTACCTATTCAATATAGTACTTGAAATTCTATCTAGAACAATAATACAAGTAAGGGAGATCAAGGGGATAGAAACTGGAAAGGAAGATGTCAAAGCATTGCTATTTGCAGATGATATTATAGTATATATAAGCAACCACACAACTTCTACCAAAGAACTCTTACAGCTGATACATACAAAGAGACTGGATAAAAAATTAACTAAAATAATCAGAATCTCCCCCCTTTATACAAATGATAAATGGGCTGATAAAAATGTTAGGGAAACAACACCCTATAAAATAGCCACAATATAAATATGACTATACAATAACCATAATATAAAACATCCTGATATAACTCCAACTAAGCAAATGAAAGACCTATATGACAAGAACCTCAAGTTGCTAAAGAAAAAAAAATATTTGAGGAAAATATCAGAAGATGGAAAGCTGTCCCATGGTCATTAACCCCTCTGATTAACAAGCAATTCCCTTTAAAATTACTATCAAAATTCACAGTTTGTTACAGTCCTTGAAAGAGTCATTCTCTCCTTCATATGGGAAAATAAAAACCCTAGAATAGCCAAAATAATCCTGAAAAATAAAAGAAGTTCTGTAGGAATCATCATCCCTTTTCTCAAGGTGTACTTCAGAGTAAAAGTCATAAAAAAAAAACTGCATGGTATTGATACAGGAACAGATGTGCTGAGCAATGGAATAGAATCAGACACCCAGAAACAAACCCACACACCGATGGACAGTTGATTTTTGACAAAGAAGGCAAAACCAGACAATGGGAAACAGAAAACATCTTCAACAAATGGTGCCAGACTAACTTGATGTTTGCATGTAGAAGAATTCAAATAGACCCATCTATCATCGTGTACAAAACTCAAGTTCAAGTAGATCAAAGACCTTAATGTAAAACTGGATACACTAAATCTAATAGAAGTGAACGTGGGGGATAGCCTTGAACTCATTGGTACTGGAGATAACTTGCTGAACAGAACACCAGTGATTTAGGTTCTAAGATCAACAATTGATAAATGGAAGGTCATGAACTGAAAGCTTTTGCAAGGCTAAGGACACCTTCAATGGGACAAAAACGGGCAATGATCATCACCAGCCCTGTATTTGACAGAAGGCTAATGTCCAAAATTTATAAAGAACTCAAGAATTTAGAAACCAACCAATCAAACAACCCAATTAAGGAATGAGGTACACAGTTAAATAGAGAATTCTCAACAGAAGAATTTTGAATCATGGGGAAGCACTTAAAGAAATGCTCAAAGTCCTTGCAATGCAAATAAAAGATGCTGAGATTCCATCTTACAGTGGTGAGAATGGCTAAGATAAAAATATTAAGTGATAGCACACAGTGGTGAATATGTGGAGCAAAGAGGATACTCTCCATTGCTGGTGGGAATGTAAACTTGTATAACCACTTTTGAAATCAATTCAGCAGTGTCTCATAAAACTAAGAATAATTCTACTTCAAGACCCAAGTTTGGGCATACTCAAAAATATGCTTTACTATATCACAGGGACATTTGCTCAACTATGTTTATGGCAGCGTTATTTGTAATATTCAGAAACTAGAGACAACCTAGATCTCCTTAAAGTGAAGAGTGGATAAAGAAAATGTACATCTACATAATGGAATATTATTCATCAATTAAAATCAAAGGTATCATGAATTTTACAGGCAAATACATGGAACTTGAGAATGACATCCTGATGAGGTAACCAGACCCAAAAGGATATTCATGGTATGTACTCATGTATAAGAGGATTGATATTAGTCATAAAATACAAAATATCCACACATCCATCCACTGACCCAAAATAGGGAAGCTACACAAGAAGGTCCAAACAAGGATGCTTGAATCTCACTTAGAAGGGTGAATAAAATAATTATAACAGGAAGATGGAGGGAGGCAACTGTGTGGGAGGTTGTATGGGGAGGAGGATAGTGTGGTTCAGGATCAGGTGTGGAGAGGGGCAAGAAAGAAAGCCAAATGGCCATGAGAATGTATGAAATTCTGCAAAGGAAGCAGAGAGGAAAGCATCTGGAGGACTTGCCAGAGACCAGGGATAGGGGAGGCACTCAAGAATCAACAGAGTTGTCCTTGGTGGAGAGTTATAGCATTGAGGCATGGAACCTGATTATGTCACCTTGTGCTCCAATAGTCAGGAAGGAACCCCAGTGGAACAATAGGGACATCAACCGACCGACAAAAATGCAGGAACAGGGAATGGAACAGAGATTTAGAAAATAGCCAAGCAATAACCAGCCCAACTAGAGACCCATGCCATGTGCAAGCACCAATCCCTGACATGATTAATGATACTATGTTATGCTTGCAGGCAGGACTCCAGCATAGTTGTACTCTGAGAGGCTCAGGCTAAAATGGATGGATATTCAGGACTCTTACGGAAGAGAAGCGAAGGATCAAGGGCCCCAAAAAGGATTGAAATCTCACAGGAAGATGAATAGAGTCGATTAACCAGAATCCTTGTTGTTCTCAGGGACTAAACCACCAAATAGGTGCACCTACTTCCCTCCCCTCCCGTGTGGACTTATGTAGCAGATGTGCAGCAATGTCTCCATGTGGGTTCCAAACAAATGGAACAAGTGCTATCCCAAAAGCTGTTGCCTTTCTGTGGCAACAATACTTTCTTCTATTTGGGCTACCTTGTCTGTCCTAGTTTGGAAAGGATCCACCTAGCCCAGCAAACACTTGGTGTATCAGGGTGGGGGGATACCCAGGTGGAGGGCCTTCACCCTCTCAGAGATGAAGGAGAGAGGGAGGGGAAAGGGATTATGAGTGGGAGTGAAGAGGATATAAATTGAATAGATAAAAATAAAACTAAAAAAAAAACCCAGGAAATATGTATGTTAATTTAAGCTATTTTACTGTGTTAATTTTCTTCCTGGGAAGCAAGTTCTTTTCCCTTCTCCTTGTAGGAGATTCCAGGTGATTTTAATCCTGTAAGGACTCCATACTGTGGTGCTCAAAGGGAAGAGTACAAAATTCTCTCTTTAGAGCATCTCTCCTGATTCTCTCTTTAGAGCACAGTCTCCTTTTTCCATTTCAGTGAAATGAGACGCTTTCTTCCATATTTATACAGTAAACACCAAAAGGTGTTTCCTTATGTTCCCCACACAAAAAGATGTTCTTTGAGTTGTGCTTGCTTCCTGCTCCTACTGACTGCTGAGGATATCAGCCTCAGGTCTAACTGCTAAAGATCCAGCACTTCCACTCTTTCATGACGAGATGATTCATGCCCTAACAGCACTGCTGCAGTTGGCCTACTTTGAAAATATTCGGCTGCTGATTCCCCTTGCTCCCAAACACAGGGTGAAAGTTCTGTATCAGGAGAGTCAATGAAGGTGACTTGGATCTGGTGTTCAGCACCTAACCTACCACAGCAGTAGGACTGCTTAGGGAGGCTTTTCTCCATTGTTGGTCACAGCATCTGGTTGGTAATGGTGACAAACAAACCATGGAACAGACAGTATCAAATATCTTTGAAGTAGGTATCATTTGCAACAAAGTGGGAAGTTGAGATCAAGAGTTGGCATTCACAAAGCAGGGAGGTTGTGAGGAAAGACAAGTAGAATAAGAATGACAGTTCCTTGGAGATGGAACTAAGCTATGGAAATTCCTTTCAATAGAACTCAAAAAATGAAGTCAGTCAATAGAACCATTTATGGTCCATGCAATTGCTGAAAACACTAAACCAAATCAGTGAATGATTAGTTTTAACAACTAGGAATGGACAGAGGAAGAGGGGTTCAAGAATGTCTTGTACAAACAATTTTCATTATCCCTGGGCTGTAGGCAAAGCCCAGGGAGGGCTGATCAATGCCATGTATTTGTCCTTTTTAATACATATTAATCTCAAAAGCATAACACAGAATAAAGAAAAAAGTATGTGCACAAAGGCAGAAAACTAACAATTACCTTAGTGAATGGAGTCAGGTTAAATTAAGCAGAAATAAGATAGCTTTATGAGTGAGTATCGTGGAAGACAAAAGAAATTTAATTTTTACTGATAAATTTGTTTCTGTTAAATGTTGATATATACATATGTACATAAAATATAAATGTGCACATATTTTATAAGTTTTTGTATTTCTTTCTGAGTATGAAATTTATTCAACTGAGATAAGAACAAACTTTTAAGATGTTTATTAGTAAGCAGTAAGCATAGTTAGAATCTTATTAATTATGTAGAAAATAAAACAATGAAGAAATAATTCTATACATCATGGGCATTAAAATCATTATTTTTTCCAAAATCAAAGTAACATTCTTGAATGAAAATTTAAAATTTACTAATTGCTAAAAATGACTCAAAAAGAAGAGCATATGAGTAAGTTTTAGAAAATTTTAGTAACAAATTTTCTATGTATCAAAACTGAGATTGCTCATTTGAGTGTAAATGATATTTATTAGGAACTTGTAATTATGTGGCAAAGATTGACATGCATGTATTTAGCATTTTAGCAATTCTCCTGATAGGTATAAAATCTAGGCATATTCTGAGAAATACTCCTATTTATATTCCTGACACTTTCAAAACTGATTTTCCTCTTTAAGACTGAATCAATTTAAAAGTTAGGAGGATTTTATACATACCTGCTTCCAGCTAATTTTGTTACTCTCAAATGTGTTTGAACATGTACAGCCTCTGACACTGTCATTCTGAGTTGTAAATGTTGTCAGCGGCAAAGCTGCTACAGATCGATAAATCTCTCTAACAATTCTATAAATGCCAACTTGGTCTGAAGTTCAAAGGTATGTTTCGGGTGTTAACTAGCACGTTCTGCCATTGAGGATTATGATGTCTTCCCAGGCTTATCCATCTGAATTGTAACAAAAGATTTAAGAATCAGGAACCAAGAGAATTCACAATATTGTACCTATTGAATAGTATTAGACAGAATCAAACTAACATAATTATTCTGCTCTACACTGTCTGATGAATTAAAAAATAAATACAAAAACACAACACCATCACCACTGCCAACAGCATAAACAAGAACAACAAGAACGACAAAAAAGTTGTGAGCTATGTTTCAAGTAAACATAAATCTGCATTCCTAGATGAGCCTCAATTTTCTGTTCCTCCAGTGCATGGAGCAACGTTAATTAATATTTTTAGTTATGAAAGAATATGAAGGAAACAACTGTGGGATCAGACATCACTTTTTTTTTTAGGCTGAAAATACTGGTCCTTACAGACTTATAGATGATCTGTTAGCAACCAGGCATTACCTCTGCCAGCCCTAGAAACCCAGAGAAAGCACTGTTCTGAGTCGAGTATCCTTCCCCTTGTGCATGTGCTTATATGGGGCCACTCCCTGGAGGAGTGGGAAAGCATCCTGAAGCTCTTAGACGGGTAGCCTTACCTTCTGCTGGCCATCTCCCCGGCCTTGCAGAAGTCTACTTCTTTTGAAACCTTGGCCAGAGGCTGCCTATTAAATGACAACAGTCTCAGGGATGAAATATTTCTCAGGCCACTCAGCTGAGCTTTGTGCAGCCAGTATCCAAGGCCCTACTGCGCTTTCCAGGACCTAGCATCTACCTGACGCCCGAGATGAGCCAGCTTTTTCCTCTTCCCCATTTCCCCTTACCATCTCCACACCTCTCCCTGAAGGACTTCTTCCTTGATTGAGGTTTTGTAAAGTACAAACTTAAGAATAAAGTGACTGCTGTGAAAAAAAAAAAAAGGCCACTCCCTCCTCTCCTGCTCTCTTCTTCCCCTCACCTTTACTTACTCAGAGGTGGCTTCTGTGTGTGCCTTTCCCAATAAGCCTCTAAGAGGAGATCAGGGTGTGACTTGGTGTCATCTGTCCCTTAGATCATAATATCATCCCTCTGTTCAAATTAGCATGGTAATCACAAAGGAAAAGAGAGGATTTTTTTTAAAAAATTATATTTTCTTAAATGATTGTTTATACATGCTAGTTTATTTAGAATCAAAATGAAATAAATTTTAGATGGAAACAAAAATAGTCTGATGTACTGTTATACACATTACTAAACTGTCTGTTCATGTTTTGTTTGTTTGTTTGTTCTGGGTTTTTTTGGCAGATACTTTTTGAAACTTATGAGTCATTTATTTCAGAAAAAAATAATGTTTGATAATAAACCTTCTGAATCTTAACATATTTTCTTTCTAATCTCAGAAGACTAAGTTATGATGTTAAAAGAATGGAATGTGGTACCCCACACTTTGTCCTCATTTGTGGTGAATTCAGGGGCCTATAGGACAGGTATAGTTCTCAGGCATTGTTGTTAAGTTCATAAATTCCAAACATTATGATGTTTTACTTTTACCATAAAATTTAATTTTTAACAAGTAATTTAATGGATATAGTCTATCCTCATTACCGAAAAGACCATGTATACTGAACGATAATATATTTTGTAGAATAATAGTTATCATTATTAATATATTAATATATTTAATGGTTCATTTTACTGACCGAATCTTTTACAAATTTTTGCACTTTCCCTCTCATATTTGAAAAGGAAAAAAAAACCTCATCTTGACCTGTTATTTCTTAATAAACCTTGGCAAGTTATGTAGGTTTTACTATAAAGGCACTTTCTCTATGAGGCTTCTTAGGCATATTCATGTATTATGAAGGGTGAGAACACATATATTGGCACCACACTTAGCTTTGTGTTTTAAGCTGTCAACATACTTAGATATACTCTCTCTTCCTGTCCTTAGCTGAACTAACTCATGTTCTCATTCTGTTCTTATCTGGTCCAAAGGATAGCCTATTTTCCAACAGTGTACAGGACAAAGAGTCTATCAGGTTCTGGGAAAGCCAAAGCAATAGCTTGT
>NW_021604791.1:317790-324983 GCF_004785775.1 Grammomys surdaster | reverse complement strand
GGAGAGGGAAAGAGGGAGAGAGAGAGGGAGAGGGAGAGGGAGAGGGAAAGAGGGAGAGGGAGAGGGGGAGAGGGAGAGGGAGAGGGAGAGGGAGAGGGAGAGGGAGAGGGAGAGGGAAAGAGGGAGAGGGAGAGGGAAAGAGGGAGAGAGAGAGGGAGAGGGAGAGAGAGAAGGAAAGAGGGAGAGGGAGAGGGAGAGGGAGAGGGAGAGGGAGAGGGAGAGGGAGAGGGAGAGGGAGAGGGAGAGGGAGAGGGAGAGGGAGAGGGAGAGAGAGAAGTGTGAATCTGAAAGAATAACATATAAGGTTTAGGGACAACTGGGTGTATTGAAATGACAGTTGTAAGATGTCCTGAACCTGGAATTATATGCAGTTGTGAGCGGAACAGCTCACATTTGGATATATTTCTACCTCTGTCCAAAACAGTAAGTTCTGGGAACTTAACTCTGGTTCTATGCAAATAGTATTATGCACTATTAATCCCTGATCCATCTCCCCAGACCCACACTGTTTTGTTTAACACTTCTCTATTATGTGTATATAAAGCAGCTTGTATTACTCAGATCCTTATTCTTAGGCAAAGCTGGGGCTTTTTGATGCTTTATAATGTGTTTAGGTAATTCACAGTGACAAGAATTATTTTTAGCATGGATTTATTGTGCAATGCAATAAATTATGTGTATAGATTTTATATACTAATACTAGAGTTGGCTAATAGATGTTATTTGCATGCCATGTCTAGGCAATTATTAGAAGCTTCTTCATAAACTCTGAGGAGGAGAAGAATTGACACTGTAAGAGTCATTTAAGAAGGAAATCTATCATAGTTAATTATGAATGTCAACGAGATATGGAAAAAATGAATATTGACGTTCATGCCACATATATGTCATTTTCCTACTAAATAATTATTTATGAGAATAATTATTTATGCAATCCAATATGTCTAGGCAACAAGAACAGAAATAGTAGAAATTTACATAAACAGTACTTTAAAATATATAGGTATAGCAAAAATAATATATAGATGTAATAAACAGTCAGGAAATTATGATATATTGTAGCTGTTACTACATTAGTATTTATTTATTAAAAATTGTGATTCTTCAAAATCTGATATTCAAAATTGTTTAAAATTAACCATTATAATTTTTAAATGCTTTACTTTCTAAAACACAACAAAATATCAAATTTCTGTATAAATGTTTTCAGTATTGGATTTAACTGTTTGGCATTCAAAGAGAGTACAAATAATGGACACTATGGAAATCTCAAGAAACCTTTTTACATTTTTCATGGAAATAATTATTCAGTTGCTGAGAATTCAGTCATGTAGTATATATTTTATTTTCAATGTTTATATTATTTTGTTTTGTACATAAAACTATTTTTGGAAACAATAAATATATGTGCAAGATTTACCAAACTATATTCCTTATTATTACCATATATAAATTCCTTATATTATATTGTTGAAGGTTATAAAAGTAAGCATTGAGAAATTACAAATATTTAATAAGTACCACTATACATTTATATTACATACTATATATTAGACATAATTTATCTTTCTATTTATTAGTATTGTGTCATTATCAAATTCATTTGACTTCTTACTGTGAATCACAAGTGTCATTTATTTATAAATCAGTACTTTTCCTGACACTAATTTACAAAAAACATTCTAAGGAGCAAGTATATTGTTTGATCAATAATTTGTATATAAAAACCACTTTTGAAGTAACCAAATGTATCCATGAGAAAATAGTATGCACATGAATAATATTGGGGATTCCTTAAGCATAGCATCTTATGTGTTAAAGTAATCAAAAGACAAAGACTGTGGGGCCTGGGCATAAACAGTGTTGGATAATGCTAAACTTGAAAATTCTCAGACCGTTTTCAAGTTTAACACGTCATAGTACATAATAATATTGGGGTAATTCGATTTATAAAAAATGAATACCGAATGGCTACTTCTTTGCAAGGAATGTGCTTTTAAGCTTCGGAGTCTACCTACTTACCTAAAGCCTCCTTCCCCTGCATCTTCAAGAAACTTGTTCTAATCCCTTAGGTGAAAACTGACCTTTTGCAAATGGCTTTCTTGTCATCATTCCACAAGGTGGCAGTACAGGGTTATTACAAAAAGTACCCCTCATACATATTTTAAAAAGGAAAATACTTTTTGCACATATAGGAAGAATTATTTTAATATAGTTAGATAGGAAATATCTTGAGGTTAAACAAACTCTGAGTGAATATTAGATATCATAACTTCTACAAGCAAAACAAAATGAGTTTGTTTTAGATGATTGAATGAAACAAGCTGAGTTTTATTAAACAGTATTTCACTATCATGAAGAGAAATAGAAAGAAATTTCATGAATAGGTAACTATTATTGTCTTACAAAAACATTGTTTAAAGCAATTATGTATCACAATGTATGCTAGTCTAATAAGCATAGGAATTCAAATTAAAAATGGAAGTATTGGCATGTATAGGTATTTTTAAGCAATATACAAAGGAGTTATCTATATCTATTGTAAAAATGAATTAATATCACAGATTTAAAGGTGTGAGGTTTTCAATACATAAAGTTCTTGACTTGGGCAAATAATCTACAATACTCCATTTTGTTGTTAAAGTAGAAATGGGTTAGCAGTCATCTCATGTATTAATGACCAAAGGAAAAATCTACAGAACTATTATTTGTTTAACTCAACAAAGCAAATCACCACCACCCTTAATGAATATGTGAGATAATAAAAAACATTCTATTAGGTATTGCTATTTTTGGTTTCTTTTGATTTTTTTTGTTAATTTTTTGTCTTCTACTTTAGTATATTAACAGTGGCCATGGTAAGGTATGAGTTATATAAAAGTCTCTTGAATTTTGTTCAATCTTAACCAAGCTATTCCTCCATTCTATGAGAAAGTTGTTTGTTCTCCATTAAACCTCTGTTATTTAGGGGAAAATTTCCAGTTGTAGTGATCTGGTTTATCCTGGTTATATTAGTCCTAGTTAATTAAAAACAAAGTGAAAATAAGTGTAGACTCATTACTTTCCAATCTAGATCAGTCCCAGTCATTTCCTGGAATTTGTTTTATCTATGAAGACACATAGGTAATATTCAATTGTAGCAGGCAACCATTTTTAAAACAGTGAAGAAAGAAAAGAAAGTTAGATGGGAGAGTTAGAGAATAAAATTTTAAATTTTAATTTCCAATTTTCACATTGAATTATTGGTCTGTTTATTCTTGTTCATCTACTGATTTTATGGGGTGCCACGGGAATTCTGCCATGCAACATAATCTCATTCATTTACTGTGGGTTTCTGTTGCTTGTCACACAAAGAATTCTTACAAAGAAAACATTTTTAATACAACTGTTGACAAGTAAAACCTTTTATACATTTTTCATATGATTATTCAAATATTTTCTTGATTATATGAAGACATATAGGTAGATATTAAAAACTAAAATCATCTAGATTCTAAAGATTATTATGAAATATGTTTTAGGTCCTGCAAAGATACTAAATTCAGTAACATAATTATACTGTTAAAGAAATATGTTGAGGAATTTTTTTTATCATTTTCGTTTAACAAAAGGTTATATATTTTTTTGGCTCAGTGTTTAGTACTGCATTTCTTTGAAGCATCAGTCTTCACTCCACACCAAAAGAATAACCCAGGAATCAGTAAAAAAAAAAAAAAAAAAAAAAAAAAAAATCAATAATCGATTGAAAAAGAAAGTCAAAAGCAAGAATATCCAAATGTGGTAAAGTAAAAAGAATCTCAGAATTCTGGTCAACATGATCATCAGAGGAAAAAAAGAATTGTGACCTACACATGAGTAGAATAGAGAGAAAAGTGTTCAAAGGTAGGAACTGACAGGAATAATCAGACTATGGAAATAAGGATGTTTTAAAAAGAAATATGATGAATTCATTACTTGTCTTGTTGTTCTGACAATGGGACCTGAGAAAAAGCAACTTAATGCTCCACAAAAGCAACTTAAGGGAGTGTGCTTGGGCTCACCTTTAGGGACACTACCCACCATGACAAGGAATCACAGGGGCAGGATCTAGAACAGCTGGTCTCTTCAGCTCCACCAGGAGGACTAGAAAGACATGAATGCTGGTGCTAATCTTGCTTTGGTTTTTTTTTTTTTTTTTTTTTTTTTTTTTTAGCTCAGGACCCATAGACCATTACCATTATACATTTAAGTTGGGTCAGTCCAGTTCAATTAGTCTAATCTAGGCAATCTCGTATAGATATGCCCAGATATTTGTTGTCATGGTGATTCTAAGTCCTATCAAGCTGGCCATCAAGGTTAACCGTGTCTATACTCTGGTATGTCACTTCTTTCAGATGAGGTGTTCTTTAGCTGAGACACATTTTGATTGAAACCTCTTTCATTTGTTTTATTTTCTTGCATACTTTTTCTACACAGCAAATAAACTAGAGGGTGTTAGTTACACTAAAATTACGATAATGGTATGTGAATGTAGCTTAAAGAAAATTAAATTAACGATAGTTGGCAAGGTAATTAAATAAACATAAGGAATAAAAGGGAGAAATGAAGAGTGCTTCTATACTTTGAATGATGAGGTCTGTGGTGAACGCCCCACCTGGGGATCCGTCCCATACACAATTGCCAAACCCAGATGCTACTGCAGATCCCGGGAAGTGCTTGCTGACAGGAGCCTGATATAGCTGTCTCCTGAAAGGCTCCGCCAAAGTCTTACAAATACAGTGGCTGATGCTCCCAGCAAACCATTGAACTGAGTGTGGGGTCCCTTATACAGGACTTTGAGAAGGGACTGAAGGAGCTGAGGGGGTTTGCAGCCCCTTAGGGAGTGCAACAGTGTCAACCTGCCAGACCCCTGGAACTCCCAGGGACTGGATCACCAGCCAAAGAGTACCTGTGGAGTTACTCATGGCTCTGATCACATATGTGGCAGAGGATGGCCTTGGTGAAAATCAGTGAGAGGAGCTGAGTGGCCCTTGGGCCTGAGGGGGTTTGATGTCCCAGTGTAGGGGAATGCCAGGTGGGAAGGCAGGAGTAGGTGGGCGAGCGGATGGGTGGTGGAGAGGCTGGGGGACAGGGATAGAATAGGGGGTTCCGGAAGGGAAGCATGGAAAGGGGATAACATTTGAAATGTAAATAAAGAAAATACTCTGTAAAAAAAAAAAAGAACAAAAAGCAAACAAAACAAAAACAAACAAAAAAGAATAAGGTAACAGCGGTGCTCTCCTTACTGATTTTTCAAGAATGACTCCTCCTCAGAAAACTGTCAAAAAAGGACAAAAACTTAATCATAGGACAGTTTTGTACTGTTCTAGTCTGTACTGTCAGTGCTTACTGCCAATTAAGGAAAAGCAAGGAGATAAAAATTCCATCAAACTCTGGAAGATTAATTTTGTCACCTGTATGAAAGATAAATGCATGTGGGCCGTATTGAGGGGCATTCATAATGAAGTAAAAACAATTTTTAAACTTTCCCAGTGCATTCTCCTTATTTTCATTAACTAAATGTATTGAGCCAGAGAACACAGTCGATTTCGGCTTGATTATGCCCTACATAGTGAATTTCATTTGCAATTATTCAGGAAACCTCAATTCTGTATTAGTGAGGTTTTTTCTTTCAATTAAAATTATTTTCATCATGCTTCCTTTGTATTTATTTAGTGAGTATGAGTGTCCTCTGATTCCCAGAACACTCCTTATTAATAATTAATTATAAATTTTAAAACAGATCACATGGTTTTACTTTATATTGCTTCTTTTTTTTACCAATGTGACAAATTCTCTAAATAATCACAGTATCAATGTACTGGAGATAGAACAGTGACACACACACACACACGCACATACACACACACACATACACAAACCACTCCAGGAAAAAGAAGGTTTATGGTATGACTTTCGGTCAGCGTGTCAAATACTAAGAGAAAAAAAATGAAAACTCATGGAGAAGACTCTTTAATACTGTGTGTTATTTCAAAATGATGTTCAATAATGAAGATGGGACAGCAAAAAGAAAACCTAAACATCATGGGAATATTTTTAAAATATTTGCATTGATACTTACTCTTTGAGAATTCCACATTAGGAAAGAGAATGTTTTCATCAAATCCAATCATTAGTTTTTACCCTGTACCTCCTCCAACATCTGGATTCATGCCAATCCTGCTCTCAGCTTCCAGTATTCTCGTGTGAGGTTAGCACTAATTCTAGCTGCTCCTGAAGGTAGGTATGGAAGTGTGGGAAGGGATGACAGAAAATGCTTTTCTCTAGGTAGCGGTAAGTGCACACAACTCCTTCCCAGGCACAATCAGAGAGCAACTGGGAAATCCTTCCCAAATGGCCTCTGAAATCATTTTATAAAAAACATTCATATGAAATATTTATTTATAAAAGATACTTATTTATAAAATTTATATCACACAAATTATTCCACTGTATAAAATTAATAAACAAAAAGGTATTGAAAACACTGACTGGCATAGTGACTTCTAACTAAGGAGTTATTCTTAATTGAAAATATTGATCAAATGGACATATAATAATTTTAACTATTCTAATTGGCATATGTATTTTAAATACTATATTAAGATATGACAAGTTCAAAAGCAGTGTCTCCAGAAGTATAGGTTGTTAATGGTTTTCTCTAGCCTGTTCTCATTTTAAACATTATAACTCCTTTCAACAAAAGTGGTTGAGTCAAGGCATTTAAAGACCCTAGATAATAGCCATATAGTATACCCATATACTAATATAGTAGCCACATAATAACCTGCCATAGTTTTGATGTTGAATGTCATGATGAAAACTGCCTGGTGTTGAAGGCTGGTCCCCAGGAAGTGCTGTTGAGAGAGTGGAGTACTTAAGGCCTTATGACTGCTTTATGGGTCATCAGGATGTACTCTTGGAAAGGATTGTTGTACCGCAGTGCCTTTCTCTTCTTGAGGCTTTCTAGATTGGGATACAACCATTTTGTTCTACTGTAGACTTCCACCAAGAGTTGCTCCATTGCCAAAGCACAAGGTTTAACAGGCAAATGATGATGCACTGGAGCCTCCACTGAGCCAAAATAAACCTAAGATTGTGTGTGTGTGTGTGTGTGTGTGTGTGTGTGAGAGAGAGAGAGAGAGAGAGAGAGAGAGAGAGAGAGAGAGAGAGAG